>NC_069503.1:68382586-68739909 GCF_027579735.1 Bombina bombina
CCCTTAAATAAATCTAACACTACCCCCCTGAAGATCTCCCTACCTTATCTTCACCACGCCGGGCCGAACTCCTCATCCGATCCGGGCGATGTCTATCCAAGCGGCAGCAAAGTCTTCTTCACGACGAATGAGGTACCTTTAAATGACGTCATCCAAGATGGCGTCCGTCGAATTCCGATTGGCTGATAGGATTCTATCAGCCAATCGGAATTAAGGTAGAAAAATCTGATTGGCTGATTGAATCAGCCAATCAGATTCAAGTTCAATCCGATTGGCTGAACCAATCACCCATTCAGATTGAGCTCGCATTCTATTGGCTGATCGGAACAGCCAATAGAATGCAAGCTCAATCCGATTGGCTGATTGGTTCAGCCAATCGGATTGAACTTGAATCTGATTGGCTGATTCAATCAGCCAATCAGATTTTTCTTCCTTAATTCCGATTGGCTGATAGAATCCTATCAGCCAATCAGAATTCGACGGACGCCATCTTGGATGACGTCATTTAAAGGTACCTCATTCGTCGTTCAGTCGTCGGCCGGGATGGATGCTCGCGTTGGTGGAGCGAAGAAAGAAGATTGAAGATGCTGCTTAATGGAAGATGCTGGCGGATGGAAGAAGACTTTGCTGCCGCTTGGATAGACATCGCCCGGATCGGATGAGGAGTTCGGCCCAGCGTGGTGAAGATAAGGTAGGGAGATCTTCAGGGGGGTAGTGTTAGGTTTATTTAAGGGGGGTTTGGGTTAGATTAGGGGTATGTGGGTGATGGGTTGTAATGTTGGGTGGTGGTATTGTGTTTTTTTTTTCAGGCAAAAGAGCAGTTTTCTTTGGGGCATGCCCCGCAAATGGCCCTTTTAAGGGCTGGTAAGGTAAAAGAGCTTTGAACTTTTTTTAATTTAGAATAGGGTAGTGAATTTTTTTTATTTTGGGGGTTTATTATTTTATTAGGGGGCTTAGAATAGGTGTAATTAGCTTAAAAATCTTGTAATCTTTTTTTTATTTTTTGTAATTTAGTGTTTTGTTTTTTTTTGTAGTTTAGTTTATTTAATTGTATTTTTAGATAGATATTTGTAGTTTATTTAATTTATTGATAGTGTAGGTGTATTTGTAACTTAGGTTAGGATTTATTTTACAGGTAATTATTTTAACTAGGTAGCTATTAAATAGTTAATAACTATTTAATAGCTATTATACCTAGTTAAAATAATTAACAATTTACCTGTAAAATAAATATAAACCCTAACATAGCTACAATGTAATTATTAATTATATTGTAGCTATCTTAGGGTTTATTTTATAGGTAAGTATTTAGATTTAAATAGGAATATTTTAATTAATAATATTAATATTAGATTTATTTTAATAAGAATTTAGTTAGGGATGTTAGAGTTAGATAGGGTTATTATACTTAATATATATAATATAATAACGATATTAACTATATTAACCCTAATATAATTAGGGTTAATATAGTTAATATATATAATATAATAACTATATTAACTATATTAACCCTAATATAATTAGGGTTAATATAGTTAATATAGCTGGCGGCGGTGTAGGGGGATTACATTAGGGGTTAATACATTTATTATAGGTGGCCGCGGTGTAGGGGGATGTAGATTGTAGGCAAAAGAGCAGTTTACTTTGTGACAAAGCCCCGCCAAAAGCCCTTTTAAGGGCTGGCAAAAGAGCTGAATTCTTTGGGGCATGCCCCACAAAAAGCCCTTTTAAGGGCTGGCAAAAGACCTGTTACTTTGGGGCAATGCCACGCAAAAAGCCCTTTTCAGGGCTATTTGTAGGGTTAGACTTAGGTTTAGTGGTAGGGATAGTTTAGTATTTTAGGAGTTTAATATAGATGGCGGCGGGGTAGGGGGATTAGATTAGGGGTTAATAATTTTAAAATAGATAGCGGCGGGGTAGGGGCTCACTTTAGGGGGTAGGTAAGGTAGATGGCGGCGGTGTTAGGGGCTCACTTTAGGGGGTTATAGATTTAATATAGCTGGCAGCGGTTTAGGGGTTAATAACTTTATTAGGTAGCGGCGGGCTCCGGGAGCGGCGGTTTAGGGGTTAATACATATTTTATGGTTAGGCTAGTGAGGGGGGATAGCGGATAGAGGGTTAGACGTGTCGGGCTATGTTAGGGAGGCGTGTTAGACAGTGCGGGTGATTTAGACTTTAGTCAGGTTTTGTAGGCGCCGGCAGTTTCTAACGTGGTGCAAGTCACTGGCGACGCCAGAAATTTGTACTTGCGCAGATTTCTGGACATCGCTGGTTTATCAGACTTACAGCACGTTAGCATCTGACGGCGCCGTATATGGGATAGCTCGAGTTGCGAGCTGAAACTGCGGGCGACGTGGTTCCCTCGCTTGCGCCGCAAACTACGCCGTTTATCGGATCGCGCCCCAGGTCATCAATACTCCAGTAACCCGCTTGCTTGCTCTGCTGCATGCAAAATGTCCCTGGAATTTTTTTTGAAATGTTGGCAACTATGCACAATATATATTAGCACTTTCACTAGCACTGAGAAGAGCTGCACTTTGTATTTACTCCTTCACTAGCACAAAGAGCTGTGCAGCTTGTATTAACCCTTCACTAGCACAGAGAGCAGTGCAGCATACCTCCCAACATTTCAAAATTCAAAAGAGGGACCCCCCCCCCCCCGCAAAGAAAATTGACATGAGACCAAAGTAATATAAATAAAATTCTAAATAAAGTCATATATTTTAATACATTTAGGCAGCAAATCAAACACAAGCTCAAACCACTGGTATGGCTATGTGAGCTATGTATTTAATTAGCCTTTGCAAAGACATTGCTAAATATTTTTATCTTAATTGGACATTTAATAATAAATTCTTTAAAACTGCTCTCTGCATTCCCCTTTAATATTCTAGATTCTGGCCTTTAAAGTCAGCAAAAATGCACAGTAACATACTACATAGCATACACTTACACATGCAGATACACACACTACATAGCATACACTTACACATGCAGATACACACACACTACATAGCATACACTTATACATGCAGATACACAGACACTACATAGCATACACTTATACATGCAGATACACACTACATAACATACACTTATACAGGCAGATACACACACACAACATAGCTTACACTTACACATGCAGATACACACAGTATATAACATACACTTATACATGCAGATACACATACACACTACATAGCATACACTTATACATACAGATACACACACACTACATAGCATACACTTATACATGCAGATACACACACTACATAGCATACACTTACATATGCAGATACACACAGTATATAACATACACTTATACATGCAGATACACATACACACTACATAGCATACACTTATACATACAGATACACACACACTACATAGCATATACTTATACATGCAGATACACACACACTACATAGCATACACTTACACATACAGATACACACACACTACATATTATAAACTTATACATGCAGATACACACACACTACATAGCATACACTTATACATGCAGATACACACTACATAGCATACACTTATACATGCAGATACACACACACTACATAGCATACACTTATACATGCAGATACACACACACTACATAGCATACACTTATACATGCAGATACACACACACTACATAGCATACACTTACACATGCAGATACACACATACTACATAGCATACACTTATACATGCAGATACACACACACTACATAGCATACACTTACACATGTAGATACACACACACTACATAGCATACACTTATACATGCAGATACACACACACTACATAGCTGTTACAGAAGCATTAGTTATTTTGTTGTGAAAAGCTTATTTCCCAGCAGCAATGCCTGAACCAGCAAGCCAGCGCCTAAGAAGGGCTCCAAGAAAACCGTAACAAGTTTCATTTCATAAAGAGTTAACTCTTTTTTTTCAGCTTTTAGAAACTATTGTCTAATCACCTCTGGAGCCAGACTGCTAATTGATAAGATGAACTTGTAAACTTGTTATCTTAAGTACTGTAATCCTATTGTGGCCTGTCAAAGGACAGTGCTCTCTATCTAAATGTGTGATGGGGGATTTTGTGCTTCCCCCCCTCTCCCCCTGGGAGTGCCCTGTGTGCATGTAACCTTAATAAAAAGCAGGCTGGGCATCCCAGTCCTGAGTTCTTGTTTTGACCCTCAATCGCAGCGTTGACTCGTTTTTGTGGGCAGAAGGGTATCCCAGCTGTACTGCAGCTAAGGGAGATTATTCTATATTTGCGAGACTCATATAGAATACTATGGAAAGCAGCTTCTCCCCTCTTTAGCAATAGGGATCCAGGCTACTAAGCGGTCCATCTCTCAGCGAGACTAAGGGTAACCGTAACATTTGGCGGCAGCGGTGGGATTTTCCTGGATTTCCTAGGAGAGGTACAGAACGGATGGAGAGCGCTTACGAAAAATTGAAGCGTACAACCCTAAAGGATTTACTTGAAAGCAGAGGGGGGTACGCCAGCAACCGGCCGAGGAGAGAGCTGATCGCAGAATTGACCGAACTGGATCAGAGCTTCACAATGGCGGAAACACCGACCACGATTAGTGACGAAAAAACCAGGATTGTTCGGGAAAGGCTCTCATTATACGGGCCGAACCCCTCCATGGAATTGGTACAGCAGTTGATGGCGGAGGCGGACGAGGATATACGAGAGACTCGAGCCCACGAACTCAACCTAGCGAACGCACACCGCAATGCTGAAGCCCCGCAGGTAATCATCCCTGTCGAAAATGCTGGGAGGCCCAAGATACCCTATGCGGCATTTCGACCCTTCCTAGAGAGCGAGACAGGGATTGATGAATATTTGGCGGACTTCGAAAGGCAATGTGCCCTGCACCAGATTCCCAACAGAGAGTGGCCCACGATATTGTCTGGGAAACTATCCGGGCGAGCCCTGGAAGCCTTTCGTACTCTGGGTGCTGAGGAAGTGACACAGTATGAGCTAGTTAAGGAGACACTGTTGCGACGGTACGCTGTAACTCCGGACACGTATCGCCGACAGTTTCGGGGCACGGAAAAGAAGCCTAACGATACCCATATGGAATGGGCGCACCGAATGCGGAGAGCGGCAAATCACTGGCTGAGCGGAAGTAAAGCGGTGACTGGGGAGGAAATTTTACAATTGTTTCTCTTAGAACATTTTTATAATGGCATGGAACAGCAAGGGAAGGAATGGCTGCGAGACAGGCGGCCTTCTACCTTAGAAGAAGCAGCCAAATTGGCCGATGAACATTATGACTCCCGTCTTCACGAACCCATGAACTACCGAGCTCCAGCACGGGTCGAACCCAGAGAGGTTTACCGTGCACCCCCTCGTGCTGAATTCCGAGCCCCGGTGCCCACAGGGCCCGTCCGACACTCAGGACCACCCAATAACAGCTCTGAGCGTCCCAGACCGACTTGCCACCGATGCAAGCAACCAGGGCATTTCATGGCTAGCTGCCCCCTTAATACGCACCAGACACCCAGGAATTACAATGACCCCTCTGGGTCCTATCGTCCGGCCCGGGCCCTCTGTGTTAACCAAGAGGCCCCTATGGAGGGATATGTGGGGCCGCTTCACGAGGCAGACCCTGTATATGCTGCCTCAGATAACCGCCAGCACCATCGGCAGAGGGTATGGCTCGAGGGGCGATCTACCGAGGGATTGCGAGACACAGGGGCTACTATCACGCTGGTACAGAGTCATTTGGTGCCAGAGCACAAGCGATCCGGACAGACTGTGGCCGTTAGAGTGGCGGGGGGGGATGTGTACAAAATTCCAACAGCTAAAGTGCATCTTGATTGGGGAGCGGGAAAGGGGGCTGTGAACGTGGGCCTAATGGATAATTTACCTGCCGAAGTACTACTGGGCAACGATTTGGGCCCCATGACTTCTGCCTATGCTCCAGTATGCAACAACGAGGCGGACCCAGTGACTACACGGGCCCAAGCCCGGACGGAGCGAGAGCTTTCACCAGTGCGGGAGACACAGGTAAGACCTACCCCGACCTTGCCTGACAGGTTAGGCCCCATACCCTGGGACACCCCAGATGCTTTCGAGGCAGAGTCTAAGACTGACCCGACCTTACAAAAGTACCGGGAACGAGCAGAGACCGGAGGGGGCGGGGCAGATAACGAAAAATTCTTATGGGAAAAAGGGAAACTATACCGCTGGACAGAGAAAAGGGGACAGCGTAGGCGACAGCTGGTAGTGCCCCACAAATACCGTCAAGAAATCCTCAAAATAGGCCACGACATCCCCTTAGCAGGCCACCTAGCCGTTACCCGTACCCTACACCGCATTACTCACACGTTCTTTTGGCCAGGGGTGCACGCTGACGTTAGAACTTACTGTAACACCTGCGATGTGTGTCAACGAGTAGGAAGGCGAGGCGATCACCCTAAAGCCCAGCTAGTAAATATGCCCATTGTAGAGGAACCCTTCAGCCGGGTTGCTATTGACCTAGTGGGACCACTGGCTACCCCTAGTCCCTCCGGTAAGCGATACATTCTTACCGTAGTGGACTACGCTACCAGGTACCCAGAGGCTGTCGCCCTATCCAACATACAAGCGGATACGGTAGCGAATGCACTAGTACAGGTGTTCTCCCGGGTAGGATTTCCAAAAGAAATCCTATCCGACCGAGGCACCCAATTTACGGCTGAATTGACCCAACAACTCTGGCAGGTTTGCAAAATTAAGTCCCTCCTAAGCTCCCCATACCACCCCCAGACGAACGGGCTGTGTGAGAGGTTCAATGGGACCCTCAAGCAAATGCTCAAGACGTTCACTCAGGAATACCGAGACTGGGAACGCTTCCTGCCGCACCTCCTATTTGCTTATCGGGAGGTGCCCCAGGAAACGACAGGGTTCTCTCCCTTCGAGTTGCTCTACGGAAGAAAGGTACGGGGACCCCTAAACCTGATCCGGGAGCACTGGGAGGGAGAGATGGAGGCTGACGGTGTCCCAATTGTGCCATACGTGCTGGAACTCAGGGACCGAATGGAGCAATTAGCCAAATCCGTGCGGGCTAATCTCCAGTTGGCCCAGAGAAGACAGAAAGTATGGTACGATCGGGGGGCCCGAAAGAGAATCTTCACCATAGGACAAAAGGTGTTAGTACTTAAGCCGGTGAAGACAGACAAATTGCAGGCGTCCTGGCAGGGTCCCTACCAGATCGTAGAGAAAAGGGGAGACACCACTTATGTGATAGCTAGCTGCCACGACAACAATCTTAGAAAGACATTCCATGTAAACATGCTCAAGGAATATTTTGAGCGACCAGAGAACGTGACGGCCATATGTTGTTCCCCTCAGGAAGACCCCGACAGTTTACCCATTCCAGACCTATTAGAAAAGAGCCTCCCCACAGGTATAGTGGCTCAGGTTCAGATAGGGGACCGACTTAGCCCCACTGAAAGGGAGCAGCTCAACCAACTCCTCCAGTCCAAACACCTCACCTTCTCCCCGAAGCCAGGGTACACTACTTTAACCACCCACCAGGTAGATACTCCGGGACAAGCTCCCTTGCGCCAGGCTCCGTACCGAATCCCCGAAGCAGTTAGGACAGGAATGAAGAAGGAGATCGATGAGATGCTCCAGCTCAGGGTAATTGAGCCCTCCGATAGTCCCTGGGCCTCCCCAGTTGTCTTGGTGCCCAAGAAAGATGGGACCACCCGGTTCTGCGTAGACTATCGGAGGCTCAATGAAAATACCGTGACGGACGCTTACCCTATGCCCAGGGTAGACGAGCTACTCGATCGTATAGCCAGGGGAAATTACCTGACCACTATTGACCTCTGCAAAGGTTACTGGCAGATTCCCCTGGCCCCGGAGGCTATCCCCAAGTCGGCATTCGTCACCCCATTCGGCTTATATCAGTTTAGGGTAATGCCGTTTGGGATGAAGAATGCCCCAGCTACATTCCAGCGCTTGGTGGATAGGCTCCTGGATGGCTTCCAGAGTTTTGCTTGCGCCTACCTGGACGACATAGCGATCCACAGTGAGTCCTGGGAGGACCACTTAGCTCATGTGGGAATGGTTCTGGATCAGATCCGGGCTGCTGGCCTGACTCTGAAGCCAGAAAAATGCCACTTTGGGATGGCCGAGGTACAGTACCTGGGTCACCGGGTGGGGTGTGGAAAGCAGCGACCAGAGCCGGCCAAAATAGAAGCTGTCGCCAATTGGCCCACCCCCATCACTAAGACTCAGGTCCTAGCCTTCCTGGGCACGGCAGGGTACTATAGACGGTTCGTACCAGACTACAGCACACTTGCCAAACCCCTGACTGACTTGACCAAGAAGAACTTACCTCGACAGGTCCTGTGGTCTCCCCACTGTGAAACGGCTTTCCAGGCTCTCAAAAATGCTCTAATTAACGCTCCTGTCTTGGCGGCCCCAGCCCTTAACAAACGTTTTATCGTCCATACCGATGCTTCCATGTTCGGGCTGGGAGCCGTCCTCAGCCAAGTAGGCGAAGATGGAGGGGAGCATCCAGTTGCCTACATCAGCCGGAAGCTCCTGCCCCGCGAAGTCAGCTATGCAGCGGTCGAAAAGGAGTGTTTGGCTTTGGTGTGGGCATTAAAGAAATTGACTCCCTATTTATATGGTCAGGAGTTCACTCTGGTCACCGACCATAACCCGTTGGTGTGGCTGAACCGGGTCTCTGGAGATAACGGCAGGCTATTACGTTGGAGCTTATCGTTGCAAACCTTCAATTTCACCATTACTTACAGACCTGGGAAACAGAATGGCAACGCCGACGGGTTGTCCAGACAAACCGACCTCAGCCCCGCATAACCAGCGGTCTGGACAGCCTTAGTCTGCCCCGAAAAGGGGTCAGACCGTGTCTGCCAGAGTGTTCCACAGAAAGGGAGCAATGTTACAGAAGCATTAGTTATTTTGTTGTGAAAAGCTTATTTCCCAGCAGCAATGCCTGAACCAGCAAGCCAGCGCCTAAGAAGGGCTCCAAGAAAACCGTAACAAGTTTCATTTCATAAAGAGTTAACTCTTTTTTTTCAGCTTTTAGAAACTATTGTCTAATCACCTCTGGAGCCAGACTGCTAATTGATAAGATGAACTTGTAAACTTGTTATCTTAAGTACTGTAATCCTATTGTGGCCTGTCAAAGGACAGTGCTCTCTATCTAAATGTGTGATGGGGGATTTTGTGCTTCCCCCCCTCTCCCCCTGGGAGTGCCCTGTGTGCATGTAACCTTAATAAAAAGCAGGCTGGGCATCCCAGTCCTGAGTTCTTGTTTTGACCCTCAATCGCAGCGTTGACTCGTTTTTGTGGGCAGAAGGGTATCCCAGCTGTACTGCAGCTAAGGGAGATTATTCTATATTTGCGAGACTCATATAGAATACTATGGAAAGCAGCTTCTCCCCTCTTTAGCAATAGGGATCCAGGCTACTAAGCGGTCCATCTCTCAGCGAGACTAAGGGTAACCGTAACAATAGCATACACTTATACATGCAGATACACACACACTACATAGCATACACTTATACATGCAGATACACACACACTACATAGCATACACTTATACATGCAGATACACACACACTACATAGCATACACTTACACATGCAGATACACACATACTACATAGCATACACTTATACATGCAGATACACATACACACAGATGCAGACACATACACACACACACTGCATAAACGTATACATAGAGATACACACAGTTATGGATACAGATAGATACACACACGACTACATCATATATGGGTATCTGTAATTCATTGTATGGGGTCCTGGGGTTGGCAAGCACATTAGCTGGCAGTCTGCGGCTGCCACTGTTCGTTACACTGTTTGTTACCCTGGTATTAGCACTGCTCATTGTATAAAACTGAAGGCATGCTAGTATTATCACCAGGGGTAGACATCATCACTATCAGAGGTAGGTTAGAGAGGTCACCATTACCCGTGTATACAGCCTTCTTACTCCTGCTTAACCCACACACCATTCCTTTTCCACAGGGAATCTAACAGGTATCTAACCCTGTGAGAGCAAAGCCAGCTGCTTCTAAGTATGGGCCCAAAAGAATTTTTAAATGCCTGGGGCAAATCGGGACAGATGGCTAGCATCCCGGGACAGGGGGACAGGCCCCTAAAATCAGGACTGTCCCGCGAAAATCGGGACAGTTGGGGGGTATGGTGCAGGGTGTGATTAAGGGACACTAAACTGAAATTTCTTCTTTCGTGATTTCGATAGAGCAGCAATTTTAAAGTGGATGTAAACTCGCTGCTACTCGACAATCACAACTGCTTTATCATCAAAAAATAACATAAGTTTAATTCATAAATTTTGTTAAAACATAATATATTAGCGATGTATATACCTCTCTAACTATAAAAGTCTCGATTTCTCCCTCCGCCCGCCATTTTGTTCCGCTTTCCTTACATTGATTGACATTTGCCTAAACTAATAATGTGGCGTACAGCCCCTTTTTCGTAACGTCATTTTCAATTTCTGCGCATGCGTCTTTTATATGCGCATGTGTAAAACCACTTTCTAAGCGCTGCGCGCACACGCTCTAAGCATGCGCATATAAAGCCCGCATCCACAACCTTCGTGTATTTCCCAGGAACTGCAAGTAAGTATCTATGCTGCTCCGCAAACTGTTTGAAATTGTAACGATATATTTAGAGCATTGAAATAGCGGTTTTGAAGTGAACGACTGATTACAACTGCAAATCCAGCAATAATGATAAAGTTTTTATTTTTAGCTTCTTTTGCCAACGTTAGAGTTTAAAGTATATTAATGGGTTTTTTGGCTTCAGTCATGGAAAAAGTTATATAATAATAATCACATATCTATTTCTAACCAACGTTTGTGATTATAATTTTTTATAAACAAGCTTTTAGAATATGAATTTTAAATTATTTCTAAGGTTCATTAATTTCAAATATACATTATATTTAAAAATATTACGAAATCGATTTATAAATTTTAAAATCAATCAATTAATACTTTTATTTCATGCATATCAGACAAATATTATTAAAATATAATGTTAATTTAATGAGGACTTCCTGTGGGAGGAGCGTAATGGATGTGGTGTGCGCTCAAGCTCGCCTCGATGCAGAGCAAATTGTCTCCAGACTCCCAGTCATAGAACCTTATTGTGGGGCAAACTCTAATACCCCACTGGAGGACAGTAAGGACATAAGGAAGTCCTGAATCCCTTTTTTTATGGCTGAGTGGGATTAGCCACAAAAACACAGAGCCAAAACAGCAGGCTGCACGACTAGTCAAGGCAAACAACGGTGTATACAGAGAGCCGCAGCAGCGGAAGCTGAAAGAAACACAGACGACATCGGACAAGTGAGAAAAGAAGCACTGTTTAATAAAAACATTCTTTGGAATACTCTTTAAAGATATTGTGACTCAGGTGAGAGGTGTATGCTTGGAGGCAGAGTACCGGAGAAGACAGTGGCGAGGTGAGAGGAAGCAGGGACGCGGTGCCCTGGAACCCCAAAAAAACCCAGTGAAAACAAGGCCCAGACGTCCGATATCTCTAAGCCACCAGGTTGGCTGAAAGGAGGCTATTCGATAGCAGAAGCACAGTCTGGCACAGTATCTCCCCCCGCGGCAGGTCAGTAAGTCGGCGCATCACAGTGACGTCATACCCCCTCACGGGGCAAAGAGCCGAAGTGAAAGGCACAGTAACCAGCAACCAGCAAGTGTCCTATGCTGTTATCCGCAAAGACAAAACAAGCCTTCAGAAAAGATACGTATGCTCAAGGAGTTATACTTAACGCCGTGAAGAGAGAGCGGGGGGTAAGTACTATAATAATTAGTAAAGACGGGGTACAGTGATTAATTATAAGAACAGATACGCCATTGCATTATACAATTTTACCTACGCCCTCTACCTGGGTCAAATAAATAAAACAAAAACAACAGGCTTCTATGCACCAGCAGCATAAAATCTGATTGGCTGCGGCTAAATAAAGCGGCTGTTTTTAAGGCTATACCAGAACAATACATGACCAATAACACATAGGCTCTGTGATTGAAATTTACCCCTCAAAAACATCAGGGGCTTGTTGATATACGTTAAGTAGAAACTCACAATTTGAACTTTTTTAACAGTTTGGATGTGAGCTGTGTCATAAGTTTGGACAGACAGGAGAAATACAGACAAATCTACGACTGCTATATATTGCAACACATAAAAAACTGTGTGGGGAAGTTAAAGAACATTGCCTTAAAGTGAAACGGACTAACACCATTAAGAAGGAAAAAGTCTCCGGACACTGTATAATCATTAGACTAGCAAAGAAAGTTTTAATAAGAGTCTTACCCCAAGTAACATCCATAAAAATGGGTTCTATTTCTGTTACAGGTCTCAACAAACTATCTCCTTAGAGCACTGTAAAAGGGACTGACTAATCATTTTTGCTTTTCTGTTTATCTATTGCTGTAATATAGACTTGAGAGTTATTTGGGAAATGAAGTATGCTTGTGAAAGGTCCCAACAAATCCTCATTTTAGAGAAACGTAAAAGGGATTGATTATTTATTATCCTTTTTTGTTATCTGCTGTTCTAATATAGATCTGAGAGTTATTTGGGAAAACAAGTATCTGTGTGAAAAATGACTGTGTAACATACCCAAAGAGAGCGCAAGTTATAATAGACTGCATATATTAGGTTTTTTAAAATGGTACATGCTGAGTAGTGGAGAGAGCAAATTAAATTACTAATAAAGAGAACTAATCATCTGCTAGTGGTACACATTACCCACACTATTTGTTATGCAAATATTTAAGCAAGGCTAGACTCAAAAAAGAAAGGGGAAAGAAGAGAAGGGAGAAGGAAGGGGAAGGAGTAAGAAAAGGAAAAAAAAATAAAGAGAGAAGTAAAAGGGGGGAAGTGGAGAATAGAAATATTCCTGGAGACAGGAGAACTGAGGTCAAGAAAAAAGAATTCGTATAGCCAGGGATCTTGAGTAATTATACACATTATTCTTCTTTTTTTTTTTTTTTTAAATCACTTTTTTTTGTACTTTTTTTTGTATTAATAAACTACGCACGTTAGTACTCACTGATATACACAGTAACACCTACATATAAATATTTATATAAACACATTGTAACAAAACATAGCGTTTTGTCTTTGGAGAGGGGTGAACCTTATGTGGAAAGGCTCATCCCTGTGTACACTTATTTCCTCTTCTGTTTGCGAGTAACGCACACAAACACGCACGTATAGTTAATTTATGGAAAGATATATCACGGCTACTAAGCCCAGGTCCCCGGCTATGCCAGTAAAGAAAGATAAAAAAAAGTTGTTACTGGACACAGGCCCAGAACTTAATACAGAGCCCCAAATTCATATAATGCCTAGTCCTGAAAATCAAATGACTCCTAATCAGTTAGCCGAGCTGTTACTGCCACAATTCGATATAGTTAAAAAAGAGATTGCTGGACTCTCATCAGAGATAAAACAATTTGCAAAAAGAATAATTGAGGTTGAATCTAGAGTATCTGAATTAGAAGACAAAACTATTATTCAAGAACGGATCAATACAAAACATTCAAACACAATTAAGCGTCTACAAGCTAAAATAGATGATTTAGAAGACAGATCACGTCGTAATAATATCAGGATAGTGGGTTTATCGGAGAGTCCAGAGTTCAATGATCTCATAACTTTTGGTTCAACCATATTACCTTCTCTATTGGGGCTACAGGCGCCATGGGATAAGTTAGTGGTGGAGAGGGCCCATAGAACTGGCAGTATTAAGAAATACTCTGATGGCTATACAAGGCCAAGGATGGTGCTAATAAAATATCTGAATTTCCAGGACAAAATTACCATAATGAGGCAATATAGAAAAGTACAACCCCTTATAATAGGTGCTAAACAAATACACATATTCCAAGATTTCTCTATAGAGACATCATCAAAAAGAAAGGCGATGGCACCCTACTGTACGGCACTATTAAAAGCAGGCACTAAAGCCACATTGAGATACCCCGCAAAAATTGTTATAGCTGAGACAGATGGATTCACGATTTTGAATTCGGTAGAAGAAGCAGACATATATTGTACAAAAAATAATATTGTAACAGGACTACGGCCAGACCGTAATACAGTCTAAGCGGTATAGGGCAAAAAGACAAAGTATGAAACCTATCAAATTACACTAAGATGTCTTCTCAAACTGAACAAATGACAGACCCGATTAGGATAGATTTTGCAGTGAAAAAATGCCCGAAGGTGAGTCTTTTTCCCCAGATTCATTGGAAGAGCTTCAGAGAAGTGTCTCCCTTTCATCCTTTTATGGGAATTAAGCTATGGAATGGTTGGGACTTTTCTAGGGACCGCTTAAGACGATTTATTTTATATTGTTATATTTATTTTTATTTTATCGGTAAAATGACATTAAAAAGCAAGCAACTTTTAACATAGTATCATGGAATGTTGGAGGTATCACCTCCCCTATTAAACACAAACATATATTAAAGACTTTGAGACAACATAGTCCAGACATTATCTTCATGCAAGAATTACATCTGAAGGAGAATGAAATCCCCAAACTTAAAGTTAACTGGATCTCCGAAGTTATAGCTACTCCCTGTAGTAAAAGAAAGTGTGGTGTAGCAATTTTGCTTACTAATAAGATCTCCTATAAGATAAGAAAACAAGAACTAGATCCAGAGGGTAGGTTTATGATTCTTCAAGTTGAAATTAAAAATCTGGACCTTTTGTAATATTTATGGCCCAAACAAATTCGATCTGGTATTTTGGGATAAGATAAAAAACAAACTCATACCATACATAGGCGAGAACTTAATAATCGCGGGAGATCTCAATTTAACTATGCAACCAGCGGCGGACAGATTCCGCCTAAGACATAATCATGATTATGCAAGAGAGGCAAGGCTTCTGAGAGACCTGAATAAGACATTAAATCTTAAAGATATATGGCGTTTACAGAACCCAGATAAACGAGAATATACATGCGAATCCAAATCATATAAAAACTTCTCCAGAATAGATATTGTTACGGTACCAACCGGATACCAAGGTTAATACCAGATGAACAATGTCCTGCATACAGAATCAGCACTTCACAACCTTGATCAGTTTCCCTGCAAACATGAGACCAAGCTCCACATTTCAGGTTTAAAACAGGATAACAACTTTATTTGAAGGCAGCACACAGATTTATACAGGTTTGACCCCAGATGGGGGGGTTGGAAGACTCTTGTACATTTAGATAAAAAGGGGAAGACGCCCTTTTATGAAACAGTAGAATTACATTACTTAAATACTTTACTTAGGCAGATAACAACTTAAACACATTTGGCTTGTCTTATCACCTAGCGTCTGCTCTCTGAGGGTGCTTAAACAATGGCCTGTTTATTACTTAAATGTAATTATAGCACACAATAGCTGAGGCCAGAAAACCTGTCTTTAGAAATTAGATTCTTAAAGCTAAACACAGTTAACTCTTTCAGTCCTGACAGAAGGGTCTGTCACATAGCTCCCCCCTTGTGGAACACTCTGGCAGACCCGGCTTGACCCTTTTGCGGGTCAACCTGGGGATGACCGGACTAAGGGGTGGTAGGCATGTCAGTTTGCTGGGACAATCCATTTGTATTCCCGTTATGAGAGAGAATTCCTGTCCATACAAACAAGGGTTCAACTTCCTCAGTGCCCAGACTAGGGCTAAACAGTCCTTCAAAATCTCATCAGCTTCTTTACGAGTTTTCTGTACTTGCTCTTTATAGGTATCCACAATCCCTTCATACTGACATAGGGTGCCCTTGAGTTGCTGCACCTCACTATGAGCCAGCGTCAGCTTCTCCTCCAGTGTCACTAAGTTTGTCTTTAATGTTTCATGTTCCACTCTCAAGCTGGTGTTTTCTGCAGTCTGTCGGTGCAGCCTGTCTAGCAGAGATTCCTGTTCTAAACGTGCTTTTTCCTCTGCACTCCTCTTCTCTCCTGCTAGCACTGTTACATGATTATTTAACGTGACCATTTCATCCTCTACGTGACTCTTCTCCTTCATCAGCGCATTGTAACGGGACTTCCACGTATCAATAGCGGATAGAGATTTACTGAGCTCAGCGTCCTGGGGCTTAGCAGCAGGGGGGTCAGTCTCTGCTGCACGGATCTGAGCACGGGTAGTCACAGGGTTAACATCAGCGGGACCCATGGGAGCATAGGCAGAAACAAGGGGGACCAAGGTATTTCCAAGGAGAACATCAGCTGGTAAATCCTTCATGACCCCCACATTCACAGGTCTAGCGCCCCCTCCCCAATCCAAATGCACCCTGGCAACAGGCAGGCGGAACACAGTGCCCCCTGCTACCCTCACAGCCACAGTGTCTCCTGTGTGCTGTTTCTCAGACACCAAGTTCTTTCGAAGCAAGGTCATGGTAGCACCAGTATCCCGTAGACCACTGACCTCCTTCCCATTCACTTTAACCAGTTGCCGGTTATTCCGGTGGGCAGCTTGCACAAGGTCTGCCTCATGTAGGATGCCCCAGCATTCTTGCGCTTCTACGTAGCGGGCCGCAGGCTGAGGATTACGTGGGATTCCGCTAGCGGGTCTTCTCCAGGACTGTGCTTGGTTCGCTGCGTTTAGGGGACACTCTGGTCTTTTGTGCCCTAGTTGCTTACATCCAAAGCACCGAATAGGTTGTGAGTAGCCCCGCGAATTGAACCGGGGTCTCTGAGGGTAGTTCGTGGCCCGAGACCGTGTGGTATAGCGGTGCGCTGGGGGTTGGTAACTGGCAGGTGCTGGGGTGACTGGGGGTCTGTACTCCACTCTGGCAGGGGGCTTAGTGGTAGCAGTGTCCAGTTTGCGGGCATCCGTATACTCATCTGCCAAGCGAGCCGCTTCATGCAGGGTGGAGGGTTTACGGTCCCGAACCCACTCTCGAACTCCTGCGGGTAACTTGTCTAAGCAATGTTCCAACAGGAATAGCTGCAGCACCTCTTCCCCAGATACGGCTTGGCACCCCGCTATCCAGTGAGCTGCTGTGCGGTGCACCTTACATGCCCACTCAAGGTAGGAATCACCAGCTAATTTAACAGTGTCTCTGAACCGCCTCCGGTATGCCTCCGGTGTAACCGCATACCTGGAGAGCAGAGCCTCTTTTACAGTATTATAATCCCCGACTTCCTCATCTGGAATGGCCCGAAAAGCCTCACTGGCCCGGCCGGATAATTTTCCGGATAATATCATGACCCAGTCCTCTGCGGGTACCTGTTGTAGTGCACATTGCCTCTCAAAATCCGCAAGGTACCCATCAATCTCTCCTTCTGTTTCCAGGAAGTTTTTAAAAGCTGCAAAATTTACTTTTCCCTTTTCCACTGGGGTTGCTGTGACTTGGGCTGCTGCAGCGCCGCTTTGGCGAAGTAGGTTGGCCTCCACAGCTGCTATGACCCGGTCGATAATTTCGGCAGATGGGTTGGGGCCATAATGTGCCAGTCTTATTTTAACCGCCCGATCAAAGCTTGCTTCTTCAGGGGTTCTGTCTGATATGCTGGGCCCATTGGTTCCTTCTGTCCCTGGTACTCTTTCCATCTTAGTCAGTATTGTAATAATCCCCCTCTTCCTGAGGTTACCGGCTTGTGTAGTTGCTCTTCTGGGCGATAAGGATTCTCCCGTCGCTTGCCACCAATGTTACGGTACCAACCGGATACCAAGGTTAATACCAGATGAACAATGTCCTGCATACAGAATCAGCACTTCACAACCTTGATCAGTTTCCCTGCAAACATGAGACCAAGCTCCACATTTCAGGTTTAAAACAGGATAACAACTTTATTTGAAGGCAGCACACAGATTTATACAGGTTTGACCCCAGATGGGGGGGTTGGAAGACTCTTGTACATTTAGATAAAAAGGGGAAGACGCCCTTTTATGAAACAGTAGAATTACATTACTTAAATACTTTACTTAGGCAGATAACAACTTAAACACATTTGGCTTGTCTTATCACCTAGTGTCTGCTCTCTGAGGGTGATTAAACAATGGCCTGTTTATTACTTAAATGTAATTATAGCACACAATAGCTGAGGCCAGAAAACCTGTCTTTAGAAATTAGATTCTTAAAGCTAAACACAGTTAACTCTTTCAGTCCTGACAGAAGGGTCTGTCACAGATATGTTTTTAATAGAGGAAAAACTGCTGGCTCTAGATATTGAAACAAAAATTACGGAGATAATAATTTCAGACCACGCTATTATCTCTATGAACATAAAAATAACACACAACACAGGAAATTGTGGTAACTCATTTCGCTTTCCAAGTTATATGATAAACAACAAGAGATTTATTAACTGGTTGCAAGATAAATGGAAGGAATACCATAGGTTAAATAAAACATCTTATAATAAAATAGAAACTTATTGGGAGGCCGGTAAAGCAGTACTACGAGGTGAAATTAAAGCCTATATGATCAAAATTAAAATGAAAAATAAAGCAAGGGAAATACAATTATCGAATCAATTGAGAAATAGGTATTTGCAATATCTAACACAACCAAATGCACCTTCCTGGAAAAAAATATATTGAATCAAAACAGGAGAGAGAAGTTTTCTTGAAAGATAAATGGGCTATGGAAGATCTTAAAATAAGAGCTGCTTATCAGGGTTATCATGGCATAGCAGCAAAACATTTGGCTAAAATCACTAAGCATAGAAAACCTAAAAATCTGATTGCGTTGATTAAAGATGAGGCTGGGACTTATAAAGATAATACAGAAATTGGTAAGGCCTTCTACAATTATTATAAAAACTTGTATGCTGATTCTCCTGTTAACACAGAAGAAAAAAATAATTTCTGGCAGAAAATTAAACTACCACAAATAACACAAGAAATGCTACTACAAGTTAATAACCCAATTACTGAGGTGGAGGTGAAAACAGCAATTAACAAAGCAAAAATAAATAAGGCACCAGGTCCCGATGGACTGTCAGCAGAATTCTATAAAATATTAAACCAGGAAGTCTCACCAACCTTAACAAATTTATTTAACATATATTAAACACAAAATGAAATGAAATCACCGTATTTTCTTGATGCAATAATAACCCTGATACACAAAAAAGGTAAGCCAGCTGAAGATATGGGGTCATACCGACCCATATCTTTATTGAATAACGACTACAAAATCTGTATGTCCATTATAGCAGAAAGATTGAAAAAGGTGATAGGTAACATAATTCATGAAGATCAATCCGGCTTCATGCCAGGCAGGAATGCAGTACGTAATACCCGTAGGGTACTACTAACCTTAGAACATTATTTTTACAAGTTACAAAATCACACTAAAAATTGTAAGACAGACTCCGCTTTATTAACAATCGATGCCGAAAAGGCGTTCGATTCAATCATCTGGGATCATATGTTCACGTCTCTCAGGGGCTTTGGCTTCTCTGGTAATTGCATAGAATTTCTTAAATTAATATACCATAAACCTCGCTCACAACTTCTAGTTAATGGGACTCTTACCCAACATGTTACATTTTACAAGGGGACAAGACAGGGTTGCCCTCTGTCTCCCCTATTATTTAATATAGCATTGGAACCTTTGGCAATTAGACTTAGAGGGGATAAAGTTGGGGAAACAACATCCGATTATTGCACTATATGCAGATGATATAATTTTATTTTTACAAAACACAAAGGTTAACATACCAAGTGTGCTAGAAATAATTCATAATTACAGCCAATTTTCAGGCTACAAAATTAACACACAAAAATCAGAGATACTATGGATCAATAAAACGTCACAAAGTTATACACAGCATGCATTCAAAGAAGTAGAGGTTATAAATTATTTGGGGATTGCGCTAGGGAGGGATTCCAAAGACTGGTACCGTCTCAATTATGATAAAATATTTGAAAAATTTGCCTTAGATTTGAAAAAATGGAATATACTTCATCTTTCACTTTCTGCAAAAATAATGCTTATAAAAACAATTCTTTTTCCCCGACTAATGTTTTTATTGCAAAATTTACCATTACTTATTAAAAAGACAGATTTAATAGATATAATAGGATATGTGCCCAATTTATCTGGGGAGACAAAAGGCATGCCCTCTCAATACAAAAACTTATTCAACTTAAAAAGTTTGGAGGAATGGCTCTCCCAAATCTACAATATTATAATTGGGTCACATTGGTAAAATTTGGAGTTGATTGGATAACAGAGGCTAATTATGTGACCTTTGCTGAAATAGAATCTGATTTGATAGAGCCATTTAATCTAAAAGCTATTTTACACCAACCTGTTAATAAACTCCCGAGTAATATTTGCAGGTTAACTACATTTGTAAATATAATCTCTGCATGGCAAAAGTTTCTTAAGGCTATGGGATATAAATATCAGACATCACAATTCTTGCCAATTATAGGTACCCCTGATTTTATTCCAGGTATAGAAAATAAAGTTTTCAGGAAGTGGAGAGATAATGGATTGATCTATTTAGTACAGTTAAAACAGCAGATGCCCAGACTCATATATACATTCCAGGAACTGACACAAACATACAATTTAATCTCAAAAGATTTTTTCGCATATTTACAAGTAAGAAACTTCTTCTATAAATTAATTGAAGTATCCGGTGAGGATTGGATTAAACCAGAAATAGACTCAGGGATTAAACTTTATAAAGCAGGTAAATGCTCAATATCATACTGGTATAACTCATTATTAACTAAAATAGGTACAGAACATTTGAAGAAGTTGCAAGTCACTCTGGTTAGATATATTTCATCGATTCAAATCGAAGAAATATTAAATAGTATAGTTCTGACAGCGAAGGCTACGTCATCAAATAATTGGAGGGAAACTCAAGTTAAGATAATTAACAATTATTACCTAACCCCCTATAGAATGCGTAACTGGACAAAAGATAATCAAAAGGGCAATTGTTGTAAATGTAATAAAAAAGACGCAGATTTGTTACACTATTTATGGACTTGCCCTAAAATTTGCCAATATTGGTCTAAAATAAACTTTTGGCTAAACAAGTTCTTACAAGAAAATGTGCAAATAACAGAACACCTTATATTTTGTTTGTTGAAAGATAGACCAAATATTGGAGAACAAGCTTTAATAAATATCACTATTTTAGCGGCAAGAGGTCTAATATTCAAACAATGGAAATCTCAAGATGCTCCAAAAATTACTGAATTTATTTCTATAATGAAGCAACAAATGTCCATTGAATTATATGAAATAAACTCAGATTCAGTAAAACAAGTTAGATCGTACTTTGCTAAATGGAAAACAATTATTCTATCATGGCCCCCTGCAGTACAATTGATCTTCATCTCCCCTATAAAAATGCAGTACCTTTTATTAATTTAATAATAGAAGACACACTACCACAATATTGGCTATAAAATAAAGGACTCAATTAGCTATTAAGCATTCCTATAATAAGCTAGAGCAAAGTATTTACAAGAATGAAGAATAGACAAAAGCAAGGATAAGTGCAGGACAATGATATCGTAAGGAGAGGGGAAGAGAGGGGAACACAAGACTCAGTACATTATGGAGACAAGGGAAGAAAGCCAAAGATATATCATATTTAGTCAAGCCATATGATAGTTTAAGATATATCATCAAAAAATATCTGTGCCTAAGCGGTATTCATTTCAGTGTTTGCACCATGTTGTTTTGATGTTATTATAATACTTAGGAAAATATGTTACTTTATTCTCTTTTTTGATCATGTTAATAGAACTAAAAACTAGGGAAGATAAAGGAAAGCAGAACTTCTGCTGGAGATATTTATTGAGAATGATTTGACGCATGTTGATAATGCATGGGTAATTTTTGTGACACAGGTAATAAGCAAGATACTGTTATTATTTTCTTTTCTGTTGTTATTATTGTATTATTTTGTTTTCGCTCTTTTTTTCTCTCCGGTGATTACTGTTATTTCCTCTAATTTCTGTTAAGATAATTGAATATATTTTATTATCGATGTTAAAAACTAATAAAAAGAATTAAAAAAAAAAAAAAAATAATGTTAATTTAAGGTCATATTATTTACATCACAATAGGAAAATCAATTTCATTGAGTAAGCGTTGTTTAAAAGATGTAATCCTATCTATTGCAATTTTTCTACCAATTGTTGTCTATCTGATTAATTTACTTTGGCTCCAATTGTTTGTAAAACAAAGTAAGGACTAAGCTTGTTTGCTTGTCACTATTCACACCTTAGTATCCTGCATTTCCCAGTTCCTTGTATCTACCCCCATAATTTTTTAGTGAGTTTGTTTCTCAAAAGAAATGTAAATCTTTTTTTTTCATCAACATTTTTAAATTGATTATTTAAAATTATAAAACATTATTACATTTCTAATCACATTTTGCAGATGGACCACTACAGTTGATAATATATTTCATATAATATCATTTATTCACACTTTTAATTGTTATTATTTAAAAATTGGTAGCCAATATTAATGAATTTTGAAAAAAAAAAAAAAAATTTTTTGTCTGTGTATTATAATTTTACTCTACATCTATTTTGCTCTGGAGCTGAAGTACACTAGTGTGAGCTAGCTCATGACAAGAGTGATGCACACACATCACTCTTATTAATTGGATGATATTTTGTTTTGTGTTTATTAACTGCTATATATGAAGACTACAAAATAGAAGATTCATTTTTTTTTTAAAGCAAGAATAAGACAAAATTAGAACAAATTATAAATAATTATAACATGCATGTGTGTGCAGCAAATCGAGAGATAACTAAAAGTAGAGAACTTTTGCTCATTCTAAAAAAAGATGTTGGATAACTGTATGAAAAGTTTGTAATGAAAACTCAAGAATTGAACAATATAATATATTCTGTTCATCAACATCTATTTTTATCGGTACTAGATTTGCAGAAATGTTAGCTAGCTCTTTCAAATTTTATGCACACATATAAGCCTCTTATCAGAGGCTCACTTATTTTTGTATTTGAGCATTGCAAATATTATATTTTTATCTTTTTCACTCTTGATTTATAACTTTTTTGAAAATTATTCAACATTTTGTTTTTATTTGTATCATATGTTCACTACTGTCAGCTATCGATTCAAAATTTGTGCCACACACATGCCTCTTATCATAGGCTCAATTGTTTATATATTCTTGTTGTGTATATAATATTATAGCTAGTTCACAGTTGGTAATTATCGATACATAGCAAAATAAATGTTGAATAACTGTATGAAATATTTGAATGGAAGAATCATCAATAGAACAATATAATTTATTCATTTAATAATCCTCTATTTTTATCAGTATTATAATTTTACTAGGTTGAGCTATCTCTTCAAAATGTGCTGCACACACATGCCTCTTAGCATAGGCTCAAATTTGTGGTTATTGTTGTTTTTAAAAAAGTATATTCTTATTGTAATGACTCTTCATTTATAAAATTTTATAAAGTTATACAACTTTATTGCTTTGGAGCATAAGTTCACTATTGTGAGCTAGCTCTTCCAAATCTGCTGCACACCCATATGCCTCTTATAATAGGCTCATATTTTGTATTATTATAACTTTGACAATTTTATAAATCAAGAATCTCAAATAGAACAATATAGTCCTTTGAAATCATGAACAACTACTGTGAGCCGATGATAAGAGACATATGTGTGTGCCTAAAATTATCAAGATCTATCTCACAGTTGTGATAGAAAAAGAGATGTGTATTAACTTTATAAAAAATTTTAAATGATAACTAAGTATATAAATATATACTTTATATACTTTATATATTTATTCTAGGTTTAATTTTAGACAGAGTATAAGTTCGCAACTGTGTGCTATTTCTTCCAAATGTGCTGCACACACATTTGCCTCTTATGATGTACTCACAATTTTTGTTATTGTAGATTTTAAAAAAGTATATTCTATTTATGACTCTTCCATTCTAACATTTTATATTGTTAGTATACTTTATTGGTTTTGAGATGAAGTTCACCACTGTGAGCTATCTCATCAAAATTGATGCACAAGCATATGCCTCTTATCATAGGCTCAAAATTTAGTTTGTTCATGCATTTGATAAAATTGATAAAAATCAATAATCTGATGTTGTAGAATATAGTATTTTAAAAGCATGAATAACCCAAAAAAATGAGCCAATGCTAATAGGCATATGAGTGTGCAGCAAATTTTTAAGAGATAGCTCACAGTATGGAATTTCAGCTCCCTAGAAAAATAGTTGTCCAAAAAATGTAGATAAATTTTAAAATTAAGAATAATCAATTGAACAATATACTTTATTCAATTATTCATCACCTAATTGTATCTGCTATCTACGTTCAGCTATCTACGTAAGCTATCATTTCAAAATTCGCAGCACATGCAAATGACTCTTATCATAGTCTCACATTATGTGTCATGCTAGCTTTTAAAAAAGTTATATTCTTCTATTAATGAATCATAAAATTTAAAATTTTATATTGTTATTTGATATCTTTATTGCTTTATAGAAGAAGTTCACTACTGTGAGTTAGCTCTTCCAAATAGATGCACAAACATAGGCCTCTTATCATAGGCTCACCATTTGGTTTATTGATGCTTTTGATATAATGGTATAAATCAATAATCGGAAGTAGTAGAATATAGTATTTTAAATGCACGAATAACCATAAAAAGTGAACCAATGATAATAGGCATATTTATTTATTTTATTTATTTATAAAATATTTTACCAGGAAGGATACATTGAGATTTCTCTCGTTTTCAAGTATGTCCTGGGATCACAAAACATTGCAATTGATACAATAGGGTACAATAAAATACATAAACAATAATTATACACAATTTATGCAAACATTTAACATAGAGCAGGTACGAAATATTTAATCAACCATGACAGGAGCATTCTGTTTTGAGATATGTAGAGAGGGATCTCTTAAAGGATTTTAGGCTTGGGGAAGTTTTTAAAGTGTGAGGGAGGTCGTTCCATAATTGTGGTGCTCTGTAGGAAAAGGAGGATCGAGCTGCTTTCTTTTTGTATGGAGGCAAGCTAAATAAGGTGCTAGTACTGGATCGGAGGTTATAGGAGGTGGGAACAGCCAGGGAGAGCATTCTGCTCAGGCAGGGTGGGAGCTTCCCAGAAAGGCTCTTAAACACAAGGCAGGAAAGATGGAGGGTGCGTCTGGATTCCAGCGACAGCCAGTTTAGTTCTTTTAGCATGTCACAATGGTGGGTCCTGTAGTTACATTGTAGTACAAAGCGGCAGAATGAGTTATATAACGTATTTAGTTTATTAAGGTGAGTTTGCGGAGCAGGTGCATATACTATGTCCCCATAATCCAAGATAGGCATCAGCATTTGCTGTACAATCTTTTCCTTTACTGTAGGGCTGAGGCAAGATTTGTTTCTGTACAGGGCACCTAGTTTTGGATAAAGTTTAGAGGCAAGTTTTTCTATGTGGAGTCCAAAAGATAGATTGGGGTCTAACAACATACCTAAGTATTTAAAAGAGTGGACTGCGGTCAGCGTGCAATTGGATTTTGTTTTGATGCGAAGATGGGAATTTTGTAATTTTTGTATTTTAGGTCCCGTTCCAAAGATCATTGTGACCGTTTTGTCAGTGTTTAGGAAGAGTTTGTTTTTCGAGATCCACTTTTCTACCTCTGTGAACTGGTCTTGGAGCACTGTTTCAAGCTGCGGCAGATCAGATTTGTTTGCATAGATTACTGTGTCGTCTGCGTACATGTGTACAGTTGAGGATTTGCAGACATTAGGCAAATCATTTATAAATAATGTGAATAGTAGGGGGCCGAGAATGGAACCTTGGGGAACACCACACGTGACTGGGAGAGGGAGGGAGTCACTGTTAGACACAGAGACATATTGTGATCGATCCGATACATATGATTTAAACCAGGTTAACGGGCGATCAGCAATACCAGAGTTTTTTATTTTGAGAAGTAGTAGGTCATGGTCCACTGTGTCAAAAGCCTTTGCAAAATCAAGGAAAATAGCTCCAGTTTAGGTCATCTTGTTCCATGCCAGTTTGGATGTCGTTGCAAACTTTTAGGAGGGCAGTTGTAGTGGAGTGATTTGGTCTGAAACCTGATTGATCAGGGGTCAGATAGTTTGAAAGTTGATAATATTCGCATAATTGCGTATGGACGCATTTTTCTAAGATTTTTGACAATACAGGGAGCAATGATATAGGACGATAGTTAGAAACCAAGGTTAACTCCCCACTTTTATGAATAGGCACTACTCTTGCAGTTTTCCAGAGTTTGGGTATGTATCCAGACACCAAGGATTCGTTAATTAGGGTTGCGACAGGCTTAGCAATTGCCGGCACACTGAGCTTCAACAGCATTACTGGGATTTGATCAGGTCCTGACTGGTTTTTCATTTTTAGATTATTGAGGTGTTTCTTAATGACATTGAAGGGTACAGGTCTAAAATTGAACTTTTCTATATTGGGTCTTTGCTGTTTTAGTGGGGCCTGATCCACATTTGTAGCTTCAGGACAAGTGCCATTTATTAGTTTGTCAATCAGGGTGGTGGAGCATCCTACAAAATAATTGTTAAAGGCATTTGCTACTTCTAAGGGGAGTTGCAGGTTTTGGTTATCCACATTGACAGTGGAGGGTTGGGAGTGGATTGGTGGATTTTGTAGGTTATAATTGAATACCCAGGTATTGCAATGGCAGAGTCAGGTATTTTTGCAGTTAGCCATAATTCAGAGATAACAATGATTTTTGGCTTGTATTGTAAACACCAAGCTTGCAGTGCATCGATTTTTGGAAATAAGCTGCGTATATTACAGTGCACAAAGGAGAGGCCTTTTTTAGCTGGAAGGCTAGGAATGGAATTTGCTGGGGGACCAGGGTTAGACTCTACATCATTTGCAAGGGCAAGTAGCATAAGGAATAGGAATTTGGACATAGTTTTTGTTTGGCTATATAGTGAATGGCATACTTTATAATTTTGTGAGGTGGGGGTAGGAGTGCTATTTTTTATAACTCTCCACCAGCACTCAGCAGATAAGTTACAGCAACAGAGCAGGCCATGGTGTATGATAATTTGTTTTCTAGTTTGAGGTGGGTGATTATGGCGGTAATGAAGTGAACAAAATTGGAGTGAGAAAAGGGTTGTCACAAATATCCGTATGGTCATATTTTGATACATGTTAGTGCTATGAAGTGTGTAGGTGAAAATAAATCAAAAATAGTAAAATATAAAAAAGAAATATATATATGTATATACACATACACACACATATATATTCACACACTATTGATGTGGGATATATAGCTATTTGTAGGGAGAGAGGGTATGTATTCTAAAGGGTTAAGTGAATGGAAGGATGTGCTGATTAGTGTTTGCAGCTGTCAGTTTAGGAGAATGAAAGGTGTGTGGGAGACTATCTATAAATTGGAGAATGAACCTGGGGTGGGTGGGGTGAGGGGCAGGGTGGGAGGGTAACTATCATCCTTTAGCTACCTGATGCAGAGAGCAGTGTCAGCTGAATATGTTGGTCTGTGAAATGTTCTTTAGACTTGTTTTAAGTATACTTTAAGTCAGCTGGGGGAAAGATAAATTAGTGTTAGATTGGTCTGCAAAAAAGTTAAGGGAGGGTGCTAGGGGTCATACAGGCAAAAAAACAAAAAAAGAAACACAGGGAAAGATCACACATTAAAGAGATAAGAGAGGTATCCATTGAGGAAAATATGGGTGTGCAGGACATTTTAAAGAGCTAGCTCACAGTAGGGAATTTCCACTCCATAGAAAAATAGATGTTCAATAACAGTACAAAATATTAAAAAAAAATAATCAATAGAACAAAATACTTTATTCAATTATTCAACCCCTAATTTTATCTGTGATCTACGTTCACTAATGTGAACGATCTCTTTGTGTAAATATATAATAAAGTTTATTTTTAATTATTCATATGCATGTAATATTAAATTATCAATTTTTTTAAATTTTATAATAATCATTCATTTAAAAATATTTCATTATTTATGTCACATGTATCTATAGTTCTCTCTATCTCTTCTCCCTATATCTCCAGCTATTCTATTTTTATTTTGCGTTCTCTCTCTCTCTCTCTCTCTCTCTCACTCTCTCTCTCTCTCGATCTCTCTCTCTCGCTCTCTCTCTCTCTCTCGCTCTTGCGCTCTCTCTATTGCTCTCTCTCTATCGCTCTCTCTATCACTCTCTCTCGCTCTCTCTCGCGCTCTCTCTCTCGCTCTCTCTATTGCTCGCTCTCTCTCTATCACTCTCTATCGCTCTATCTCTCTCTCTCTCTTGCTCTCTCTCTCTCTATCGCTCGCTCTCTCTCTATCGCTCTCTCTCGCTCTCCGGCTCTCTCTATGGCTCTTGCTCTCTCTATGGCTCTTGCTCTCTCTATGGCTCTTGCTCTCTCTCTATGGCTCTGGCTCTCTCTCTGTGGCTCTGGCTCTCTCTCTGTGGCTCTCTTTCTCTATCGATCGCTCTCTCTGTGGCTCTCTTTCTCTATCAATCGCTCTCTCTATGGCTCTCTTTCTCTATCGATCGCTCTCTCTATCGCTCTCTTTCTCTATCGATCGCTCTCTCTATGGCTCTCTTTCTCTATCGATCACTCTCTCTATTGCTCTCTCTATTGCTCTCTTTCTCTATCGATAACTCTCTCTATTGCTCTCTCTATTGCTCTCTCTATTGCTCTCTCGCTCTCTCTATCCCTCTCGCTCTCTTCTGACTTTTATCTTATGCGCTCTCTCTCTCGCTGTATATACACGAAAACTCTTTATTTAAAGCATTAAATTTAATTTTTTATTAAATGAATAATTAGAAATGTATAATGCAATAGAACACACTTAGGTTATATATGTCTTGATTACATTTCAAAGTATTCTCAATTGTTTAATAGTGTTATTTTTTCAAATTTTTATGTTATAGACCACAATATTTTTTAATATATTCATAATAAATATAATTTGAAAAATTTCATATGATTTAAAATTTAAATTACTGAATATTTCGATCATTGATTTATAATTAAAAAATATATATTTTAATTTTAGTTTGAACAATCAAAATGGCTGCTTCTGGAAGTCACATCAGACAAAGGAATTTAATGGAATTGTGTGATGAAGAGGTTGCAGAATTGGTAACTTTTATTTTTTTGTATTCATTTTTAAAGTCTATTTATAAAATTAGATTACATAGAACAACATATATTAAATCAAGTTTATATATATTTTTTTATTTTAATTATTTAAATGCATATTGATATATTGTTTCTTTCATGTAATTAGCAAGAGTCCATGAGCTAGTGACGTATGGGATATACATTCCTACCAGGAGGGGCAAAGTTTCCCAAACCTTAAAATGCCTATAAATACACCCCTCACCACACCCACAAATCAGTTTTACAAACTTTGCCTCCGATGGAGGTGGTGAAGTAAGTTTGTGCTAGATTCTACGTTGATATGCACTCCGCAGCAAGTTGGAGCCCGGTTTTCCTCTCAGCGTGCAGTGAATGTCAGAGGGATGTGAGGAGAGTATTGCCTATTTGAATGCAGTGATCTCCTTCTACGGGGTCTATTTCATAGGTTCTCTCTTATCGGTCGTAGAGATTCATCTCTTACCTCCCTTTTCAGATCGACGATATACTCTTATATATACCATTACCTCTGCTGATTCTCGTTTCAGTACTGGTTTGGCTTTCTACAAACATGTAGATGAGTGTCCTGGGGTAAGTAAATCTTATTTTCTGTGACACTCTAAGCTATGGTTGGGCACTTTGTTTATAAAGTTCTAAATATATGTATTGAAACATTTATTTGCCTTGACTCAGAATGTTCAACTTTCCTTATTTTTCAGACAGTCAGTTTCATATTTGGGATAATGCATTTGAATTAATCATTTTTTCTTACCTTCAAAAATTTGACTCTTTTTTCCCTGTGGGCTGTTAGGCTCGCGGGGGCTGAAAATGCTTCATTTTATTGCGTCATTCTTGGCGCGGACTTTTTTGGCGCAAAAATTCTTTTCCGTTTCCGGCGTCATACGTGTCGCCGGAAGTTGCGTCATTTTTTTGACGTTATTTTGCGCCAAAGATGTCGGCGTTCCGGATGTGGCGTCATTTTTGGCGCCAAAAGCATTTAGGCGCCAAATAATGTGGGCGTCTTGTTTGGCGCTAAAAAAATATGGGCGTCGCTTTTGTCTCCACATTATTTAAGTCTCATTATTTATTGCTTCTGGTTGCTAGAAGCTTGTTCACTGGCATTTTTTTCCCATTCCTGAAACTGTCATTTAAGGATTTTGATCAATTTGCTTTATATGTTGTTTTTTCTATTACATATTGCAAGATGTTCCACGTTGCAACTGAGTCAGAAGATACTTCAGGAAAATCACTGCCGGGGCTGGAGCTACCAAGCTAAGTGTATCTGCTATAAATTTTTGGTATCTGTTTCTCCAGCTGTTGTTTGTATTGCATGTCATGACAAACTTATTAATGCAGATAAAATTTCCTTTAGTACTGTTATATTACCTGTTGCTGTTCCGTCAACATCTAATTTTCAGAGTGTTCCTGATAAACATAAGAGATTTTATTTTTTTAAATCCATTTAGAAGGCTATGTCTGTTATTTCTCCTTCTAGTTTACATAAAAGTCTTTTAAAACTTCTCTTTTTTCAGATGAATTTTTAAATGAACATCATCATTCTGATACTGATAATGGTTCTTCTGGTTCAGAGGTTTCTGACTCAGAGGTTGATGCTGATAAATCTTTGTATTTGTTCAAGATGGAATTTATTCGTTCTTTATTTAAAGAAGTATTAATTGCTTTAGATATAGAGGATTCTGGTCCTCTTGATACTAAATCTAAACGTTTAAATAGGGTTTTTAAATCTCCTGTAGTTATTCCAGAAGTGTTTAATCTCCCTGATGCTTTTTCTGAAGTAATTTCCAGGGAATGGAATAATTTGGGTAATTCTTTTACTCTTTCTAAACGTTTAAGCAATTATATCCTGTGCCATCTGACAGATTAGAGTTTTTTGGGACAAAATCCCTAAGGTTTGGGGCTGTCTCTATTCCTGCTAAAATGTACTACTATTCCTACGGCAGATAGTACTAAATTTAAGGATCCTTTAGATAAGAAAATTGAATCCTTTCTAAGAAAAGTTTACTTATGTTCAGGTAATCTTCTTAGACCTGCTATATTTTTACCGGATGTTGCTGCAGCTTCAACTTTTTGGTTAGAAGTTTTAACGCAACAAGTAACAGATCATAATTTTATAGCATTATTATTATTCTATAACATGCTAATAATTTTATTGGTGAAACCATCTTTTGATATCATTAGAGTTGATGTCAGGTATATGTCTCTAGCTATTTTAGCTAGAAAAGATTTATGGATTAAACTTGGAATGCTGATATGTCTTCTAAGTCAACTTTGTTTTCCCTTTCTTTCCAGGGTAATAATCATTTTTTCGTTCTTTTTCTCATAATAAGGAACAAAAGCCTGATCCTTCATCCTCAGGAGCAGTATCAGTTTGGAAACTATTTCCAGTTTGGAATATATCCAAGCCTTATAGAAACCTATAGTCAGCTCCTAAGTACCCATGAAGGTGCGGCCCTTTTTCCAGTTCAGCTGGTATGGGGCAGATTACGTTTTCTTCAAAGGAATTTGGATCAATTCCGTTCTCAATCTCTGGTTTCAGAACATTGTTTCAGAAAGGTACAGAATTGGCTTCAAGTTAAGGCCTCCTGCTAAGAGATTTTTTTCTTTCCCGTGTCCCAGTTAACACAGCAAAGGCTCAGCATTTCTGAAATGTGTTTCAGATCTAGAGTTGGCTGGAGTAATTATGCCAGTTCCAGTTCTGGAACAGGGGCTAGGGTTTTTATTTTATCTCTTCATTGTACCAAAGAAGGTCAATTCCTTCAGACCAGTTCCGGATCTATCAATATTGAATCGTTATGTAAGGATACCAACATTCAAGATGGTTTCTGTAGGACTATTCTGCCTTTTGTTTAGCAAGGGCATTATATGTCTACAATAGATTTACAGGATGTGTATCTGCATATTCCGATTCATCCAGATCACTTTTAGTGTCTGAGATTCTCTTTTTTGACAAGCATTACCAGTTTTGTGGCTCTACCGTTTGGCCTAGCCTCAGTTCCAAGAATTTTTTTCAAAGATTCTCGGTGCCCTTCTTTCTGTAATCAGAGAACAGGGTTTTGGTATTTCCTTATTTGGACGATTATCTTGGTATTTGCTCAGTCTTCTCATTCGAAGAATCTCATGCGAATCGACTTGTGTTGTTTCTTCAAGATCATGGTTGGAGGATCAATTTACCAAAAAGTTCATTGATTCCTCAGTCAAGGGTGACCTTTCTGGGTTTCCAGATAGATTCAGTGTCCATGACTCTGTCTTTAACAGACAAGAGACGTCTAAAATTGATTTCAGCTTGTCGAAACCTTCAGTCACAATCATTCCCTTCGGTAACCTTATGCATGGAAATTCTAGGTCTTATGACTGCTGCATCGGACGCGATCCCCTTTGCTCGTTTTCACATGCGACCTCTTCAGCTCTGTATGCTGAATCCATGGTGCAAGGATTACACAAAGATATCTCAATTAATATCTTTAAAACCGATTGTTCGACACTCTCTAACGTGGTGGTCAGATCACCATCGTTTAATTCAGGGGGCTTCTTTTGTGCTTCCAACCTGGACTGTACTTTCAACAGATACAAGTCTCACAGGTTGGGGAGCTGTGTGGGGATCTCTGACGGCACAAGGAGTTTGGGAATCTCAGGAGGTGAGATTACCGATCAATATTTTGGAACTCCGTGCAATTTTCAGAGCTCTTCAGTTTTGGCCTCTTCTGAAGAGAGAATCGTTCATTTGTTTTCAGACAGACAATGTCACAACTGTGGCATACATCAATCATCAAGGAGGGACTCACAGTCCTCTGGCTATGAAAGAAGTATCTCGAATTTTTGGTTTGGGCGGAATCCAGCTCCTGTCTAATCTCCGCGGTTCATATCCCAGGTGTAGACAATTGGGAAGCGGATTATCTCAGTCGCCAAACGTTGCATCCGGGCGAATGGTCTCTTCACCCAGAGGTATTTCTTCAGATTGTTCAAATGTGGGAACTTCCAGAAATAGATCTGATGGCGTCTCATCTAAACAAGAAACTTCCCAGGTATCTGTCCAGATCCCGGGATCCTCAGGCGGAGGCAGTGGATGCATTATCACTTCCTTGGAAGTATCATCCTGCCTATATCTTTCCGCCTCTAGTTCTTCTTCCAAGAGTAATCTCCAAGATTCTGAAGGAATGCTCGTTTGTTCTGCTGGTAGCACCGGCATGGCCTCACAGGTTTGGTATGCGGATCTTGTCCGGATGGCCTCTTGCCAACCGTGGACTCTTCCGTTAAGACCAGACCTTCTGTCACAAGGTCCTTTTTTCCATCAGGATCTGAAATCCTTAAATTTAAAGGTATGGAGATTAAACGCTTGATTCTTGGTCAAAGAGGTTTCTCTGACTCTGATTAATACTATGTTTCAGGCTCGTAAATCTGTATCTAGAGAGATATATTATAGAGTCTGGAAGACTTAGATTTTTTGGTGTCTTTCTCATCATTTTTCTTGGCATTTTAGAATACCGAGAATTTTACAGTTTCTTCAGGATGGTTTAGATAAGGGTTTGTCTGCAAGTTCCTTGAAAGGACAAATCTCTGCTCTTTCTCTTCTTTTTAACAGAAAGATTGCTATTCTTCCTGATATTCATTGTTTTGTACAAGCTTTGGTTCGTATAAAACCTGTCATTAAGTCAATTTCTCCTCCTTGGAGTTTGAATTTGGTTCTGGGAGCTCTTCAAGCTCCTCCCTTTGAACCTATGCATTCATTGGTCATTAAATTACTTTCTTGGAAAGTTTTGTTCCTTTTGGCCATCTCTTCTGCCAGAAGAGTTTCTGAATTATCTGCTCTTTCTTGTGAGTCTCCTTTTCTGATTTTTCATCAGGATAGGGCGGTGTTGCGAACTTCTTTTGAATTTTTACCTAAAGTTGTGAATTCCAACAACATTAGTAGAGAAATTGTGGTTCCTTCATTATGTCCTAATCCTAAGAATTCTAAGGAGAAATCATTGCATTCTTTGGATGTTGTTAGAGCTTTGAAATATTATGTTGAAGCTACTAAGTCTTTCCGAAAGACTTCTAGTCTATTTGTTATCTTTTCCGGTTCTAGAAAAGGCCAGAAAGCTTCTGCCATTTCTTTGGCATCTTGGTTGAAATCTTTAATTCATCTTGCCTATGTTGAGTCGGGTAAAACTCTGCCTCAGAGGATTACAGCTCATTCTACCAGGTCAGTTTCTACTTCCTGGGCGTTTAGGAATGAAGCTTCAGTTGATCAGATTTGCAAAGCAGCAACTTGTTCCTCTTTGCATACTTTTACTAAATTCTATCATTTTGATGTATTTTCTTCTTCTGAAGCAGTTTTTGGTAGAAAAGTACTTCAGGCAGCGGTTTCAGTCTGAATCTTCTGCTTATGTTTTTCATTAAACTTTATTTTGGGTGTGGATTATTTTCAGCAGGAATTGGCTGTCTTTATTTTATCCCTCCCTCTCTAGTGACTCTTGTGTGGAAAGATCCACATCTTGGGTAATCATTATCCCATACGTCACTAGCTCATGGACTCTTGCTAATTACATGAAAGAAAACATAATTTATGTAAGAACTTACCTGATAAATTCATTTCTTTCATATTAGCAAGAGTCCATGAGGCCCGCCCTTTTTTTGTGGTGGTTATGATTTTTGTATAAAGCACAATTATTCCAATTCCTTATTTTATATGCTTTCGCACTTTTTTATCACCCCACTTCTTGGCTATTCGTTAAACTGAATTGTGGGTGTGGTGAGGGGTGTATTTATAGGCATTTTAAGGTTTGGGAAACTTTGCCCCTCCTGGTAGGAATGTATATCCCATACGTCACTAGCTCATGGACTCTTGCTAATATGAAAGAAATGAATTTATCAGGTAAGTTCTTACATAAATTATGTTTTTTGTATTATAGATGCGCGATTTTCTAGAGAAAAAAAAACAGGGAGTCTAGAGAAATCGACATATCGCAATCCCATCAATTCGATCCACAGAGGAATATAACAAGTGCTGATAGAGAAGATTTAAGTGAATCTGGAATATTAGATCAATCTGGAGAAAATTCTGATGATGATGATCGTATACATAACATTGATTGGTGTACATGTGGTAATTGTAAACTCATTACAACTGTGATTGAATCATTTTGTTGTCGTGAAAATGAGGATATCTCTTCTCAAATACCAGAAGGAAAATCCTGCATTTGTGATCATCAGAATCATATCCAGGAGACAGATGAACAATTTCTGCAACGTGTTTCTGATATTACTGGAAGTCATGTTCCAATGCAACCAACAGCCGTTGATACCCTCACTCAAAGGTGAATATGTCAAAACATCTAAATTAATATATCATTGAACCAATATTTGGATGTTTATAAATGTAATTAATTGAACATAATCTTTATTGTTAACACATAAAGATAATGTAGCTTATTTATCAAGCTCCTTACGGATCTTGATGCAACCCTTTTTTTTGTGCAAGCCTGTAGGCTCTACAAAAACTGCAGTTATGAGGCACCGTTCACAAAGAACGATGCTCCATACGACCGGTCTGCCTGTTATGAGCAGGTGGACAGACATCGCCGGCAATCAACACGATCGTGTTTATTGACACCACTCTGCTGGCTGACCATTGGCGGAGAGTCTGCAGGGGGCAGCGTTGCACCATCAGCTAATTTTCAGCTGCTGGTGCAATGCAATGCTTGCCTTATTCATGAAGATCTTGCGGACCAGATCCGCACTGTCGGATCCGGTCCGCCAGACGTTCATAACTAGGCACCAATTATTTTTTTTAAACATTACCTTTTTTACACTACCAACTAGAGTTATATAAATTAAATTATTGTTTAATAATGAATTTTATCTGCATAGTCACCCTTTTTTGTTTGTTTTTTACTTTGTAAATGAAAAATTTTAATTTCTATCGATCATTGATCTCTTATATTTCAATTGATGTGTGTGTCTGTTTCTGTGTTTATATGTGTCTTTTTGTGTTTGTGTATTTATCACCATGGTGTTGAAAAACGTATAAAATTTTTTATTCTCTTGTAATTATAGAGGTTTTAGAAAATTGGCATACCGAGGATTTTCTACATGGATATATGGTCGATTGGGTCCGAAACACCGAAGACCAATTCCATTGTGTGTAGTGAATAGCATTAGACGTGCATTTCCAGCTCCCGATCAAATATACGTTGGATTTCACTACCCTGAAGATGATGGAAATGCTTTGGAGATGATCCTTGACTAACTTTTAATGTTTTTTTATTTTATTTGAAATAACTAACAATGATTAAAATATCAAAAACCATTTGTTTTCAATTGTTGATTTTAAATTGATTATTTGTTATGATTTATTTTTGATAAATCAAAATTTCTTATTGTTTTAATGTTTGCTGAAATAAAGCTGTTAAAATTATATTTATATATGTTTTTATTTAATGTCATGTATTTGTGATCATATCCAGAGGCGTAACTAGAAACCACAGGGCCCAGGTGCAATAATCTAAAAAGGGCTCACCCCCACACAGCCACTCCCACGTCCAAAATAAGGTGAACTTAACACCCTTTTTTTTTTTTTTTTTTTACATTTAACACAGAAAAAAAATGTGAATCAAATTACATGTTTGAAAAAGGAGGTACCCTGTGCCCACAGTCTGTGAAATGGTCTGACACCTTATAACTATATATATATATATATATATATATATATATATATATATATAAGACACTATTTAACCCCCCTAAACTTTATATAGTATGTTAGTGACACAGTCTGTAATCTGCCGGTGAGATGGCTGGCTTGAACCTAACCGCCCAGAACTTTATAAAGTGACCACAGTAGCCAGTGACATGGTCCACCCCCCATACTGTGTATAGTGGTACTGTATAATTACACTATTCACCCCCTGCCCCACCAATGCTGTAGTAACAAGGTCTGTAATTTGCTGTTTCCACAAACATAAACACATACATACATGCAAAAATACACACACAGTCACATACATAAACCGTACACACACACACATAAACACCAATGGGTAAAACAGAAACACTAACCCCTGTAGTCATGTCACACTCACATTATATCAGTGCAGGCAGTGGTAGATTTTTTTTTTTTTTTTAAAAGCTGGGCCCCCACCCTCAGGGGCCCAGTTACACCTGCGACCTCTGCACCCCCTGTAGTTTAGCCCATGATCATATCTTATATAATACATAATTTTTTAAACCCTTAACAAAAATGACATTATAAATATACATATAATATTTAATAATTGCCCTTTTTTTTTAAGAAATATAAGATTTTTATAAAAAACATTTTTTTTATTAAAAACAGAAAAATTAAATAGAAACAATGATATACAGTATTAACAAAACATAGAAAACTTTGTTTTATGACATATACAAATTATTTAGGCAAATAATAAATACAAATATATAATTGTTATGAGAAAAATTTGAAATATAAAAGGTAAAATTTGTGTAAAATGAAAGAAATGTTTAATTGTTCAACCCAAATCGTGAAGTATGCTTTTCTATCAGTTTTTTCTTATCTGGCCTAGGGGTCGATGCTATGTTTGTAGGTAAAACCTGGTTTTTAGACTCCCATGTGTGACTGGATTTTCCTTCAACTAGGTTCAATACCGCTGTGTGCATGAGGTAAATATGATTCAAATCCATATCCTCATAGACCGGTCGAACCATCCACTCCTTTTTGCTTTTAGGGAAATATGGAACGTATTTCAAATCTCCATAATTACCACTTCTGGGAGTTGGTTTCTTTACCATTGCTTGAACTCGATTGGAATTTCTATTGTTGGCCAGTGCTGCTAGTTTGGTGCGTGCCTCCATCCCGTCCATTTTAAAATGAATTCTTTTGGGACGATATTTCAAGGCAAAACTATGAAACACTTCTTATTTTCCAGTGTGGCAGAACAGGTTTAGATGGCTTAAATCCTTTATTGTTTGTTCGTTACAAATAATTTTTTCCAATTCATGGAAGGCTTCAGATTTTTTTGTAAGCCATTTCCGAACTTGAACTTGATCTTCCTCCAATGCATCATGATGACATCCTGTTTCAATACCATCTTCCGTCCAGGTATGGATATTCAATACATGATAAAGACATGATTTCCATTTCTTTATAATTTTCTCAGTATCACCCTGGCAGTAAACGCTGCATGCCCAAAGGTGGTTTGCAATGGATGGTACCCATTGAGAAAGTTCGGAACATTTTTTTTTTTACTGACAGAATGTATTTTCTTTTTTAGGCTTTTGGTGTAATGCCAAATGTCGTACTGATGATTAATGTTCTTATATTCTTCTCTGATAATCTTTCGGATACTAACGTGGCGATCCGTTGCTACCACCACTGTTAGTAATCTCTGATTGAGAAGACTGTTTATGGCACGTCTGAAACCTTTTGCCTCCATTGCCACTGATGATGTGGTCTCTGTAACCTGTACGACTTGGATATCCAAACATTTTTTGGTTTGGTCCTCCATTACTGTGTATACACAGTATTTTGCAGAGAATCCAGGGCTATCACACTGCCCATCGCCGGAAACACTTTTACGGCTAGATTTAGAGTTTTGTCAGTAACGACCCGCGTAGCTAACGCTGTCTTTTTTCCCCCGCACCTTTTAAATACCGCTGGTATTTAGAGTTCACAGAAGGGCTGCAATAGGCTCCAAAAAAGGAGCGTAGAGCATAATTTACCGCCACTGCAACTCTCAATACCAGCGGTGCTTACAGACGCAGCCAGCTTCAAAAACGTGCTCGTGCACGATTCCCCCATAGAAAACAATGGGGCAGTTTGAGCTGAAAAAAAACCTAACACCTGCAAAAAAGCAGCATTCAGCTCCTAACGTAGCCCCATTGTTTCCTATGGGGAAACACTTCCTAAGTCTGCACCTAACACCCTAACATGTACCCCGAGTCTAAACACCCCTAACCTTACACTAATTAACCTCTAATCTGCCGCCCCCGCTATCGCTGACACCTGCATATTTTTTTAACCCCTAATCTACCGCTCCGTACACTGCCGCAACCTACATTATACCTATGTACACCTAATCTGCTGCCCCTAACACCGCCGACCCCTATATTATATTTATTAACCCCTAATCTGCCCCCCACAACGTTGCCGCCAGCTACCTACAATAATTAACCCCTAATCTGCCGACCGGACCTCACCGCTACTATAATAAATGTATTAACCCCTAATCTGCCTCACTAACCCTATAATAAATAGTATTAACCCCTAATCTGCCCTCCCTAACATCGCTGACACCTAACTTCAAGTATTAACCCCTAATCTGCCGACCGGACCTCACCGCTACTCTATTAAATTTATTAACCCCTAAAGCTAAGTCTAACCCTAACCCTAACACCCCCCTAAGTTAAATATAATTTAAATCTAACGAAATAAATTAACTCTTATTAAATAAATGAATCCTAATTAAAGCTAAATACTTACCTGTAAAATAAACCCTAATATAGCTACAATATAAATTATAATTATATTGTAGCTATTTTAGGATTAATATTTATTTTACAGGCAACTTTGTATTTATTTTAACCAGGTACAATAGCTATTAAATAGTTAATAACTATTTAATAGCTACCTAGTTAAAATAATTACAAAATTACCTGTAAAATAAATCCTAACCTAAGTTACAATTAAACCTAACACTACACTATCAATAAATTAATTAAATAAAATACCTACAATTATCTACAATTAAACCTAACACTACACTATCAATAAATAAATTAAATAAAATACCTACAAATAAATACAAGTAAATTAACTAAAGTACAAAAAATAAAAAAATAATTTACAAACATTAGAAAAATATTACAACAATTTTAAGCTAATTACACCTACTCTAAGCCCCCTAATAAAATAACAAAGCCCCCCAAAATAAAAAAAATGCCCTACTCTATTCTAAAATTAAAATAGAAAAGCTCTTTTACCTTACCAGCCCTTAAAAGGGCCTTTTGCGGGGCATGCCCCAAAGAATTCAGCTCTTTTGCCTGTAAAAAATAACATACAATACCCCCCCAACATTACAACCCACCACCCACATACCCCTAATCTAACCCAAACCCCCCTTAAATAAACCTAACACTAAGCCCCTGAAGATCATCCTACCTTATCTTCACCCCACTGGGTATCACCGATCGGTCCAGGCTCCGACATCTTCATCCAAGCCCAAGCGGGGGCTGAAGAGGTCCATGATCCGGCTGAAGTCTTGATCCAAGTGGGAGCTGAAGAGGTCCATGATCTGGCTGAAGTCTTCTATCAAGCGGGAGCTGAAGAGGTCCATGATCCGGCTGAAGTCTTCTATCAAGCGGCATCTTCAATCTTCTTTCTTCCGGATCCATCTTAATCCCGCCGACGAGGAACATCCATTTTCACCGACGACTTCCCGACGAATGACGGTTCCTTTAAGGGACGTCATCCAAGATGGCATCCCTCGAATTCCGATTGGCTGATAGGATTCTATCAGCCAATCGGAATTAAGGTAGGAAAATTCTGATTGGCTGATGGAATCAGCCAATCAGATTCAAGTTCAATCCGATTGGCTGATCCGATCAGCCAATCAGATTGAGCTCGCATTCTATTGGCTGTTCCGATCAGCCAATAGAATGCGAGCTCAATCTGATTGGCTGATCCAATCAGCCAATCAGATTGAACTTGAATCTGATTGGCTGATTCCATCAGCCAATCAGAATTTTCCTACCTTAATTCCGATTGGCTGATAGAATCCTATCAGCCAATCGGAATTCGAGGGACGCCATCTTGGATGACGTCCCTTAAAGGAACCGTCATTCGTCGGGAAGTCGTCGGTGAAGATGGATGTTCCGCGTCGGCGGGATGAAGATGGATCCGGAAGAAGATTGAAGATGCCGCTTGATAGAAGACTTCAGCCGGATCATGGACCTCTTCAGCCCCTGCTTGGGCTTGGATGAAGATGTCGGAGCCTGGACCGATCGGTGATACCCGGTGTGGTGAAGATAAGGTAGGATGATCTTCAGGGGCTTAGTGTTAGGTTTATTTAAGGGGGGTTTGGGTTAGATTAGGGGAATGTGGGTGGTGGGTTGTAATGTTGGGGGGGTATTGTATGTTATTTTTTACAGGCAAAAGAGCTGAATTCTTTGGGGCATGCCCCGCAAAAGGCCCTTTTAAGGGCTGGTAAGGTAAAAGAGCTTTTCTATTTTAATTTTAGAATAGGGTAGGGCATTTTTTTTATTTTGGGGGGCTTTGTTATTTTATTAGGGGGCTTAGAGTAGGTGTAATTAGCTTAAAATTGTTGTAATATTTTTCTAATGTTTGTAAATTATTTTTTTATTTTTTGTAACTTAGCTTTTTTTATTTTTTGTACTTTAGTTAGTTTATTTAATTGTATTTATTTGTAGGTATTTTATTTAATTTATTTATTGATAGTGTAGTGTTAGGTTTAATTGTAGATAATTGTAGGTATTTTATTTAATTAATTTATTGATAGTGTAGTGTTAGGATTAATTGTAACTTAGGTTAGGATTTATTTTACAGGTAATTTTGTAATTATTTTAACTAGGTAGCTATTAAATAGTTATTAACTATTTAATAGCTATTGTACCTGGTTAAAATAAAAACAAAGTTGCCTGTAAAATAAATATTAATCCTAAAATAGCTACAATATAATTATAATTTATATTGTAGCTATATTAGGGTTTATTTTACAGTTAAGTATTTAGCTTTAATTAGGATTAATTTATTTAATAAGAGTTAATTTATTTAGGAAGATAAAAATTATATTTAACTTAGGGGGGTGTTAGTGTTAGGGTTAGACTTAGCTTTAGGGGTTAATAGCGGTGAGGTCCGGTTGGAAGATTAGGGGTTAATACTTGAAGTTAGGTGTCGGTGATGTTAGGGAGGGCAGTTTAGGGGTTAATACTATTTATTATAGGGTTAGTGAGGCGGATTAGGGGTTAATAACTTTATTATAGTAGCGGTGAGGTCCGGTCGGCAGATTAGGGGTTAATAATTGTAGGTAAGGTAGCAGCGACATTGGGGGCGGCAGATTAGGGGTTAATAAATATTTTGTAGGGGTCGGCGGTGTTAGGGGCAGCAGATTAGGGGTACATAGGGATAACGTAGGTGGCGGCGGTGTGCGGTCGGCAGATTAGGGGTTACATTTTTTTTAATAGAGTGGCGGCGATGTGGGGGGACCTCGGTTTAGGGGTACATAGGTAGTTTATGGGTGTTAGTGTACTTTAGAGCACAGTAGTTAAGAGCTTTATGAACCGGCGTTAGCCCAGAAAGCTCTTAACTCCTGGCTTTTCTCTGTGGCTGGAGTTTTGTCATTAGATTTCTAACGCTTACTTCAGCCACAACTCTAAATACCAGCGTTAGAAAGATCCCATTGAAAAGATAGGATACGCAAATGGCGTAGGGGGATCTGCGGTATGGAAAAGTCACGGCTGCAAAGTGAGCGTTAGACCCTTTCCTGACTGACTCTAAATACCAGTGGTAGCCCAAAACCAGCGTTAGGAGCCTCTAACGCTGGTTTTGACGGCTAATGCCAAACTCTAAATCTAGGCGATAGTTTGTCCATCCAAACTGTTAATGTTTTTTCGACATTCTTCTTTCCAGAAATTGTCCACTGTTGGAAACAGAAAATTTTTCTGGTATTTGTAATAAGTTTGTCGTGATAAAAAAATTATGCCAAAGTATTTGAAATAATCGAAAATCTTTTCAAATTGATTCCCTGTAAACAAGACAGAAGAACAAGCCAGGATATTTCCAATTGGTTTACGACCTATCGTCGGTTGGCTGCACCACAAAGTAGAATTGTGACCGCTTTCGCATTCCCCAGTGACAATTAACATTGTTCCAATCTCTTTTTTTTGTATGGACATCATTGGGGAATTGCATTTAATTCCAAATCTACATGGGATCAGCTTAATTAGTTCATCGAGACAGCGATTGAAAACAATGTATTTTTTTTCCATTACGAAATCCATGTTTGTTACTTCCTCAACTAAAGAGTATTCTTCCATCGTTTCCACTGTTGTATCGGGTACATAAGTTGGATCATTCAAAACAATGTCCATTTCCTCGATATTGGATAATTCAGGATTATCAATGATCGTCTCAAGTAGAGACATGTCTTGCACTTCGTCAATTCTTAATCTATTTCTTAATGGTTCATGAGTTTGAGTGTCTACATTTGAAGTTTGATGTGTAATACTTTCAAGTGGTTGAATAATAGTTGGATTCGATACAGGTTCTGGAGTTGCAGCTTCATTTAAAGCGGCTAGACTTGATTGGAGACTGTTCTCGGCAGACATGTCTCCCATTGTCCAAGTATATTTGTCTAAATTTTTTAAATAATCCTTTGTAGATGTTGCTTTACATTTTGTTTTGATGAGATTACCTGTTTGTATACTAGAACTTAAAGTCCCATAGAAGGGATTGAAAGTAGTTTCTTTATTCTCTTTAGTAATAATCTCTGTGTTGGTAGAAACTTCTGATTTAGTAATATTAAGCTGATGTCCACAAGCGTGACATGCATTTACACGTGCTTGGTTTTCTATAATGAAAGCACTTGAAGTCGATGGAATTTTATCAGATATTGTTAAAGGTGTTATTCTTGGATCTTGTCTGGATGTATCTGATTGTTGCTCTGAAAGAGTAATTCTCGATGGGAAAATTGTTGGTGCAGCGTCGGGTTTCAATTTCTTATTTACTCCATGTGTATAATAACAATCATTATGAAAGTGTATAGAGCACATTCTATATTTGATTGTTTTATTGGTATCATATATTCGTTGAACCATTTGTTCAAGATTTTCTGGTGAGTATTGATTGGTTTGCTGAAGCCATATCCTTATTTTATCATGTGTCTTAGGGAAGACATGGAAACTGATATTTGGTTGGGACCTTCCTCTACGGGTAGAACTGCTACAACCAACGACAATACAGTCTGGCATGATGTATCAAAGTAATATCTGAAAAATATATAACAAAGTTTAGATTTCAAATTTAAACATATTGTATATCAATTTATTTAATACATTTTTTGTTTCATATATTTTTATTATTTACAAATATTTATAAATTTTTTAAAAGAATAGTGAAGTATAATAATTATTAAATACATAAACAAGGTTGAGTTATAGATAGATAAATAAAGCGCAAAAGATAGACATAAAGAGAGGAATAGAGAGAAAAATAATTATACTGAGATATAAAGCAGGAATGATAGTTAACATAAATATAGAGATAAGATAGAGAAGGTAGTGTGATTAAAAAAAAAAGATAACAATATAGATAGAGGATGGAAGAGAAATAGAGATAAAAATATAGACATACACAAAGAGAGAATAAAGGCGGGACAACCAGAGTGATAAAATGAGAAATATGGATGAAGCTAGATAAATAGTATAGATTAATATAGAAATTAATATAATAGAGAGGATGTAATATAACTTTAAGAGGACGGAGATATAGAGAGATAAAAATAAATGATATCAGAGTACATAGTGAAAAGATAACGTCGGTTATTTGAAAGAAAAATATACAGAGAGAGACAGTATGAAAGAGATAAAAGAGGAGACAGTGATTAAGATAAACATCAACTTAACATGAAAAATTAAAAAAAATAAAAGGTGAGACTGATAAAGATAATGAGAGAGAAAGCTATGTATAAAAATGAGTGAGATCAATGAGTATATAGAGGTCTTGAAATCAAGATAAGAGACAATAGGGAATTTGAAATTTAGAAGAGGGAGAACAAGCGAAATAAATTAAATTGAATATACATAGAATAGATAAGAAAGTGGAATATAAATTAAAAGAATTTTCAATAGAAATAGATAAAGAAAAAAAAAATTAAGTTAGATAGATTTATAGATAGAGAGAGAGATGTAAATAGAGATATAAGACAATTTTGAAGTTTAATAGAGAGAGAAAGTAGAATCGATATAGATAAGAGAGGTTATAGAAGAAGAGAGAAAAAAAAAAGAAGGTACATAAATAATTTAGAAGATGGCAAGGAACACAATTATAGAACATTAACTGTTTAGAAAATTTAAAATCTAATTGGAAAGGTAAAGAAAGATAAATAAAAAAGAGAATAATAAATAAGAGAGAGAAGGGATAGTTAGAGACCAAAAATAGGGAGAATATAGATATAATAGAGGATGTTCAATGAAAGAGTGATAGAGAAGAGTTAAAGATATGTAAACAAAATAATTAGACTTTAAAATATATTAACTTTCATAGATATATATTTATCTATATAATATATTAAAAAATATTTAGTCTATGTATATATCTTTTTTTGAACATTAAAATAATTTTGTCGATGAATTTAAAAATGTATTAGACTGTAAAGTCTATTATTAATATACCTTTCATTATTGCAATATAACTTTTGATTTTAATCAACATTGAAACTTACTTTTATCTTCAAGATTTGCATTTTATTAATGTTAGTTTAGACTAAACCTAGTTATTGACATATGCTTATTTAGAAGCCTTTCAGTGCTGCCTCTTATCTTAATGCTTTTTAAATATATTTAAATATACATAAAGAGGCTGAAATTAAAAGTTGAAAATATAGATAAAAATGTGTAAAGCAACCTAAAATTTTGGAAAGGGACATTAACTTTGTCAATCAAATATTTATTTATCGAAATGGTATATGTTATTGTTGAACAATATTTAATTTTTATTTAATAACAATATATTTTATTGTTTAACATTGGTCTTACAGTTGAAAGCAAAACAATGAAGGAGAATATAATATTTTATAAGCCATTGAAGGCCACCTCTATTGGATTGAATTTAAAATTCAAGGTTAAAGGAAGCTAATTTAGGAATAAAAAAAATATCTTTTTGATCAAGCCCGAGTCTAGTGGCATACATTTCAATTAATGTCTAAAGTGATAGTCAATAGATAAACCAAAAAAGGAATGTGATTATGGGTGTTTGGAAGCTGGTTAGATAAAAATGAATCACAGAACCAAAAAGTGTATTAATATAACAGTGCTGTTTTTTCAAAACGTTGGAATGGCTAATAAAGTGATTAGTTTTATTCATAAAGACCACAAATTAGGGTGCTGACTCTCACTGTAAGACATATACCCAAACTAGGAAAAATTGAATTTTAAATCAACATGAAGAGTCATTTGATAAGGGCCCATTAAAAAAATTTCAAATACAAATTTAAAGGGATAGTCAAGGTCCAAAAATATTGATATCTTCAATTAAGGCATGTAATTATAAAAAATCATTAAAATTATTATTTATTTATTTTAAAAATAGATATGTTCTATTGTTATTCTAGTTGAGAGCAAACCTAGAAAGGATCATATCATAATTTCTAAACACTTTGATGGCCATGTCTAATCAAATGCTATTTAATTATAGTTTCAAAAAAAGGGAGAGTTGTTCAGGGAAAGCATATATATAACATTGTGAACACGCCCGTGGGTTGTGTCAGACAATGCACTAATTATCTAAAATGCAAGTGAATATATAAAAATTCAAAGTAATGTGATTATGGCCGGTCCAAAGAATCATAGATACAAGATAGTCAACAAGGTAAATACATTTTATTCAAGGGAGAGTCAACACCTGAATTTTTTAGTTTCAAAAAGATAGATAATCCCTTTTTTAACCCATTCCCCAGTATTGCATAACCCACACAGTTATATTAATATACTTTTTACTTCTGTGACAATCTTGTATATAAGCATTTTCTGTCCACCCCTAATCAAATTACTTTTATTTATTATCTATTGACTTGCAGTTTAACAAATTAGTGCAGTGTCTGACACAACCCACGTGCATGATCACAATGATATCTATATGGTTTACCTGAACTAATCTCCCCTGTTGTGAAAGGAAAATCCAAAAGCATGTGATTAGAGGCTGCCTTAAAGGGCTTAGAAATAATCATATCAGCATTTCTAGATTTGCTCTCAACTAGAATACCAAGAGCACAAAGCATAATTGTTGTTAAAATTAAATTTGAAAGTGGTTTGAAATTACATGAACTATTTGAAAGAAAAAAACAATTTTGGGGACTTGAATGTACCTTAAATAAAACACTGTTGCTTATTCTAAAATTTTGACAATGGGTCAGACAGTGTTTATATATGTTTCTAAACAACTAAAAATGTGGTGTTGACTGTCACTTTAATTAAAGAAGTTAAAATTATACTAAAGATACATAAAAAAAGCAGAATTTAGATTTTTTAAAAAATTATATAATACATTAGTTAACCATTCAACTATTTTGAATAGCCAACACAGTTATAATAATATACAATTTAGCTCCTGTAATTAAACTTGTATATAATAATTTGTAAAATAACTACTTATTTCAGTGATAAAAGACAGACATAAATTTTTAAGCCCATCGGTGCAGACTACTAGGAGATTCACGTGGCTGAGCTCAATCTTATCTCTATGAAACACATTAACTAACGCCCTGAAGAGGTGAAAAACTATAAAAATGATTTCAAATTAGATTTAGTCTTAAAAGTCTAAGAAATCAGCATATGAACTGCATTTCCAATAAGAATACCAAGAGAAGTAAGCAAAAACTTGATTGTAAAGTTGTTTAAATCCACTTGACCTGTTTAATTTATGAACAATTTGTTTTACTAGGCTGTCCCTTTATGTATAACTTTTTTGGTTATGACATACTGTGAAATGTGTAATAAAAGCATTATCTATCTTTTAACTAAACAAAAAATATTATGGAGGTCAATACATTTAACAATAGTTTACTACTAGCATAAAAAAAGGATTATTTATGTAAGGATGCTTTTTTCATTTCTATCAATACATTTTATAAGGGGAGATAACTAATTTAAAATTGAATTAAAAGAAATAAGTAAATGTGCACTAGAAAGAACAGTGAGATGCTGAGACTAATATTTAAAAACCTGTTTTACAAATGTTGCTTTTGTAATATATAAAACAAGGAATCTAAATAGAGATATCTATCAATATGTTTAAAATTTATTAATAGGGTCATGGATATATATGTAGAATGTTACATTTTTTGTAGCAATTACAAGACTATTTAATAGTGATATGTGGATTGTTAAAGTGTTAGAAAATAATAATAAAGAATGTATACATCCATCGCCTTAGCAAGTGTTAAAAATTTGACTTCACATTCTATGTTTTCTATGTTATCAAAAAAACATTTCTTTAAAGAATATGTTATGTTCAATAGCTACAGATCCAGGGTCTATAAAATGCACACTTACACTTTCTTTGGAAATTTGATTAAACTGTCTTTGTAAAGCAGACATACTGATATGGTTAGTAAGCAATGTCATTATAAATAGCACTATCAACAGTTACAGCAGGAAGAATGATGCCTATCTTGCTAACCTTATCTCTCTAACAGAGACACTATTATCTAATTTACAATTTCAAAGTAAATGCATTTGTTTTCCTTACAACATATGTTATGTTCAATAGCTACATATCCATGGTCTCTAAAATGCAGAATTACTCCTTCTTTGGAAATTAGATTATACTGTTTTTGTAACCCAGACAAACTGATCTGGTTACTAAGCAATGCAATTAAAAAAATAAATAACGGGGGCGTGGCTACGCATCGACCTTAACAAGTCGCACTTTATGAAGCTCTCTGAATTCTACTGCTCAAAGTTTAAAAAGAACATATATAGGTCTGATTTATTTCACCCCAGATTTAGTCTATATCAAAGCTGTTGTGTGGGATGACCTAGATGCCTTATTAGGATTCCCAGAGATCGGATCAAGCCTACTGAGAACATTGCCTAAACTTTCTATTACAAACCCCCCCCAGCCGCCTGGGTTAAAGCGGTATCAATTTAACTAGCAAAGCTGAGACCATATCACCGCTTCTGCAACTTTTTTTTTCTCATGGAGGGAGACCTGCTTTTATTAGCACATAAGCTGCTCATGGAACTGGATCGGAAGATGGATAAATGCTTCAGAAATCTCACACAAATCATAAGAACCGCCGCTGGAGAAGGAGATAGCCACACACCTAAGATGGCGGAGTATACAGAGCCAGCCTCACACAACGCAGAGATTCAAGCTACCGCATACGTCTGCACCACAGATAATACAGGAGTCGCCTCACTTAAGACCACCAAGGTTAATATCCTTCTGAAGATATGGTCTCCAGAACTGCACACAATACTCAAGATGAGGTCTAACTAATGATCTATAAAGTGGCATAAGAACCTTACTATCTCTGCTGCAAATACCTCTACCAATACATCCAAGCATTCTGCTAGCCTTACTCGCTGCATTACTACATTGTTTACTAAGTTTTAAATCATCTGAAATAATAATTCCCAAGTCCTGTTCCTCGTCTGTAACAGTCAGTAAAGTGTCATTGAGTCTGTAATTAACATTTGGATTTTTCTTCCCTAAATGCATTATTTTACACTTTGCTGTGTTAAACTTTAGATCCCAAAGTGTAAAATAATGCATTTAGGGAAGAAAAATCCAAATGTTAATTACAGACTCAATGACACTTTACTGACTGTTACAGACGAGGAACAGGACTTGGGAATTATTATTTCAGATGATTTAAAACTTAGTAAACAATGTAGTAATGCAAAAAAAAGCCCCCCAAAATAAAAAAAAATCCCTACCCTATACTGAATTACAAATAGCCCTTAAAAGGGCCTTTTGCGGGGCATTACCCCAAAGTAATCAGCTCTTTTACCTGTAAAAAAAAATACAATACCCCCCCAACATTAAAACCCACCACCCACACACCCAACGAGGTAACGGCGGCAAGTGCACCATCATCACTTAAGAGCAGTTACACCCTGGACGCCTCCTTTACGCAGCGAGAGAGACATCACGTCGCAACCAAGAGTGACTTACCCGCACCCTACAGAGAAACTCGAGGTCTGGAGTCATGGACTCTGTGGATCCCATTCTGTTACGATAATGGAGCGGTAACCTTAGAAACCCGGACAGTTTTTATTGCGGCCCCCTATCTCTGGACCCTCAGAAACGGAGCTGATGTCATATTTCTCTGTTATCCCACCCTTGTCGCTCCAGAGAAAGCAAAGCAGGCCCCACAGCCCCTCCAGTACACATGCTCCAGACTTTCACTGAGAACCGGTGTGGGCTGAGACTTACACAGATCCGGACAGCCTCTTAGAAGCCTTTTCGTTATTAGATGTGCAGTGTGCTGCCTGCATAAGATATAACTAAGGGGAAGCCGTTGGTGATTGAGAGAATCTCAGACGATCTGTCACAGAAGTGTATCACAAACTCTACATTCCATATTATCATACCTACGTTGCTGTCATCTAACTATGAAGACTGTATAGTCTGATTGTCAGGGGTTTTTCTCTCCCATCCAAATGACCCCTTGAATCCTACAACCTAGTTTTATTAAGATATAAAGGGTTTCAATGCATACTATATATATATATATATATATATATATATATATATATATATATATATATATATATATATATATATATATATATATGTGGCTCATACCTTACTCAGCTGAATGTTCCTTGGCAGTCATGTACTTTTATTATCTGTACCCTGTAATTGCATTTATTTTTTTTATTTTTTTTTCCCCTTCCCTCAGAATTGGCCACATTAGAACCTGTTGTTTTATCTTCACATCATAGTATAAAGTGATTTCATATAGTATGTAACTCCTCTTTTTAAAATACTCCTCATAACCTACTTCTAGTAGTTAGCAACACTTGAGGAATTGATCCCCATACTGACCCCTATCCCATATTACAGATCATCATTCTCTTTTTATTTTTATTTTTTTATTTCATATATATCGCTGCCTTCAGCTGGGAGATCCTTGTCCAGTTTTTACTCTAGTTTCATGTTTACCAGTTAAAATATGTTATCGTTGCCCATGTATTCTGTTTAGGAAATGTTGTTTTTAGGGATGAGGTTTGTATTGGTAGATGCTGCCAGATGACATTCCTACCACACCTTTAAACTATATCACATCAGCTACTCAATAGCCATATCATTACAGCTCTCTATGCTCTTATATTTTTAAGGATGGTTTTCCTAGCTCCTTTTTGATACCATTATCGCACCCTTTTTAAGCCCCTAAACCCCAGAGGAATTCCCCTACCATAAAAAGACTTGGCCGACCTAGAGATTTCATAGTAATGGAACCCTATAGGGTTGGACTATCCTTATATAGACATTCACTCCCCCCCATATCAGATATACCAGTACATTATGTAATTTTTAAGTCTCATTATCCCCCTGAGTCGCACTAACGTTATATTTCCATATTTTTTTTTAAATTGGAGTACTGTTATCCTCCTTAATATGTCCCTCCACGAATAATCTATTACACTATCCTCAGCTAGCATTGAAATAATTCTCTTATTACAGCTCTCTATGCTCTTATATTTTTAAGGATGGTTTTCCTAGCTCCTTTTTGATACCATTATCGCACCCTTTTTAAGCCCCTAAACCCCAGAGGAATTCCCCTACCATAAAAAGACTTGGCCGACCTAGAGATTTCATAGTAATGGAACCCTATAGGGTTGGACTATCCTTATATAGACATTCACTCCCCCCCATATCAGATATACCAGTACATTATGTAATTTTTAAGTCTCATTATCCCCCTGAGTCGCACTAACGTTATATTTCCATATTTTTTTTATTTTTTTTAAATTGGAGTACTGTTATCCTCCTTAATATGTCCCTCCACGAATAATCTATTACACTATCCTCAGCTAGCATTGAAATAATTCTCTTAGTATTTTTATTGTAAACCACCAAAGACATGGGGAAGGTCAATCCTGCTAATGACTAATTACCCATTACCTCTTATCTATGCACAATCTCACAGTATTAGCTATTCTAACACTTAGCTAACTGACACCCTACTGATTCATACATTGCCTATGTGTAATTTGTTTCAAGCTAAGAGGTACACCGTTGTCACATTGTCCAGCTCTATTTCCCTAACTTCTCCTCTTCTTGTTACCACGGCACAATACAACATTAAAAACCAATGTGATGCGTGATAAACAGAACTATACCCTTCCCTAAGTATAAGTATGATTAACGGCTCTCTGATTATAGACTGGGGTACCTACCGTCTCTCCTCCCTCAATTTCAGACGTCTCAGCTTTCCCAATAGAACTATCATTATATTTTTCCCTATACATTTATTTTGACACTAAATAACAGATGCTAACCCCCTTCCTACCTAAGAGTGGCTCTGGCCCGCTGTTTTTTCCCCACCTTTATTTATTGTTAAGACCCAATAGCGGTCTATACAATTGTCGATCTCCCATATTATTTCTCATTTACCCTCCTTGGTCCATGTGTGACCTCTATTCACAACTGGGAACAGTAACCAACGTATAAAAATGAGGTTTCATTTATCAGCTTTTTAGGATACATTACTCATTTCATATGCTGCCACTTTTGATTGTTCATGTACACTGTTTCCCTAGCTCATATGGCTTCCTAGAACCCCTAGAGCAGTGTTTTTCAACCAGTGTGCCGTGGCACACTAGTGTGCCGTGAGAGATCCTCAGGTGTGCCACGGCAGACTGACAACAGTGTGACATATTTTTTAAACTTTGCTTGTTTTTTACTCCCAGTGCAGGGGTAGTTTGTAGGAGGCATGGCATAACAGCACAATACATACAGTATGTGTGTGTTTGTGTGTATGTGTATATATATGCTGTATTAGGCTACAATGTGTGATTTTTTTTAAATTTTGGGATGGTGGTGTGCCACAGGATTTTTTAATGTAAAAAAGTGTGCCACGGCAAAAAAAAGGTTAAAAATCACTGCCCTAGAGGTCAAATATTATTATAAATAACACATGAGCTCTTTCTCTCACAATATTTCTCACTTAGGCCCATAAGAGACCATACTAGCCCTAGAGGACCCACAAATAAGAGAACAGAAGTTTCGTTCATTTATGTTCAGCTCAGCTCCTATAGCTCTGAATAATACCCACTTTTAATATAACTCTAGGGTCCTACAGTCCAGACATACCTATACCTATGGCAGATCTATTTTCAAGGTTTTTCTTTTGTTTCTTCGTTTGTTCTTTGGAACATGATGTAATGTCCTTACTGTATTTTGATGTTTCCTAAACCATTGCCATTGTATTATATGTTCACCTCAATAAAAAAATTATTTATAAAAAAAAATAAAAAAAATTAAAATCAGTTATAGCTTGCAGAATGCTGCGTCTATTGTTAACCTTAGCTCTCTGTCTAACAGAGACAGCATAATCTCATTTAAAATTTAAAAGTAAATGCATTTGAGAGATAATGCATTTTGAAGAAAATAAAGTGAGAATACAATATATACCAATGTATATTAAATTTGTGGTAGATACATAGCTTTGTATTTCACCAAAGATGTTATGTATAGTAAATAAATGACCGTTTTTAGTACATGTAAACAAATATATATAGATTATAATTTAATATCTGTGTATCCCTTTTGACACATGAATTCAGTATGTATGCTGCATAAACGTATTAGAAGAATAGTAAATACAATGTGTTAAATTACAAGTTCCAAAAAAATTAATTTTTATACTATGTAATGTAATGATTACATATATTTAGAGAATAGATTAACATATGAAATTTTAATACACATGAATTTAAATTCACTGATTAAATACTTTCTAAATAAAGCAGTATAAAAATATTGAATTTTTTTTTAACACTTTATATAACATAGCAAATTATTATAGAATAAAACATAAATAGTAATAAAAAGATGAATAGGTTTTGTAATACAAAACATAGTAATGCATTTGTTATATAATTAAATTCAAGATGATTGTAAAATTTTGTATAAATATTACCCTTCTTTTGCTAAAACATAAAATAATTCTTTAAAGTTGTTTAATAACGAATGAAATTGAGTAGGCATTGACCAAAATTAGAATAAGCTAATAGAGTTGCTATAATCGGATATGAAAATACGTTATATATTGTCCGATTTTATTGTTTGAATGATTGACTGATTTAATCATTCTTTAGAAATATTATAATACCTAACTTAAATATAAATGAAAAATATATACTGTTATGTCAAAACAAATAAAATATGACTTATATGACTTACCGCTATAACTTTAGATACAGGAACGATGTTTGTAATAGAAAATGAAAAACGATGTTGCTCGATGCAAAAGTATTCAATGAATGGATACATTCATTGAATACTATGTTGCTTAGATAACATACCACGCTAGAAATGCATGCGCACAAAGATTTGCATTCACGATCGCGAGTTTAGAAACGCATGCGCGATTCAGAAAGTCTATATTACACGCATGCGCATATTCGGCAGTAAATTTGAAGCGCATGCGCACAAAAGGGAGCCATCGTGAACACGCAAGGGTAGTACGTCATAGGGCTCCATGTACTAAAGCATCAATTTTTTCGCCGACAACGTGTCTTCTCGACTCGCTTGAACTCGCACCTAGCGAGATGTTGCCCGCCCGCCATATGTACTAAAAACTATCCCAAAAAAAGGCGCGTCTAATCCGCATCGAGCACTGGCGAATGATTCATAAATATGACGCCTCGCTATTTGCGAATGTACTATTAATCGCTTACAACCTGTCAGTCATGTTTGTCCCACGTGACTGTAAGGTGTCAGAAATGTCAGCTTTGTCGCGGGAACATATTGCAGCACTATATAAAGTCGATTTTATAAAGTTTTTCAGACTGCATATTTCAAGAACTTGAAGCTTTACTGACTGTTATTCTTATCGATAAATTAAGTATGGCTACTTCTCGATCTGATTCACAGTCCAAATCGAAGAATCCCCACTTTTCACATCAGCAGAACCTGGTTCTTGTCGATATGGTGCTAGACTCGTATGACTATTTATTTGGTTGTCGTGCGAAGCAAACTTCTAGTATCCGTAAAAAAAGTATATGGACCCGGATAAGTGATGCTGTCAGTGCTCAGGGACCTGGGAAAAAGGACGTTGACCAAATCAAAAAACGGTACAACGACATCAAAAGATTTGCAAAAGCCAAATTGGCAAAAGAAAAAAAATTCAACTCGTGCTACCGGAGGTGTTACAGCTTATGTCGCTGATCTTAATGATTACGAGCAGAGACTGGTGCAGCGTCTAGGCCCAGAAGTAATCGTCGGGATCACAGATGATTGTGATAGCGACCTAAGAGGTAAAACATTTATCGAATTACTATTATTTAAATTGAATGATGATCATATTGTAATTATCCATTAGAGTTGGTTTATCCAAATATCTATCTTGTAAAGATATTTTGTCAAATCAATTTTTTGGTGCGTCAATTTTGATTACGTTAAATCAATGCAGATTACTGCTAGATTTTTGTATAGCTTAACCAATAACGTATGTAATGTAATATTCATGATCACAGATGATTGTGATAGCGACCGAAGATGTAAAACATTAATCGAATTACTATTATTTAAATTGACTGATGATCATATTGTAATTTTCCAGTGGAGTCAGTTTATAAAAATATTTAACATTTAATTATATTTTTGAAAATCAATTTTTATTGGCGACAATTTTGATTATGCAGAATATAGTCCTATTACTGCTTTATTTTTGTATCGCTTTAAAAATAACAATTCTTATCTAATTTACTTCATTCTCTTGATATCCTTTGCTGAAAAGCATATTTAGAACTGCTTACTAGCTAATTGAAAATAGACGCCTTTAATGGAAGTATATTTTGATGTATTTTAAAATCTTATTTTCTTTCTGACTGATGAACAAATCTTTTGTGGTTTAATGTCCCTATTCATCAAATCAAAAGCTGCGCCAAACAATGGTATTGCTATGTGAGCTCTGTATTCAACGAACGTTTGCAAATACAGTGCTATATTTTTGTAGCCAAAATTTAGTTTTAATAATATATTCTTTAAAATGATAATAAAATGCATATACACCTGCATAGTATAAACCTACAAATTCCCAAAAACAAACGCTACAGTATACATTAGACAAGCATGTATACAGACAAAAACATATACACTTATACATGCAGATACACACACACTAAATATCATACACTTACACATGCAGATACACACTCACATTAGTGTATACTTATTTCATGCATATACACACACACACTATACATGCCAATGTTCTCAATAAATGAAGATACACTGTTATACATGCAGATACTCACAATTATTAGCTTAAAATTATACATGTAGAAACACTGACTTCTAAAATACACTTATAAATGAATATACACACCCACTTTTTCTGTGGGTCGTACATAGATAACAATATTATCAAGATATTGTTTTTACAGCGGATTAATGAGTGTTTAAATGCTATTATTTTAAAAATCTTGAATAGTTGGTTTCACATAAAACAATAGTCCTGTGTTTATGTAATCTTTCATTCTATTCATTATTCATTCAATTCTATTCATTCTATTCATTCATTCAACTATTTTATTATGTATCAACAAGCTGTTATAAGTAGTCTTTGAACTTGTCATTTAATTAGCAAATGAGCAGACGACTCTTTTTCGTTTACAGTTCATTGTTAACAAGGTAATTAAATGACAAGTTCAAATAACACTTATAACAGCTTGTTGATACATAATACAATGAATGAATAGAATTAATGAATAGAATGAATAGAATAGAATGAATAATGAATAGAATGAAAGATTACATAAACACAGGACTATTGTTTTATGTCAAACCAAGTACTCAACATTTTTTAAATAATAGCAACAAGCTTTTCAAAACCTTTTCAATACAAACAACCTTGAGTGTCTACAAAAATTTTAAATGTCCTTGAATCAAATTTGAATTAATCTTTGTTTAATATTAAACATTGGTTAGTCTATAGATATTTACTTTTTTAATTTTTACATTCAAATTGTTCAACCTGGATACTATTGTGTGTGCTACACTGTCCCTTTCAATAACCACTATTTAAAATTTAAAATATCAGTTGTTTATTAATCTTCTATGGATATAAACATGAATAACGATTCATTTTATTTATCTCTTAACAGCTCAACCACAATCCGTGACAGCTAGGGGTGGTGATGACCCTGCTTCAGCCATTCCATCAACCTCCTCTGGGACGTCGATGACAAGTGGTGGTGTCCTTACTGGACAATCGATACGAAGCACATCATCTGCTAGCCATACCTTTTTATCAGCTGATACACTTCCAGATATCAGGACCAGCACCCCTGAAACAAGTGTTGGTAGAGGTACAGGTAAACAATATCTTTTCATTTTTTCCATTCTCCACTGGTCATACTGGTCAAAGCTAACCGAAATTCGCTTTGACTCAAAAAATCTAATTACTTGAATTCCATTTTTTTTTTTTTTTTCTTCCTTTTAAAAGCGTGGTAGAGTTTGCTCACTTAGGCCATATAGATAACATTGATATAATTTTTTATTTTTTTATTTTGTATTTTTCAATAAAGAAATTTTATGTTAATATATATATATATATTTTTTTTTATCATAGCTGACCTTGGAAATCTTTTTCGGACCATGACGGGAAGTTCTCCACGGTTGTTTGATGGTGAGAATATGTACTATTAATACATTACTTTTTTTTTTCTTATACATAAATATCAAGATAGCAACATCTTCAAATATATTTAAATTTTTTGAGATATAAAGATATATATTTATATAAATTAAATTAAAATATATATATATATCGCTATCTATATATATATATATATATATATACACACACACACATTTATATATATAGATAGATATATTTACAATTTTAGATTATAAAAAGGCATCAATCACTCGTCATTTGAAATTAAAATGAGCATTTAATAATACAAAAGCTTCATTTAATTTTCTAAACAAAAAAAACATGAAAGATTATTTAATTTTGTGTTATGAACAGCTGAATTTTAGTTACAAATGACCAGTGAGTGCTGCCTTTTTTTCCATAGTACATCCTGACAGCTGCTACTAAATATTTATTTTGTTGTTTAGTTTTTTATTAACAAAAATCGTTAAATAAGAAATTTAAAATATTGTTTATTTATATATCTATATATATATATATATATATATATATATATATATATATATATATATATATATATATATATATATATATATAAATATATATATTTTTTTGGTTATTTTTTTTTAAATATATATATATATTTATATATATATATATTAATATCTTAATATATTCATATATATTTATTTTTTGCTTTTTAATTATCACAGATACAGAGGAGTCATCGAGGGAGGTAATCTTAAACCTGGTTGCTGTACAACCAGAAAGACCCGAGGAGGAGGAACTTCAATCCAGGGATCATGGAAGTGAGACCCCAGAATTTTTGGATGAAATCATGGATGCACAACCAATGGAGATCCATCAACCTGTCCCTGATGAATCCGAAGTACAAGAACCAACAATTCGAGGAAATGTACAGCCAGCAGAACCACAATCTAATGAAAGACCAGTGGTACCTGGAAACAATGAAATTGAAGAAGTGGATGATGTCTGTCTCAATGAAATGATCTCTCTTGCTAGACAATATAGGGTGGATCATAGAGAGTTACAGAATGTTATAATCGCACACCTGGACCGAAGTGCATCATTAGCAGAAAGACAATTGCAATTAGACAGAGAGAGGTTTAATTAGCAGAGGCGAATGGACGAGGAGCACAACGAACAGATAAACCGTTCATTACGCCTCGCAGAACAAACAATGAATTCTCTCCTGTCCATTATTCGAGAAAGACAGGGTCCTTCTGAACCCAATAGGCCAGGACAGTAGTGATAGACATCTTTATTAATTTTATTAATACCTTAAGTTTATACTGTTTTTGATGTTGCACTTTTTAATTTATTTTATATTTTTGTTCAAAATATATTTCTATTTTCGAGTTCCACTAATATTTTTACAAATAATTTTTTGTGTTTTAATAAAATTTAAATAAAAAAAATGAATCCAATTATTTTTTCATTGAAATTTTTTTTTATTGCTTACAATATTTTTTTTTTATATGAAATGGTAAAAAAACAAAATTTCGATTTTTATACAAAAAAATCATCATCCCTTATTTTTTGGATGTTTCAAAATGTGTCAATTTTTTTTTTCAAAATATAGAAAGTGCTTTAAAAGATTTATTTAAAAAAAAACTAAATGCCATATTTCTTGTACAAAAAATCAACTTGCTCCATCAACATTCCCATTGTAGACCTAATTTTTGCCAATTTAATTTTGAAGTAATCATCCAAAAAAGTTTGTGTGCTTTCATCGATTTTTTCTTCAAAAACTTCTATACCTTAAAATAAATAAAAATAAATTAAATTTACATATTAATCACATAACAAAATAGAAATAATATATTGATATCTGTATATACCTTCATTTTCTTTGGGAGGTATGATATCCATATCATTTTCTGTCTGCACAATTTTTTCCTCTAATGTGTAAACATCGCTTGAACCAGAGGCTAGAGTAAAATAAATAAATACAATTTTAACTTTTTAATTTATTGTTTTTACAATTATTCGATTTTTGCCAAAGGTAACTAAATAAAATACCTTTGTCTATCAGATTTTTTTTAGGAGGAACCATGTTTTGTCCAATATTATTACTTGTTGGGTATACCATGCCATCCAATCCTATTTCCACTTGTACCGCTTTGTCCAAAGATTGACCTTTTTATAAATGTATAAAAAAATGAAATTTAATATTACATTATTTTTTCAATATTTCACTTCCCTAAAAAAACAAAGATTCTAATACCTCTTCCAAGATTAGTATCATCATCTTTTGGGCATGGCTCATCGACCTCAAGATCAAAATAATAATTATGTTCTTTTTCAACGGATGGAATTTCTTCATAAGAACATCCAGGGATATCTAAATGTGCATTAGATTATTAAACATAATTTTTTTTTTAATTATTAGTTATTTTATTTACAATTTCTAAAACCTTGTTAACCCTGTTCTATCGTTATGTACCTTTTTGAGTGTTGACAGCCATTTTTTTCACTGCTCTGTTATTTTTGGGAGTCATTGGTATGTCCATAAGTGTCAAAGGAAGGGGTGGTGAAGTGATCCCACTATTTGGAGTTTCAATCCTTATTTCTCGTAAATAACGTGGAATTTTTTGAGTTTTTGATTTTGAGTTTTTCATATCTGTTTGTAAAAATTGACTTTCTTTTTATAGTTGTAATGATTAATAGATGTTAATTTTCATTTCATATATGCAAGTTGAAGGTATACTAAAAACAAACATTTTCTTGATTAATAATACTAAAAATATATGATTAAATCGATTATCGAATGCTATTATCAATGTAAAATTGGATATTGAGATATCTTGATGTCAATATTATTAATTTAATGCTTATTAGACAGTCCATTCTATATGGAGTATATAGCTTACTTAAAGGTGCATACCTTTAGAAAAAAAATAAGATACTATAAACAAGGTGCTAAAAATTAAATAACAGTCTATTAAAGCTAAAGGAACAATGAACATAATTTTTGTCTTTCAATGTTCAGATAGAAAAGTTTTAACGGAATACTGAAAGTCAAATGTGTTGTCCCTTGTTCCTACTATTATTGAAAATAAATCAATGGTGAAAGGTAAAAGATGACGCAGTTATTGGACTTACTATCAATAACGTTTAAAATTGAAACTTACTATCAGTAACGCTAAACATTTATACTTACAGTTTCTTATTAGTCGTTAAATTGAATTGTAATACTTAGTTTCCCTACGCCTCAAATCGCTGTACTTTCTAAGGCATTGACGTCTTGTCCTTTTTATCTTTGATACTCTATACATCCTTCTTATCATTTCGTATATAATATGATCACGACTGTCCTGCTTTACCAATCTAACTCCTCCCATACGATGAGGAAAATATCGTTCCATTGCATATACCAGAATGACTATTTCTCCAGCTGTGAAAGGCTCAGTTAGCGACATGTTAGTATCTGACGTCACAACTATACTTGTCAATCAAATTGACGCATGACTATTTTTACAATGTAGCATTATTTTTTGTTGAATCTTTATTTTTCTAATAAAATTTAACATGAATAATATTGTTGATCCGACTAACCATTAATAACAAGAATTATATTTAATTTTTGTTGGAACGATAAATTTTGCATGAGGAATGAACAATGACGATATAAATATATCGTCATGGATAATTGGTTTTTTAGTACATCACTATATCCTAGGTTATTGACCACAGATAACACTACTAATATATATATTCTCAAATTTTGTGATTCATTTATATTTGATACCATTACTATGTAACAAAATCACTGGTTAAATGTAGAATAGTAAGTCTAATATGTAACCTTTTGAATAGATAAATGTTGTACTTTTTTAGTTATGTAAATATATTAGTTGTATTAGGATAGAAATAGTTATAATTCTTATTATTGTTGCCTTTTGAACTTAAAATAAATTGTTATATTATTTTCAGGAAAAAAAATTCTGTTTCATGTATTTTTTTGGTGTGACCAATGCAAATAAGGTTTGTTTAGAAAAAGGGCTAAAAAGAAATAACAATATGATGATGTTGCACACAAATTTTATTTGAACAAAAAATAACACATAACTGCAGAACAAAATTTACATACAAGAGGAAAAAATTTGTCGAGAAAGATCAATCATCAAAATATTGGTTAGAAACCATATCCCTTGTGGCCATGCCACGTCTATTTGTGTTTTCTCTGCAAATTTCTTCGGGAAAGTCATTAAAAGGCATGGCAATATCGTCAACAATGGGGCATCCTCTTTTTGTGGCAATATTATGCAAGACACAGCAAACTAATATGATTCTTGCTACTTTTTCAGTAGAATACTGCATTGCACCGCCAGATCTGTCCAGACATCGGAACCTCATTTTCAACAATCCATAAGTCCTTTCAATGACAACCCTTGTGCTCTTGTGTGCTTCATTAAAACGAATATGTTTCCTGAGTTGGGGGTTATTATAGGGTGTCAGAAGCCATTCATAACAAGGGTAACCGGCATCCCCTGTAATAAAAAAAAAAAATATTGATGTAAGTCATTCCAAAAAGACAAAATAATTTTTATTAGTTATTGAGGCTAGCGTCAAATTAGTATAAATTTATAGTAACAAATTTAAAATTTACTTATATTATGTGTTTTTAAAATTTATTTATATATCCTTTGTTGAAAAAATAGCAATGCACATGTGTGAGCCAATCACACAAGGCCTCTAGGTGCAGCAACCAATCGGCAGCTATTGAGCATATATCTAGATATGATTTTCAGCAAGTGATATAAAAAGAATAAAAAGTCAATTAGAAAGTCGTTTAAAATGACATGCTCTTTATAAATCCTTAAAAAAAATTTTTTAGAGTTCAATTCAAGCTTACCCAATAACCATCCCTCTGGCATTTCTCCATTCTCGAATTTTTGGTACAGTCCAGTCTGCCGAAGGATATAAGCGTCATGGCAGGAGCCAGGGTAATTTGATCTCACGCTTATTATTCTCATTTTCGGGTCACAAACCATCTGTACATTCAAGGAATGGCAGGACTTTCGGTTGCGGTAAATCTCCTCCCGTAACCGTGGCGGTCGAACTGCAATACGGGTACAGTCTATTGCCCCAAGAACATTTGGCATTCCAGCCACACTGTAGAATTGCGACTTTATCGATTGCCACTCTTCTGTGGTAGATGGTAAACAAACATATTCGGGGAATATATGCATGAGTGCATCGATAACTTTGGAAAGATGACGAGAAAAGGCAGACTGACTGAAACCAATGATGACGCTGGACACTGCCTGAAATGATTCGGTGGCAAAAAAGTGCAAGGCAGCAAGAAACTTGAGTATTCCGGGAATGGCCCTTGAACGAGCCGTCACAGGCTCTAGAAAATGTGCTATTTGAGCATATAAAGTCAATATTGAATGTCGATCCAGACGGAACCTTTGAATAACCTCTCGATCGGAAAGGGCATCTAAAGGAACCCGAGGAAGGAATACCCGCTGTACTCGTAATCGCCTTCTTCAAACCGGATTTGGGGCATCAGGTTGATGAATTTGCCTTCTACCCCTCATTTGCATCAGACGAATAATATAAAGTTGAAGAAGTGTCTCCATGGCTAACAGGATCAAAAGTGAGTAACCATTCAATTGTACACCTCTTTTAAATCAGTTGTAGGCGTTGATCTGATAGACCCTATTGTTTATTATGGTGCTTGCCACCTATTAGCTGGCGAGGGATTTTTAACGAGGTAGGTGCGGATAAATTCACGAGCGTATAAATAGATAGTTTAGTAATTACTGTTTTGTGCGAGATTTATGTCGAGCGAGTATTTTCTAGCTACAAAAAAGACGAGAATTCAAGATTTGTGGACAAGTTCGCTCGACGTTTGTTAATATAAGGTTTTCAATGGATTCGTGGCATAGTACATATGGTTATTGATCCACACGCAGAAATTTAGACGTAAATAGTCACGAAGACCTCGCAGACAGCTTAGTACATGGAGCATAGAGCGGGTGGGACCGCTCTAGACGTTATGCGCTGAAAAGAAAGGAAGTTATGGATGGGAGGAGCTCAGCCTGAAAATGGAGCAAAGTTACTAACGTAAATATTAATTTATTTGTTCGGTATATAAATAAAAAAAGTATGCGGTATTGATAAAAGAGTGCATAAGAACAGATTTTGAAGGTCAATATGTAAAACATTTACATCCACTTTAAGCAACTTTCTATTTTACTCCTATTATAAATATTTATTTCTTCTCTTGCTATCTTTATTTGAAACAACAGGAATGTAGCTGGACCATTTTTGGTTCAGCATCTGGATAGCTCTTGCCGATTGGTGGCTAAATGTAGCAAACCAATGAGTAAGCGCTACCCAGGTGCTGAACTAAAAATAGGCCAGCTCTTAAAGGGACATTAAACACCTGATGAAAATTGCTGAAACCTACTTTTTCGTATTAATAAAAATAAAGAATCCACTGCTGCCTATTTTATCTGTTCCTCTTAGCTCAAACTTTTGAAGGAGATTGTTTTGAAATACAATGTTGATCCAGTGCTTGATTTCCTATGTAAGCTGCCATATTGTAGCGTACTTTACAGGGGCACAGTACAGTAGTCACATGGTCATGATGCAGTCATGTGACACACACACACCATATTGTCTATACATATACAGTACTTAGAGGAATCACATCTCTGCCTGCATCGTGTGAGCTGCAGTTAGGGTTGCCACCTTTTCCTTAAAAAAATATCGGCCATGTGTGGCAGTGATGTGCGGTGACTTCAGAGGCTGGTGAGGCAGTGGCTAGCAATCGGATACGCCTTCATTCTTTAGATATCCTTTGTTGAAGAAATAGCAATGCACATGGGCGAGCCAATCGCATGAGGTATCTATATGCAGTCACCAATCAGTATCTACTGAGCATATTTAGATACGATTTTCTACAAAGGATATCTGATTTTCTTCATTCTTTTGATATCCTTTGTTGAAAAGCATATCTAAATATGCTTAGTACCTACTGAGCGTATTTAGATATGCTTTTCAACAAAGGATAGCAAAAGAATGAAGAAACTCATATCTAAATATGCTCATTAGCTACTGAGCATATTTAGATATGATTTTCAACAAAGGATATCTGATTTTCTTCATTCTTTTGATATCCTTTGTTGAAAAGCATATCTAAATATGCTTAGTACCTACTGAGCGTATTTAGATATGCTTTTCAACAAAGGATACCAAAATAATAAAGAAAATCAGATATCCTTTGTTGGAAAAAATATCTAAATATGCTCAGTAGCTAATGAGCATATTTAGATCTGATTTTCAACAAAGGATATCAAAAGAATGAAGAAAATCAGATCTAAATATGCTCATTAGCTACTGAGCATATTTAGATATGATTTTCAACAAAGGATATCTGATTTTCTTAATTCTTTCGATATCCTTTGTTGAAAAGCATATCTAAATATGCTCAGCTACAGAGAAATCAGATCTTAAAACACATTATTTACTGAAAATATAAGAATAAACTCCCTTAAATCATTTCTCCAATTTTATGTGTGATCCTTTCTGAGAAATCTGTACAATACAACTGAACTTTCCAAAATGTAACTTAAAATAATTCTTTCCAGAGACAACACAAAGCAGTCTGGGGCCGCCACCTACCTAAAGAAGATGCGCCAAAATGTAGTGCAGTGTGCCCTAGTGCTAGTGCGTGGCCGTCCATCGTCGACTTAGACTAATAGATAGGACTCACTGAGGTCATCTATCAGATTCTAATGGGAATTAAAAATATTTAAACGATTTTTTTTTTATTTAGTTTTTAAATAAGTGTAAAACTATATATATATATATATATATATATATATATATATATATATATATATATATATATATAAAGTCAAAATAGCATATAGCCCAGCACTCCAACCAGGTGGGGCAGCCACAAACTGGGTGCAATCCTTATGAGAGATAGTTAGAGAACAATGTGGAAGAAGGGCACTCTCAGGGTTTGTATAGAGAAGAATATTTGCTTTATTCTTAGAACATTAATACATGGTCGACGTTTCGGCCCCCAGTTGGGCCTTCATCAGGACAGGTATTATCTGAAAGACAAACATATAGACAAATACTAGAAACATAGAATAATAGAAACAACACGCAACAAGACACAAACTACCTATATCACCATCACCAATAAAATAAAAAAACAGACTGTGCAGTCTGTAATGGGAATAATCCAACCTTCAACAAAGGATACCCAAAGAACAAACCAAGGGCATGCAGGATAAAGGAGCAAAGGCAGATACAGATAATATGTTACAGTGGAGAAAACAAGCACAACAACATCTAAATAGACTGTGCTGTCTGAGATCTAACAACCTTGAACAAAGGATATTGAAGAACAACTATGGGATAAGAATACCAGAGAGCAATCCGTGGGCATACAAGGCAACAAAGCAAAACAGAATGGTGTTATGGTATACAGACGGCATCAATGACAACGAAAACCAAAATACATAAGAAAAAGAAATGTCACACTCAGAAATCTACTATGTATCAGTGTGAATCCCAAAGCAGTGCGTTATAACCCGCTCAACAGGCTCATGTGAGAATGTTTAAAGCAATACTGGATAAATGAAGATACAGTCATAAAATAAGACCCAGACTAGGACTAAGAAAAAGTGAAAAGAGTATAATTAAACATAAAAACATAAATAAAGTTATGATCCAACATATAACCCAAGGAAATACAAAAACAAAAACAGTGGCCAACGCGTGGAACGCCTGCAGTGTGATTAGCAAAACACATAAAACAGATAATGGCAGGGCATAGAACTTAATAGAAATGTAAAAATTACAGGCAGAACATAGCCAAAGCAATATTGTGAATAAAGGTGCAAACAAATCACACATACTAGGGCCCCAAGGTGAAACAGTAAAAAAGCAAGGGAGTTCAGCAATCATAGGAGTCACTATACAAACAGCACCAAACTACATTTAGCTCAAAGGTATATGAAACATACTAAAAACCCATAGCAGTATATATAACCTGTCACGCTAGTGCGAGTACAGCAATAGCACAAGTCAGAGCCTTATAGTTCTAAGACAAATGAGCTAAAAACAGCGTTTACAGTACCTTAAACTGCCGAGTGGCAGTAATCATAGATCCAAACAAGTGAATGGGGATGGCTACCGGGTGCCGCCTTAAATAGGGGGAGCCATAAAGACAATCAGTCCAAGATAGGGTGAGAGCAGCCAACACCTCCCGTAACGATGGCAACCAATCAGTTGTTTACCCCCGAATGAAACACCTAATAACACATACTGCCGGGGAGCGGAGCTCCGCTATGCATGATGACAAAAAGAAAACACATAGTCCACATATAAAGGCAGATGGTACAGAAAGCAATCCTGTAAAAGTATTATCGTATAACACCATATGCACCCCAACACACGCCAAACAGCCACAAATAGATCCACCGTTAACAAACTGAACTCACCTAACCATATCAGAGCGCTGGATGCGTGTATGTCCAAAAAGGACATAGAAAAATAGCGCTGCGAGGGTACTGCAGATACCAAGGGTCAGTCAGAAACCGCAATTGCGCCAAGTATAAACACAGGGATTTAACCCACAACGAGCTGTATAACTTAGAAGGGCACTCACAGCCATACTGATAAACAGCAATCAGATGTGGTGTCTTTAATAAACACAGAATGTTCTAGGGCAAAGGGCCACACAACTAAACTTAGGTGTGAAAGCCCAAGAGGTTAAATACATATATAGTGTGGGACAGTCCCTGTAGAAGATGTGTAAAGGGGACCATAAAAGATCCTAGGCGCAGAGCATACACTAAAAAAAAAAAGTAGGGGCCACGTACGGCACAAGTAGTCAAATACGAGTAGCCAAGCAACAAATTACTTCTATATATACATCCAGGGAGTGTACCTCACATTTGAGAGAAACAGTGACAACTGCACGAGCAGACTGCAAAACTACTTTGAACATACATAGGGAAACCCCTAATTAGTGCCTAGCTCAAAAGGTTAGTACGCCAGCAATCGTTAATGTATGAAATGTATGTAATGGTGATATACAGCCCAAGCTCCAAAGATACACACATACACCAACAGAAAGAGAGAAAACATAGGATCAATCATATAATTAAACGAAATTGAGTGAACAGAAAGCAACCCTAAAAAATATGAAAAATAAGAAAAATACAGGGGGACTATAAATATAGATCAAATGAGCATTGGGCCACATATGAAATGGAGATGTTGGAAGTACATGGCGATGGGATGCTTATGTTCCAGAAAATGTCTGGGCACAGGTTGATCTGCTTTGCCATCCTTGAATGCGGCTCGTAGGGCACTTTTATGGTTGGCCAGTCTTTCCCTAAATGTGGTGCTGGTCTTTCCGATGTAGTAGAGGCCACATGGACATGACAACAGATACACAACGTACTGAGACGTACATGTGAGTCTGTGCCTAATTGTATACGTTTTTGTTGATCCAGGATGATGGAATCTTTGGCCAGTGATGAGTGAATTACACGTGACACAGCTGCCACACTTGTAGCAGTCGGTCTTGGTTGGAGCCAGCCAGGTTCTATTTCTGCACCATTGGTCAGTGTGCATAAGCAGTGTCTTTAAACTGGAGCCACTTTTGTGAACCACTCTAGGAGGTGGGGTATTGACAAATGGTAGTGTGCGATCCTTGTTAATCAGGTGCCAGTTAGCCCTAATGACACCGGCGACCAGTCTAGTGGCTGGTGTGTAACTAGTGATAAAGTTAATGGTTTCTCTGCAACAGGGTAGAATGTTCGTGACACCCAACTTCTGTCAGGATGTCAGATATCATCTTACGACTGTAACCCCGTTCAAGGAACCTCTTCCCCATGGATTCCACCTGGATTTCCCTCTGGTCAGGTTCTGAAGTGTTACGTAATACTCTCATAAACTGTGATTTGATAATACCACGTTTTAGTTGTGTAGGATGGTAACTGCTATTTAAGAGGAGGGTGTTTCGATCCGTGGGTTTTGAGTAAAGAGTTGTCCGTAAAAGACAACCTTGGTCAGCATCACACTTGTATATACACTGTGTGCAGAATTATTAGGCAAATGAGTATTTTGACCACATTATCCTCTTTATGCATGTTGTCTTACTCCAAGCTGTATAGGCTCAAAAGCCTACTACCAATTAAGCATATTAGGTGATGTGCATTTCTGTAATGAGAAGGGGTGTGGTCTAATGACATCAACACCCTATATCAGGTGTGCATAATTATTAGGCAACTTCCTTTCCTTTGGCAAAATGGGTCAAAAGAAGGACTTGACAGGCTCAGAAAAGTCAAAAATAGTGAGATATCTTGCAGAGGGATGCAGCACTCTTAAAATTGCAAAGCTTCTGAAGCGTGATCATCGAACAATCAAGCGTTTCATTCAAAATAGTCAACAGGGTCGCAAGAAGCGTGTGGAAAAACCAAGGCGCAAAATAACTGCCCATGAACTGAGAAAAGTCAAGCGTGCAGCTGCCAAGATGCCACTTGCCACCAGTTTGGCCATATTTCAGAGCTGCAACATCACTGGAGTGCCCAAAAGCACAAGGTGTGCAATACTCAGAGACATGGCCAAGGTAAGAAAGGCTGAAAGACGACCACCACTGAACAAGACACACAAGCTGAAACGTCAAGACTGGGCCAAGAAATATCTCAAGACTGATTTTTCTAAGGTTTTATGGACTGATGAAATGAGAGTGAGTCTTGATGGGCCAGATGGATGGGCCCGTGGCTGGATTGGTAAAGGGCAGAGAGCTCCAGTCCGACTCAGACGCCAGCAAGGTGGAGGTGGAGTACTGGTTTGGGCTGGTATCATCAAAGATGAGCTTGTGGGGCCTTTTCGGGTTGAGGATGGAGTCAAGCTCAACTCCCAGTCCTACTGCCAGTTTCTGGAAGACACCTTCTTCAAGCAGTGGTACAGGAAGAAGTCTGCATCCTTCAAGAAAAACATGATTTTCATGCAGGACAATGCTCCATCACACGCGTCCAAGTACTCCACAGCGTGGCTGTCAAGAAAGGGTATAAAAGAAGAAAATCTAATGACATGGCCTCCTTGTTCACCTGATCTGAACCCCATTGAGAACCTGTGGTCCATCATCAAATGTGAGATTTACAAGGAGGGAAAACAGTACACCTCTCTGAACAGTGTCTGGGAGGCTGTGGTTGCTGCTGCACGCAATGTTGATGGTGAACAGATCAAAACACTGACAGAATCCATGGATGGCAGGCTTTTGAGTGTCCTTGCAAAGAAAGGTGGCTATATTGGTCACTGATTTGTTTTTGTTTTGTTTTTGAATGTCAGAAATGTATATTTGTGAATATTGAGATGTTATATTGGTTTCACTGGTAAAAAATAAATAATTGAAATGGGTATATATTTGTTTTTTGTTATGTTGCCTAATAATTATGCACAGTAATAGTCACCTGCACACACAGATATCCCCCTAAAATAGCTATAACTAAAAACAAACTAAACACTACTTCCAAAACTATTCAGCTTTGATATTAATGAGTTTTTTGGGTTCATTGAGAACATGGTTGTTGTTCAATAATAAAATGAATCCTCAAAAATACAACTTGCCTAATAATTCTGCACTCCCTGTACATAGATCCAAAAACTGAATTTTCTGGAAGTCATATGTGCTTTTGAGGGTGATGGATTCTTCTGCCATGTTCATATGTTGTATCCAAGCTGTAAGTTCAGTTTCTGAGCCCCCCCATATGACCAACAAATCATTGATATACCTGCGGTATAACAGAACATTGGGGTTTCTGTCCTTGAAGATATGTACACCCTCAAACCAGGCCATAAATAGGCTGGCATATGAGGGGGCCATGCTGGAACCCATGGCGGTCCCCACCAGCTGGAGGTAAAAGGTTTCCTCAAACCAGAAGTAATTATGTTGGAGACAGAGTAACAACCATTCTAGGGGGATTTCAATTGGTGGACCATCATATGATGGACTTGCAATGAGAGCTTGTCTGGTGGCCTCAATACCCAACTGGTGGGGAATAATGGTATAAAGGCTGTTGACATCTAGTGTCACAAGGATGCAGTCTTTGGGAAAAACCTGATCTTGTAGTAGTTGTATAAGTTGTATAGAATCCAACAGAAATGCCTCAGTAGTCTTCACAAGATCCTGCAGATAGAAGTCGATAAACTTGGCTAGATTTTGAAAGAGGGAGCCCTCGGCAGAGACTATGGGATGCCCAGGTGGATGAACTTGGTCTTTATGTATTTTGGGAATTGTGTATACAATGGGATGCACTGGATATTCGGTAATCAAGACATTGTACACACTCTGATCGATGTGGCCACAGTTTAGAGAATACATCAGGCTGTCATCTAACTTCTTCTTGAAGGAAGCGGTAGGGTTGTGCGAGAGTTTTCTGTATGTTATTCCATCCTCTAGCTGTTGAAGCAATTTGTTACGATAGTAGGTATAATCTAGGACCACATTTGCCCCGCCTTTATCAGCAGGGCGAATGACAATAGAGTCATCTTTTTGGAGGTGCCTGAGAGCTTGCCATTGTTCTTTGTTCAAATTTGTGCGGGTTTTTGGGTTGGTGTGACATACGGATTCAATTTCCTTGGAACAAATCTTTGTAAAGGTCTTAATAGTTGAATGTGTCAATTTCGGTTTGAAAGTTGATTTTTTTAGACACTACCAGTCTTGGGGGTTCAGAAGTAGAGTTTTCGAAGAAATCTCTCAATTTTAGTGTTCTCTGTAATTTATGAAGGTCCACCAGGTAGTCAAATGTGTCCACCCGTGGAGTGGGGACAAAATTCAAACCCTTGGCCAATAGATCAATTTCAACTTTGTCAAGCATTCTGCTACTGAGGTTTATGATGACACTAGTATCAGTACTTAAAGCTTTGGAGGTTTTCTTCCACCAGCCACCACGTCTGTTAGCGGGCCTGCGTCTCCTCCTGGTGGGTTGGAGTTTTTTGGAACCATGGGAGGTTTTCTCTGTGATCTAGTAAGGATTTTATCTGGTAGTGGGTGTCTATTGTGTCCCCCATCTGCTCGGTCAGAGCCACTGGAGTCCCCTCCACTGGTATCTATGGTGTTGGCAAGGGGAGTGCGCCTCTTGTCATCTCTCCTGCGTCTATATGATGTGGTCTTGCCTGACAGCCATTGGTATACATTGCGTTCCCTGTAATCAATTTCCACAGAATTAAATTTTTTGTTTTTGAAACTGATAAGGTCCTTCTTGTATTTGTCCACTTGGATACTTAATTTGTTGATCCAATCATCACTGGTATCATTTCTAAGAATAGACATCTTCGAATTTTCAATCACTTGAACATCATCAATTATTAGTTTTTTCAACCTGGTCACTTCTTCTATAACTAGTAGAATCCAATCCAGGGAGCACTTGTTCGCAATGTGACACCATTTTCTACAAAATTCATTATTGCTGCGGCCTATTGTGGGAGAATTCTTCACTCTGAATCCTCGTGGAATGAGCTTCCTTTTATAGTAGTCGGTCAGGTAGTTAGCATGTAACTGATAGTCAATCTCTTTCCTTTTGAGGTTCAGAATTTTGTAGTAAACATTAATGGGTCCCTCCTCGACATTCTCAGACTCACATAGACTTAGAATGCGAGCTGCATCCTCGTCTGTGAACGCAAAAGTCCCCTTTTCATGTGTGTTGGCCTGTGCAGTCTGTAATGGGAATAATCCAACCTTCAACAAAGGATACCCAAAGAACAAACCAAGGGCATGCAGGATAAAGGAGCAAAGGCAGATACAGATAATATGTTACAGTGGAGAAAACAAGCACAACAACATCTAAATAGACTGTGCTGTCTGAGATCTAACAACCTTGAACAAAGGATATTGAAGAACAACTATGGGATAAGAATACCAGAGAGCAATCCGTGGGCATACAAGGCAACAAAGCAAAACAGAATGGTGTTATGGTATACAGCCTGCATCAATGACAACAAAAACTAAAATACATAAGAAAAAGAAATGTCACACTCAGAAATCTACTATGTATCAGTGTGAATCCCAAAGCAGTGCGTTATAACCCGCTCAAAAGGATCATGTGAGAATGTTTAAAGCAATACTGGATAAATGAAGATACAGTCGTAAAATAAGACCCAGACTAGGACTAAGAAAAAGTTAAAAGAGTATAATTAAACATAAAAACATAAATAAAGTTATGATCCAACATATAACCCAAGGAAGTGCAAAAACAAAAACAATGGCCAACGCGTGGAACGCCTGCATTGTGATTAGCAAAACACGTAAAACAGATAATGGCAGGGCATAGAACTTAAAAGAAATTTAAAAATTACAGGCAGAACATAGCCAAAGCAATATTGTGAATAAAGGTGCAAACAAATCACACATACTAGGGCCCCAAGGTGAAACAGTAAAAACAAGCAAGGGAGTTCAGCAATCATAGGGGAGTCACTATACAAACAGCAGCAAATACAAAAGGTCCTCTCTCTCTGAGACCAGAGTCTCCAGACCTCACCTACTTGGCCATCTGCTGAGTCACAGCCGCCCTCGCATCAACGCACAGCCAGGCACAGACTGCACTGAGCACTCGCAGCTCAGCTCTCCTCACGTCACCTCACAGTCTGGACTAGTGGACTCTGTGTCTGGCAGTTGAGAATGGCCCAGCATCTTTCGGCCTGACTCCTGAGGTCTCCCTCCAACCGCAACCACTGAGTGTGACACTTACCTGTAACTCCGGCTGCTGTAATTGAAGTAGTTCACTGACACCTGTCCACCACGTCTGACTCCGTCTCTAGTTGAGCTGCTCTGAGAGAACACGTGACCGCACATGACACGCTGAAGCGCGCCTCGATTCCATTTCCTTCCCGCCCGGCACTCAGCGACAGCCAGCCCCAGAGAGACTCAGACGACTTGCTGAATTCTGATTGGCTGAGACTCTGAGAGGCGGCCAGGGCTGAGTCCGGAAGCTTTCAGAGTCAAGCCTCCGGTGGGAGCGTATGGGGCGCATTGGAGAGCACTGCATTAGCACTTTTTCTCCTCTTGGTGGCAGTCTCTCAGCGGCCCATACACTTCCACAGTGAATCAAAACATTCATATTGCGCAATGCAAGGACAGCTGGATGTCCTTGTCTTGCGCAATATGAATGTATTGAATTATGTATTGTCTATTACGTTTTTTTATATAAGTTTTATTACACAAGCACAAGTCATGAATTTGGTGGAGGGGTGGGGGGGGGTAGGGGGTCACATTTTTATTAAAAAAAAATATATATATGAAAAAAAAAAGATCTATTTTTTTTTATTTTTTTAATAAAAAGGCTGTAATTACATACATTGGCCAGGGGAGGCACTGCCTCAGCTGCCTCCTGTGACTGCACGTCCCTGATGTGTGGGCAGGGCCACAAAAGGGTGTGGCCACAAAAAGGCAGGGCCAAAAAAGAGGCAGATTCTCTCAATGTAACATCCCCCTACGAGATTGAGCTTTAGGCTCTTCGGTACAGGTGCCGGGTCATGGTGCCTGGAGCTCGGTTCTTGTAAAGCACTGTGGATATCCTAAAGTGCATGGTTTGTGAATAACTGATATTGAATGTGAGAAATAAAAGCATAAACAGTCACAGTTTTGAAATGTGTAAAACATTTATTTAAAAATATTATAAATATGTTTAACCAGTGGCGGCTGGTGAATTTTTAGGATGGTGGTGCACAAAACCCCGCCCCTATGAGAAAGACATGCCCCTTTGAAAAAGCCACACCCCTCAAATGGCCCCACCCATTTGAACCAGCAGTTTCTGGTCATCGTCTTGTTGAAATATCCAGCCCCTGGGGTAACTTCAACTAAAGTTTGTGACTGATTCCTCAACATTATTCTCAAGTATCTGCTGATATTGAGTGGAATCCATGAGACCCTCAACAAGATTCCCAGTACAGGTCTTTGGAGGTGGTCTGTGGGCTGTTTTTGACCGTTCTCACCATCCTTTGCCTTTCCGATATTTTACTTGGCCTGCCACTTCTGGCATTAACAAGAACTGTGCCTGTGGTCTTCCATATCCTCACCGTGCTCACTATGTTCCTCACAGTGGACACTGACATCTTAAATCTATGCAATAGCTTTTTGTAGCCTTCCTCTAAACCATGATGTTGAACTATCTTTGTTTTTAGGTAATTTGAGAGTTGTTTTGAGGCCCCCATGTTGCCACTCTTCAGAGGAGAGTCATAGAGAACAACTTGCAATTGGCCACCTTAAAACCTTTTCTCATGATTGGATACACCTGTCTATGAAGTTTAAGGCTTAATGGGCTCACCAAACCAATTTTGTCTTCCAATTAATCAGTGCTAGGTAGTTACAGGAATTCAAATCAACAAAATAACAAGGGTTCCCAAATGTATGCACCTGTCTAATTTTGTTTTGATGCATAATGCACATTTTCTGTTAATCCAATAAACCTCATTTCACTACTGAATTGTTACTGTGTCCTTCATTTATTTGATAGATCAAAATGAAATTACTGATCCAAACAGCCAATTATTTATAAAAGAAAATCATGGAAATTGTCAGGGGGTCCTAAACTTTTGCATACAACTGTATATGATTTCATGCACTCAAACTGTATTAAAGTAATGTACTCAGATGTACTCAGATATGAAATATATTTTTATGAAATGTAACATCAATTATATATAAATACTATGCTCCAATACAGCTCACAGGCAGGATATCTAAAAAATATACAAAGGGAACATTTGTTAAAGTTTAAGCTTCAAAAGATTCTTTACTTCATCGCTTAATGAGATTAGATCTCTACAAACAAGATAAGCATGTTACCTTTCTGGGGTGACAGAGAAACAATTATGTACTTTAGTTCAGATATGCTCAGATTAGAATCTTCAGGAAAGTAAGTAATTATCACTTGTATGATATACAAATGATGGGACTAACAATACTTTTGAAGGTCTGAATCCACATATACGTCTGGAAAGGTTTTCTAGCTCAGAATCGAAGCAAGCATATAGAAGACAAAATTTCATATGAAATGACTTGTACCTAATTTTCATATAGTTTTATATACTCTTATACTTTATTAAGGAATGACTTCAAATATGGAATATATTTATATTAAAGTGGGATAATAAGGAAATATAAATATTGTTACAATAAATTAATCACTACAGAATTCTAATTAAATGCAACGTAATATCAGAATATGAAATGATTAATCAATTGTAGGGATGCACCGAAATTTCGGCCGCAGAAAGTTTTGGCCAAAAAATGCATTTTTGGCTATTTAGTTTTTTGTTTTCTTTGCCTGTTTTTTTTTTGGTAAAAATATTGTGTAGCATGTTTCAAATTTGTTGCTAGCCTAGAGCTGCTGTTTAAGTTTATTACTTGACTTACTGTTCTGCATATAATGAGTTTTCTAGGACTATACTTTATTTGGATAATTGGTAAAAAAAAAAAAAACTGTTAAATATGATTACTAAATGAAGAATAATACAGTGTATTGATATTTATAATTGTTTTAAGTAGGGATGCACTAAAATTTTGGTCGCAGAAACATTTTGGCCGAAAATTGCATTATTTTTTGCCTGTTTTTTTTTTCTTGGTAAAATTATTGTGTAGCATATTATTGTTTTAAGATATTTTTGTCCAATTTTAGGGTGTTACTTTCATTAAAAAACCTGGGCTTTTTTTATTGGCTCTAATTATGCCAAAAAAAACTAAAAAACATTAATTTGAAAAAATAAATTTTCAGTATCAGTTTCGGTTTTCGGCCAAGTGCATCCCGGATTTTCGGTTTCGGTCCAGAATTTCCATTTCGGTGCATCACTAATCAATTGAGTTCAAATAGTTAATAGTATAGCTGATTATTAGTATCATACTAACTAAGTATTCAATTACAATTCTTTTAAGTCTCCCAATATTTAATGAATCATCGCGTTCATCATGTCCTCGAAGTGAAAGTTCAAATGCGCCGGAAAATAGAATACAATTCATAATTTTGGAAAGAACATAACGATTTGTGGTTACTTGATCATTGTGTTTTTTAACATTCAAACAATATGCACTGACAAATTGTTGGCGAATATCAATCCTTCATAGCAAATTAAACTCTAATGGGGAGTATAAATGTGATTGGTAGCAATTATTTATATTTTTGGAGTTAAATGTGATAAATGTGGTGTTCGTAACCAAAAACCCCTCTGTTGTATTTCTTAAATAGGGAGCTGACCAAATCCCTCCCCTTTGGTTACTGCACGCCACCCAGCCCAGGTGTGTTCCTGATAAATATACTCAATAAGCTAGAAAGCTTCACACTGTGTAGACATGACTTGCTGCAGTGTGTAAACTGGTTAGTATAGGACCGGTCTGATGTGGGACACCTTGTAAGTGGTAGACTGGCTTAGCAGAATATGATCATATTGTGTGACTAAGATCCCATTTCATTTAAAGGCATTTTTTAAAAAGCAAAAAAAAAAATTTTTGCAGCATAAATATAAGTCAATACTATTGCAAGATGTTAATCTCAATTTTATTTGAACTATGTAAATATATTTAGCAGATAGAAGTATATTTGTTTTTGCAGCACAAATATAAGCTCATATTATTGCGAGATGTTTATCCCAATCTTATTAGAAGCTATGTAAGTATATTTGGCAGACAGAAGCATATACTAATATGCCATGAAAGAGTGGACTTAAGTGGTTGGATGTGCACCAAAATATCTTTTGTTGTTTTGTAATTATTTTGGTCACTTTGGTAGCACTCCCACAATATGTGTGTTAAGTTTAAACAGTCCTTTTGTGGTGTGCGTAACCAAAAACCCCTCTGTTGTATTTCTTAAATAGGGAGCTGACCAAATCCCTCCCCTTTGGTTACTGCACGCCACCCAGCCCAGGTGTGTTCCTGATAAATATACTCAATAAGCTAGAAAGCTTCACACTGTGTAGACATGACTTGCTGCAGTGTGTAAACTGGTTAGTATAGGACCGGTCTGATGTGGGACACCTTGTAAGTGGTAGACTGGCTTAGCAGAATATGATCATATTGTGTGACTAAGATCCCATTTCATTTAAAGGCATTTTTTAAAAAGCAAAAAAAAAAAATTTTTGCAGCATAAATATAAGTCAATACTATTGCAAGATGTTAATCTCAATTTTATTTGAACTATGTAAATATATTTAGCAGATAGAAGTATATTTGTTTTTGCAGCACAAATATAAGCTCATATTATTGCGAGATGTTTATCCCAATCTTATTAGAAGCTATGTAAGTATATTTGGCAGACAGAAGCATATACTAATATGCCATGAAAGAGTGGACTTAAGTGGTTGGATGTGCACCAAAATATCTTTTGTTGTTTTGTAATTATTTTGGTCACTTTGGTAGCACTCCCACAATATGTGTGTTAAGTTTAAACAGTCCTTTTGTGGTGTGCGTAACCAAAAACCCCTCTGTTGTATTTCTTAAATAGGGAGCTGACCAAATCCCTCCCCTTTGGTTACTGCACTCCACCCAGCCCAGGTGTGTTCCTGATAAATATACTCAATAAGCTAGAAAGCTTCAAACTGTGTAGACATGACTTGCTGCAGTGTGTAAACTGGTTAGTATAGGACCGGTCTGATGTGGGACACCTTGTAAGTGGTAGACTGGCTTAGCAGAATATGATCATATTGTGTGACTAAGATCCCATTTCATTTAAAGGCATTTTTTAAAAAGCAAAAAAAAAAAATTTTTGCAGCATAAATATAAGTCAATACTATTGCAAGATGTTAATCTCAATTTTATTTGAACTATGTAAATATATTTAGCAGATAGAAGTATATTTGTCTTTGCAGCACAAATATAAGCTCATATTATTGCGAGATGTTTATCCCAATCTTATTAGAAGCTATGTAAGTATATTTGGCAGACAGAAGCATATACTAATATGCCATGAAAGAGTGGACTTAAGTGGTTGGATGTGCACCAAAATATCTTTTGTTGTTTTGTAATTATTTTGGTCACTTTGGTAGCACTCCCACAATATGTGTGTTAAGTTTAAACAGTCCTTTTGTGGTGTGCGTAACCAAAAACCCCTCTGTTGTATTTCTTAAATAGGGAGCTGACCAAATCCCTCCCCTTTGGTTACTGCACGCCACCCAGCCCAGGTGTGTTCCTGATAAATATACTCAATAAGCTAGAAAGCTTCACACTGTGTAGACATGACTTGCTGCAGTGTGTAAACTGGTTAGTATAGGACCGGTCTGATGTGGGACACCTTGTAAGTGGTAGACTGGCTTAGCAGAATATGATCATATTGTGTGACTAAGATCCCATTTCATTTAAAGGCATTTTTTAAAAAGCAAAAAAAAAAATTTTTGCAGCATAAATATAAGTCAATACTATTGCAAGATGTTAATCTCAATTTTATTTGAACTATGTAAATATATTTAGCAGATAGAAGTATATTTGTTTTTGCAGCACAAATATAAGCTCATATTATTGCGAGATGTTTATCCCAATCTTATTAGAAGCTATGTAAGTATATTTGGCAGACAGAAGCATATACTAATATGCCATGAAAGAGTGGACTTAAGTGGTTGGATGTGCACCAAAATATCTTTTGTTGCTGGGTTTGGTAAACCTGTTCCTTGCTGTGCAGTGAGTGCTGTGTTTCATGCTACATTGTTGCAGTATTGCTTGCTTGGCTGACAATTAAATTGAGCTGATGTGCGTAGCAATGCACAAAATGTGCATTCTTGTAGGTACGTTTAATTATAGCCTGAACACCTGCATGCTGACCACTCAAGCTTGCACCGTTGTAACTCTGGGATATCAGTTTCTCTGGGTTGTCTAGAACTTTTTCCAAAGTAGCTTGAATACACGTAGCTATAGATTCTGCATCATGTACAGCTTGATTAGTGAATTCCCAGAATCTCTCAACCGGTTGTCCGTTACCTATAATGTATCTAAAAACAACAACCAATTGGTGCTACAAAACTTGCATTTGAGATTTCCTTCTTTATTTGGTTCTGGCAAACAGTAAGCATACAGTCTAATAAATCGTTTTGAATTTCTTTTGACGTTCCTTTAAAAACAGTGGCACTAGCGAGATGTTCTTTTAGAGATGCATCAAGCTCTGCTGAGAAGTTTTTAAGACCTCTGAAAATGCTTGGATTTAATGAATCATTGCGTTTGTCATGTCCTCAAAGTGCAAGCTCAAATGCGCCGCAAAATAAAATACAATTAGTTATTTTGGAAAGAACATAACGATTTTAAGTTACTTGCTCATTATCGCCTAGATTTAGAGTTTGGCGGTAGCCTCAAAAGCAGCGTTAAGGGCTCCTAACGCTGCTTTTGGCCGCCCGCAGGTATTTAGAGTCATGTTTTTAGAGGCCTACCGCTCACTTTCAAGCCGCAACTTTTCCATACTGCAGATCCCCTTACGTCAATTGCGTATCCTATCTTTTTCAATGGGATCTTCCTAACGCTGGTATTTAGAGTCGTGGCTGAAGGGAGCGGTAGGACTCTAACGACAAAACTTCTACCGCCCCTGAAAAGGCTGTCGTTAAGAGCTTTATGGGCTAACACTGGTATATAAAGCTCTTAACTACAGTGCTCTAAAGTACACTAACACCCATAAACTACCTATGTACCCCTAAACCGAGGCCCCCCACATCGCCACCACTATAATAATGTTTTTTAAACCCTAATCTGCCGACCGCACATCGCCGCCACCTACATTATACCTATGAACCCCTAATCTGCTGCCCCTAACATCGCAGACACCTATATTATAATTATTAACCCCTAATCTGCCCCCCCCCAACGTCGCCGCTACCTAACTACAATTATTAACCCCTAATCTGCCGACCGGACCTCACTGCTATTCTAATAAATGTATTAACCCCTAAAGCTATGTCTAACCCTAACCCTAACACCCCCCTAAGTTAAATATAATTTTATTCTAACAAAATAAATTAACTCTTATTAAAAAAAATTAATCCTATTTAAAGCTAAACACTTACCTGTAAAATAAACCCTAATATAGCTACAATATAACTCATAATTATATTGTAGCTATTTTAGGATTTATATTTATTTTACAGGCAACTTTGTATTTGTTTTAACTAGGTATAATAGCTATTAAATAGTTATTAACTATGTAATAGCTACCTAGTTAAAATAATCACAAAATTACCTGTAAAATAAATCCTAACCTGTTACAATTAAACCTAACACTACACTATCAATAGATTAATTAAATAAACTAGCTACAATTAACTACAATTAAATAAACTAATCTAAATTACAAAAACAAACAAACACTAAAGTACAAAAAAAAACACTAAATTACAAAAAATAGAAAAGATTACAAGACTTTTAAGCTAATTACACCTACTCTAAACCCCCTAAAAAAATAACAAAGCCCCCCAAAATAAAAAAAATGCCCTACCCTATTCTAAAATTAAAAATAACCATCTCTTTTACCAGTCCTTAAAAGGGCATTTCCCCAAAGTAAACAGCTCTTTTGCCTATAAAAAAAAGATACAATAACCCCCCCAACATTACAATCCACCACCCACATACCCCTAATCTAACCCACCCAAAGCCCCCTTAAAAAACCTAACACTAACCCCCTGAAGATCTTCCTACCTTGTCTTCACCCAACTGGGTACCACCGATCCGTCCAGAAGAGGTCCTCCAGAGGGTCTGAAGTCTTCATCCTATCCGGCCAGAAGAGGACATCCAGGGCTGAAGAAGTCTTCATCCAGTCGGCATCTTCTTCCATCCGGAGCGGGTCCATCTTCACGACATCCGACGCGGAGCATCCTCTTCTTTTTTCATCCGACGACTAAATGGCAGTACCTTTAAGTGACGTCATCCAAGATGGCGTCCCTTGAATTCCGATTGGCTGATAGGATTCTATCAGCCAATCGGAATTAAGGTAGGAAAAATCTGATTGGCTGATCCAATCAGCCAATCAGATTGAGCTTGCATTCTATAGGCTGTTCCGATCAGCCAATAGAATGCAAGCTCAATCTGATTGGCTGAATGGATCAGCCAATCGGATTGAACTTGAAACTTATTGGCTGATTGCATCAGCCAATCAGATTTTTCCTACCTTAATTCCGATTCGCAAAAGAGCTGTTTACTTTGGGGAAATGCCCCGCAAAAAGCCCTTTTAAGGGCTGGTAAAAGAGATGGTTATTTTTAATTTTAGAATAGGGTAGGGCATTTTTTTATTTTGGGGGGCTTTGTTATTTTTTTAGGGGGCTTAGAGTAGGTGTAATTAGCTTAAAAGTCTTGTAATCTTTTTTATTTTTTGTAATTTAGTGTTTGTTTGTTTTTGTAATTTAGATTAGTTTATTTAATTGTAGTTAATTGTAGCTAGTTTATTTAATTAATTTATTGATAGTGTAGTGTTAGGTTTAATTGTAACTTAGGTTAGGATTTATTTTACAGGTAATTTTGTACTTATTTTAACTAGGTAGCTATTAAATAGTTAATAACTATTTAATAGCTATTTTACCTAGTTAAAATAAATACAAAGTTGCCTGTAAAATAAATATAAATCCTAAAATAGATACAATATAATTATGAGTGTTTAGCTTTAAATCGGATTAATTTTTTTAATAAGAGTTAATTTATTTCATTAGAATAAAATTATATTTAACTTAGGGGGGGTGTTAGGGTTAGACATAGCTTTAGGGGTTAATACATTTATTAGAGTAGCGGGGAGGTCCGGTCGGCAGATTAGGGGTTAATAATTGTAGTTAGGTGGCGGCGACGTTGGGGGGGCAGATTAGGGGTTAATAATTATAATGTAGGTGTCGGCAATGTTGGGGGCAGCAGATTAGGGGTTCATAGGGATAATTTAGGTGGCGGCGGTGTCCGGAGCGGCAAATTAGGGGTTAAAAGTCTAATGCAGGTGTCAGCGATAGCGGGGTCGGCAGATTAGGGGTTAATAAGTGTAAGGTTAGGGGTGTTTAGACTCGGGGTTCATGTTAGGTGCAGACTTAGGAAGTGTTCCCCCATAGGAAACAATGGGGCTGCGTTAGGAGCTTAACGCTGCTTTTTTGCAGATGTTAGGTTTTTTTTCGGCTCCAACTGCCCCATTGTTTCCTATGGGGGAATCGTACACGAGCACGTTTTTCCAGCTAGCCGCGTCCGTAAGCAAGGGGTTGCAGTGGCGGTAAATATGCCTCTACGCTCCTTTTTTGGAGCCTAACGCAGCCATTTAGTGAACTCTCAATACCAGCGTTGTTTAAAAGGTGCGGGGGAAAAAAAAGATGCGTAGCTAACGCACCCCTTTGGCCGCCAAACTCTAAATCTAGGTGTATGTTTTTTAATATTCAAACAATATGCACTGTCAAGTTGTTGCCGAAATTCAACCCTTCCTAGCAAATTAAACTCTTATGTGGAGTTTAAATGTGATTGGGAGCAATTATGTTTATTTGTTTTTTTACTTAAATGTGGTAAATCTGCGACACCATAACTCACCCAGCTTGAATCCCCACTTTGTTTTGCAAACAGGAGACAATAAAAACAAAAGAACCTGTTAGATAATTCACAGCCACAAATCCATGGATATTTATCATATACCTCGGGTTTTAATTCTCTTTTGTAATCTCTAGTTTTACATTTTGTCACCTGGGTAAGGTTAAGCATAGGTGTTGGCCTGAGCATTTTAATTTCAATTTTTCTTTCAGTGGGCAACGTTGAAAAATGTAATTGCTTTAGCTCAGACACACTAATTTTACTAACTGCCATTTTAACTGTTAGTTTACACACAAAGAACAGTCCTTTGCTTTTATAAAATATATAACTTGTAGGTAAGTAGCTCTGCAGCTGTTATAAAATATACAACTAGAACTACTAGGTAAGTAGTTGTGCGGTTGTTATCTAATATATCACTTGTAGGTAAGTAGCTCTGCAGCTGTTATAAAATATACAACTAGAACTACTAGGTAAGTAGTTGTGCGGTTGTTATCTAATATATAACTTGTAGGTAGGTAGCTCTGCAGCTGTTAGAAAATATACAACTAGTAGTAATAGTTTAATAGTTTTGCGGTTGTTATCTAATATATAACTTGTAGGTAAGTAGCTCTGCAGCTGTTAGAAAATACACAACTGAACTAGTAGTAGGAAAGTAATTTTGCGGTGCCGGTTGTTATAAAATATATTGCAGCTAATAGAAAATATCAACTAGAACTAATAGGTAATATCTTATAATAATTATAATAATATAGCTCACTAGAGATAAAATATAAAATGGTAAATATGCAGGTTTACTGCCTAATTTTAGTATTAGCTCAGCAGCAGCACAGCAGTTAACTGTTTTTTGAAATAAAATAAAAAATTACCTTTTTTTGCAAAACTTCTAATTGTAATCTGCTAATAAATTAATCTACTAAAATACTTAAATGTTTTAATATTAAGCAGCTGTGACAGCCGTCAACGGTCAAGGTCAACTAGTCTAGTATCAGCAGAAGCACAGCAGTTATCTGCTTTTTTTTAAAAAAAAACTTTTAACTTTTTTTGCAAAACTTCTAATTGCCATCTGCAACTTAATTAATCTGCTAAAATACTTAAATGTTTAAATAGTAAGCAAGCAGCCGTGACAGCCGTCAACGGTCAACTAGTATATTAACTGCTTTTTTTTTTAAAAAAACAAAAACAAAATTTATGCTTACCTGATAAATTTATTTCTCTTGTGGTGTATCCAGTCCACGGGTTCATCCATTACTTGTGGGATATTCTCCTTCCCAACAGGAAGCTGCAAGAGGACACCCACAGCAGAGCTGTCTATATAGCTCCTCCCCTAACTGCCACCCCCAGTCATTTGACCGAAGAAAAGCAAGAAAAAAGGAGAAACTATAGGCTGCAGTGGTGACTGTAGTTTAAAAATAAAAAACATCTGCCTTAAAATGACAGGGCGGGCCGTGGACTGGATACACCACAAGAGAAATAAATTTATCAGGTAAGCATAAATTTTGTTTTCTCTTGTAAAGGTGTATCCAGTCCATGGGTTCATCCATTACTTGTGGGATACCAATACCAAAGCTTTAGGACACGGATGAAGGGAGGGACAAGGCAGGAAACTTAAACGGAAGGCACCACTGCCTGTAAGACCTTTCTCCCAAAAATAGCCTCCGAAGAAGCAAAAGTATCAAATTTATAGAATTTAGAAAAGGTATGAAGTGAAGACCAAGTTGCCGCCTTACAAATCTGTTCAACAGAGGTCTCATGTTTAAAAGTCCATGTGGAAGCTACTGCTCTAGAAGAATGAGCTGTAATTCTTTCAGGAGGCTGCTGGCCAGCAGTCTCATAAGCTAAGCGTATTATACTTCTTAGGCAAAAAGAAAGAGAAGTTGCCAAAGCCTTTTGGCCTCTCCTCTGTCCAGAGTAGACAACAAACAAAGCAGATGCTTGACGAAAATCCTTCGTAGCTTGTAAATAAAACTTTAAAGCACGAACCACATCAAGATTGTGTAATAGACGTTCCTTCTTTGAAGAAGGATTAGGACATAGTGAAGGAACAACAATCTCCTGATTGATATTCTTATTAGATACCACCTTAGGAAGAAACCCAGGTTTGGTACGTAACACTACCTTATCTGCATGGAAAATCAGATAAGGGGAATCACACTGTAAAGCAGATAACTCCGAAACTCTTCGAGCTGAGGAGATAGCTACTAAAAACAGAACTTTCCAAGATAAAAGCTTAATATCTATGGAATGTAAAGGTTTAAACGGAACCCCTTGAAGAACTTTAAGAACTAAATTTAAACTCCATGGCGGAGCAACAGGTTTAAACACAGGCTTGATTCTAACTAAAGCCTGACAAAACGCTTGAACGTCTGGAACCTCAGCCAGACGTTTGTGCAAAAGAATAGACAGAGCAGAAATCTGTCCCTTTAAGGAACTAACTGACAATCCCTTCTCCAATCCTTCTTGGAGAAAAGATAATATCCTAGGAATCCTGACCTTACTCCATGAGTAACCCTTGGATTCACACCAATGAAGATATTTACACCATATCTTATGATAGATTTTCCTGGTGACAGGCTTTCAAGCCTGAATTAAGGTATCAATGACCGATTCAGAAAAACCTACGCTTTGATAGAATCAAGCGTTCAATCTCCAAGCAGTCAGACGTAGAGAAATTAGATTTGGATGTTTGAAGGGACCTTGAAGTAGAAGGTCCTGCCTTAGCGGCAGAGACCATGGTGGAAAGGATGACATGTCCACCAGATCTGCATACCAAGTCCTGCGTGGCCACGCAGGGGCTATCAAGATCACCGAAGCTCTCTCCTGCTTGATCTTGGCAATCAGATGCGGGAGCAGAGGAAACGGTGGAAACACATAAGCCAGGTTGAAGGACCAGGGCGCTGCTAGAGCACCTATCAGCGCTGCCTTGGGATCCCTGGACCTGGACCCGTAACAAGGAAGCTTGGCGTTCTGATGAGACACCATGAGATCCAGTTCTGGTTTGCCCCATAGTTGGATCAACTGGGCAAATACCTCCGGATGGAGCTCCCACTCCCCCGGATGAAAAGTCTGCCGACTTAGAAAATCCGCCTCCCAGTTCTCTACTCCTGGGATATGGATAGCTGAGAGATGGCAAGAGTGAACCTCTGCCCATAGAATTATCTTTGAAACCTCCAACATTGCCAGGGGGCTCCTTGTTCCCCCCTGATGGTTGATATAGGCTACAGTCGTGATGTTGTCCGACTGAAATCTGATGAACCTGAGCGCAGCTAGCTGAGGCCAAGCCTGAAGAGCATTGCATATCGCTCTTAGTTCCAGAATGTTTATCAGAAGGAGGGCCTCCTCCTGAGTCCACGAACCCTGAGCCTTCAGGGAGTTCCAGACTGCACCCCAGCCCAGAAGGCTGGCATCTGTCGTTACTATAGTCCATTCTGGCCTGCAGAAACTCATTCCCTTGGACAGAGGGACCCGAGATAGCCACCAGAGAAGAGAATCCCTGGTCTCTTGATCCAGATTTAGTAGAGGGGACAAATCTGTGTAATCCCCATTCCACTGATTGAGCATGCAAAGTTGCAGTGGTCTGAAATGTAGGCGGGCAAACGGAACTATGTCCATTGCCGCTACCATTAATCCGATTACCTCCATACACTCAGCCACTGACGGATGAGAAGTGGAATAAAGAGCACGGCAGGAAGCTAGAAGTTTTGACAACCTGACCTCTGTCAGATAAATCTTCATTTCTACTGAATCTATCAGAGTTCCTAGGAAGGAAACTCTTGTGAGAGGGGAGAGCGAACTCTTTCTTTCGTTCACCTTCCACCCGTGAGACCTCAGGAATGCCAGAACAATGTCCGTATGGGACCTGGCAATTTGAAAAGTTGACGCCTGTATCAGGATGTCGTCTAGGTAAGGGGCCACTGTTATACCCCACGGTCTTAGAACCGCCAGAATGGACCCTAGAACCTTGGTGCCGTGGCTAACCCGAAGGGAAGAGCCACAAACTAGGAAGGCGAACCTGAGGAACTGATGATGATCCCTGTGTATCGGAATATGTAGATAAGCATCCTTTAAATCCACGGTAGTCATATATTGACCCTCCTGGATCATAGGTAGGATGGTTCGAATAGTCTCCATCTTGAAGGATGGGACCCTGAGAAATTTGTTTAGGATCTTGAGATCCAAGATAGGTCTGAAAGATCCCTCTTTCTTGGGAACTATAAACATATTTGAATAGAAGCCCTGCCCCTGTTCCTCCTTTGGAACTGGGTGGATCACTCCCATAACTAGTAAGTCTTGAACGCAATGTAAGAATGCCTCTCTCTTTATCTGGTTTGCAGATAATTGTGAGAGATGAAATCTCCCCTTTGGAGATGAAGCTTTGAAATCCAGAAGATATCCCTGGGAAACAATCTCCAGAGCCCAGGGATCCTGGATGTCTCTTGCCCAAGCCTGGGCGAAAAGAGAAAGTCTGCCCCCCACTAGATCCGGTCCCGGATCGGGGGCTACTCCTTCATGCTGTCTTAGAGGCAGCAGCAGGCTTTTTGGCCTGTTTCCCCTTGTTCCAAGCCTGGTTAGGTCTCCAGACTGGCTTGGACTGGGCAAAATTTCCCTCTTGTTTTGTAGAAGAGGAAGATGAAGCTGCGCCAGGAACGAAAATTAGTCTGTTTGGTCCTTAACTTGTTGGACCTATCCTGGGGAAGGGCGTGGCCTTTTCCTCCAGTAATATCAGAAATGATCTCCTTCAGTCCAGGCCCAAATAGGGTCTGCCCTTTGAAGGGGATATTGAGAAGTTTAGACTTTGAAGTAACGTCAGCTGACCAGGATTTAAGCCATAGCGCCCTATGCGTCTGAATGGCAAAACCTGAATTTTTAGCCGTTAGCTTGGTTAAATGAAAAACGGCATCAGAAATAAATGAATTGGCTAACTTAAGAGCTTTAAGCCTGTCAAGGATATCATCCAACGGGGTCTCTTCCTGTAGAGCCTCCTCCAGAGACTCGAACCAGACAGCCGCTGCAGCAGTGACTGGGGCAATGCATGCAAGAGGCTGGAGAATAAAGCCTTGTTGTATAACGATTTTCTTAAGGAAACCCTCTAATTTTTTATCCATAGGATCTAGGAAAGCACAACTGTCCTCGACAGGAATAGTTGTACGCTTAGCTAGGGTAAAGACTGCTCCCTCCACCTTAGGGACCGTCTGCCACAAGTCCTGTGTAGCGGCATCTATAGGAAACATCTTTTTAAAAGCAGGAAGGGGAGAGAACGGTACACCTGGTCTATCCCATTCCTTAGTAATAATTTCTGAAAACCTCTTAGGGATTGGAAAAACGTCAGTGTAAACAGGCACTGCAAAGTATTTGTCTATTTTACACAATTTCTCTGGGACTACAATGGTGTCACAGTCATCTAAAACCTCCCTGAGCAACACGCGGAGGTGTTCAAGCTTAAATTTAAATGCTGTCATTTCAGAGTCAGACTGAAGTAACGTCTTCCCTGAATCAGCGAAGTCACCCACAGATAGAAGCTGTCCTGCTTCAACTTCTGCACATTGTGAGGGTATATCAGACATAGCTACTAAAGCGTCAGAGAGCTCTGTATTTGTTCTAGCCCCATAGCTGTCTTGCTTTCCTTGTAACCCTGGCAGTTTGGACAATACCTCTGTGAGGGTATGATTCATAACTGCCGCCATGTCTTGTAAGGTAAACGCATTGGACGCGCAAGATGTACTTGGCGTCCCTTGAGTGGGAGTTATAGGTTCTGACACGTGGGGAGAGCTAGATGGCATAACCTCCCTTTTGTCAGTCTCAGAAACCTCAGGTGATAAATCTGTAAAAGCCATAATATGGTCTTTATAACTTATAGAAAGGTCAGTGCATTTTGAAGGTAAAAACTACACTAAGTCACCACATCTCTTGTCGAGAGCTGCAAGAGAATGACTGGGGGTGGCAGTCTTGTCGAGAGCTGCAAGAGAATGACTTGTCGAGAGCTGCAAGAGAATGACTGGGGGTGGCAGTTAGGGGAGGAGCTATATAGACAGCTCTCCTGTGGGTGTCCTCTTGCAGCTTCCTGTTGGGAAGGAGAATATCCCACAAGTAATGGATGAACCCGTGGACTGGATACACCTTTACAAGAGAAAAACTTTTTGTGAAAAACTTCTAATTGCAATCTGCAAATTAATTAATCTGCTAAAATACTTAATTTTTTAAATAGTAAGCAGACGTGACAGCTGTCAACGGACTGCTGGCCCAGGCCCTCTCTCAGTCAGAAAGAATAAGAAATTAATAAAGCAAATTGTTTTAAAAAAATATATATATATTATTCCCAAATTACTCCACTTAAAGCAAATGCAAATTGTTTAAAGAACTCCCTATAAGTCCAGTAGTCCTCCTACTACATAAATACTAATCTATCTCAGACTGTATCTGTTGACTAATTTAAAAAGTAGAAAATACAATTATTATTTTTTTACACACAATCTAGTACTGTTCTAGACTAAGACTCTGTCTGCTCAAGTTCAACACTGTCAGTGTCAACTTCAACAACTAATATATAATTATATTATAAGCTGCAGGGCTGCAGCCAAAAAAATGATTTGCCCACTAAGACAGGCCACCACAAGACAATCTTCCTCCCCGCCTGGCCCCCTTCTGCCCCTTATCTATCTCTCTGCAGATTGCAGTACTAAACACAATACCCTACCCCAACGTTGCACTGCTGCAGCAGCAATGCATTTAGAATTTTTTTGGGGTAATAACACTACCACAAGGCACAACACAGTTGAACACAGAGCTCTCTGTAAAAGGCTCCTCTCAGCTCAACGGCTATCTCCACAATGAGATTTTCATGCCGTTGAGCCGGGAGGAGCCTCGTGGGGGCCATCACGTGGAGCGTGCAGCCTATCAGAGCCAATCACAGAGGCTGGGGGAGGAGACAGAGCACAGGCTGAAACCAAGTTGCACAGTTTAGCCTGTGCGATTAAGCCTCTATAGGCATGGAGGCTGGGGAGGAGCTACGTCTGCACAGTGAATGCATAGAGATCACTGTGCAGGCATAGGGCTCTCTCTTATCGCACGTGCGATCGGATGGGGGTGGCAGTCTGGCAGAGACAGTGCACAGCAGCCTGAGGAAAGGAGTGGCTAACCCAGATGAGGTGGTGCTGTGGACAGGACTGTGACATCACGTCAGCGACTTGTCAGTCAGTGTCTCAGGCTCAGCTCAGAGCAAAATACTGTTGTGCGCTCTGAGTCACTGAGAGTGTCACCCGGTCCTAGCTCCTGCCTCCTGCTGCATCCTACTCCTCAGAGCTGCACTTGCAAGTTAAGTTACTTAAGGCTTGTTATTTTTAATAATAAATAAGTGTGTCTGTGTCAATAAAATAATATAATAAAATAAAAAATAATATAAATAAATATATTTTATTCAAAAAAAATTGTAACTTTTTTTCTCATTTTTTTTCCTCATTTTTTTTCCCTCCTTGCCCCTGGCTGGGGGGTCATGTGTGACAGTGCACATATGGAGGAGCCTCCACTGCCTGGGACACTTTTTTCTGTTTAAATTATTGTTATAATAGATGTCCTGTGTGATGAAAATGATATTATGTAATTGGAAAATAAACAGAAATATTAAAAAAAACTATATTTGGTGTTTTATAATAATTGATTTCAATAAAAATATTTTTTCCACTTTCTAAACATGTGAAAGGTTTCTTCCCTTGTGAATCCTTTCATGGTTTTTCAGATTACTCATATGTGTAAAACTTTTCCCACACTCTGTACATGTGAAAGGCTTTTCTCCTGTGTGAATCCTTTCATGCTTTTTCAGACTACTCTTTTCTGTAAAACTTTTTCCACACTCTGTACATGTGAAAGGCTTTTCTCCTGTGTGAATCCTTTCATGCTTTTTCAGACTACTCTTTTCTGTAAATCTTTTCCCACACTCTGTACATGTGAAAGGCTTTTCCCCTGTGTGAATCCTTATGTGACTTTTCAGATCACTCTTTTGTGTAAAACTTTTTCCACACTCTTTACATGTGAAAGGCTTTTCTCCTGTGTGAATCCTTTCATGCTTTTCCAGAACACTCTTTACTGTAAAACATTTTCCACACTCTGTACATGTGAAAGGCTTTTCTCCTGTGTGAATCCTTTCATGCTTTTTCAGACTACTCTTTACTGTAAAACATTTTCCACACTCTGTACATGTGAAAGGCTTTTCCCCTGTGTGAAACCTTTCATGGTTTTTCAGATTACTAATATGTGTAAAACTTTTCCCACACTCTGTACATGTGAAAGGCTTTTCCCCTGTGTGAATCCTTATGTGACTTTTCAGATCACTCTTTTGTGTAAAACTTTTCCCACACTCTGTACATGTGAAAGGCTTTTCTCCTGTGTGAATCCTTTCATACTTTTTCAGATCACTCTTTTCTGTAAAACTTTTTCCACACTCTGTACATGCGAAAAGCTTTTCTCCTGTGTGACTCCTTTCATGAGTTTCCAGACTACTCTTTTCTGTAAAACTTTTTCCACACTCGGTACATGTGAAAGTCATTTCTCCTGTGTGAATCATTTCATGCTTTTTCAGACTACTCTTTTCTGTAAAACATTTTCCACACTCTGTACATGTAAAAGGCTTTTCCCCTGTGTGACTACTTTTGTGACTTTTCAGATGACTCTTTTCTGTAAAACATGTTCCACACTCTGTACATGTGAAAGGTTTTTCTCCTGTGTGAATCCTTTCATGAGTTTTCAGATAACTCTTTTCTGTAAATCTTTTTCCACACTCTTTACATGTGAAAGGCTTTTCTACTGAGTGAATCTTTTTACGAGTTTTCAGATGATCTTGTGTAAAACATTTGCCACACTCAGTACATGTGTGTGGTTTCTCACCTGTGTGAATTTTGTGGTGTTCTAGCAAATTAGACTTCAATCTAAAGCTTTTCTCACTTTCTGTAGATTTGAAAGGATTCTCCTTTGTATGAATCATTTGGCTAGACTGTAGACTTTTCTCTTCTTTAATATGTTTTGAAAACTCAGTAAATATGTGTGGTTTATCCTCTGAAATAATAATTCCACTAGATAAGTCATAAATGTTGTCCTCTTGTTTGATGACTAAATTACACTCTGTACATAATGATTGCTTCCAAGTTCCTGCCAATTCACCATCTTCTTTAAATATCTGCTGTGCTATCCCCAATGTTTGTGAATAGCCATTGGTGTCTGAGACTATTGGATTTTGTGGTATCATTCTGAGGCTTCCTGGAGTAAAGGATGGATATGAACTATTCATGTGTTTGTCTAAATAAAAATAAATGTAATAAAGAAAAATAAGAATGTTTATTCTTTATAATATAATCCATCTCAATAAAAACATTTTGTTATACTCAAAAAAATGTCTTCTGTTTTGTATTTTTAAATGTTTTTACCTGTAAATCACAAATTAAATAAGGATGACATAGAATGTAAACATTACTACATCATAGTAACCTAAATTACTGATTACTGATGAAAACAAGTTATAGGGCCGCATTAAACTAGGTGCGTGTGGATAATGTTCTCAGCCAGGGAACAAGTACATCTGTATTCTGGGCAAGAGGGGTGGCATCCACCATCCTCATTTAACATTGCACAAGCAACTGCACATACAGCCCTGCCCGGCTCATGCACAACCAGTTGGGTGAGAACATGATACATTAATCATCACAGACTCATAATCAGTGTGAGATGTTTTGAGAGGGTAAGAAGCAGTGACCTTATGATAATCTTTAGCTTTCGGCTGTGGTTGTTCTATTTCTATAAACAGCCAAAAACTTTATTAGTTTAATAATACTCACTGTAAAATTAAGCACACAAATCAGCAGTGGTTCTGAGGTGGGGAACACTGGGGAAGTTGTGGGTGTTCCACACATGGGAACAAGATAGGCATAAGTGCAGTTATGGGTGTTCCATGAGCGAGGACAGGGCAGGGGAAAATGGAGTTGCCAGTGTTCTAAGTAATGAACCAGGTCAAGGGGTAACTTTAGGCAGTTGTTGGACATGGTCTGTCTAAAAGGACAGAGGGGGGAGTAGTATTTTTTACCCTCCTCCTCAGCCTAATGGGGGTTGCTCCTTCTTTATAACGTCACTGACACAAATGTACTTAAAGACGCACATATAAATATAATAGTTTATATTTGTTTAATGAGTGATCTATTCTATTTTCCAAGTAATTAAAGTCAGCATAATATCTATTGTACTCACCTAACACATATGAGTTCATGCTGATAACAGGCTCCAATGTCTGTGCTCAGGAAGAAGGTTCCCTTATTCACTCCAGTTACATCAATACCTGATATCTCTCAGTGCTCTGGCCATGTCTGTAAAAAGTATATTAAATGGTTTAGACAGATAATAATAAATAATGGTTCTGATTAACTGTACGTATGGTATAATTAAAGGCACACATAACAATTTATGTGATACAGATCAGCTGTTTAGGTTATTACATATGTGCTATTGATTCAGCACAAGCATTTAGTACAGTTAGCTCTGTGGGTGTTATAATTGCCCCTTAAATATGAATCTCCCCAGATCTATACAAGATAATGGTAGAAAATCTATTTAAGTGGGGCCATATCACAACTTTACAAATATATTATAATCTTTGTTTTCTATCATTTATATGAAACAATATTTTCTCCTGAAAGAAATGTTAAATATCAGTTGTTTAAATATAAGTTACATTGGATACTGCAGTATTAGTATTGTACTTCCTACTAATTCTCACTGTCAGACATTTTGTCATGTGCTCCACCCCCAGTCCTTTAACTTCTCTTGGTCAATACTGAGTTTACTTAAATCACACTGCAATGGCGTGTGGGAGAGATAGGCACTAAAATGTTCATTTCAATTGTTATCTTGGATAGAGTTAAGAAAAACATAATTTATGTAAGAACTTACCTGATAAATTCATTTCTTTCATATTGGCAATAGTCCATAAGCTAATGACGTATGGGATATAAAATTGTACCAGGAGGGGCAAAGTTTCCCAAACCTCAAAGTGCCTATAAATACACCCCTCACCACACCCACAATTCAGTTTTAATGAATAGCCAAGAAGTGGGGTGATAAGAAGGAGTAGAAAGCATCAACAAAGGAATTTGGAATAATTGTGCTTTTTACAAAAAATCTTAACCACCAAAAAGGGGTGGGCCTCATGGACTCTTGCCAATATGAAAGAAATGAAATTTATCAGGTAAGTTCTTACATAAATTATGTTTTCTTTCATGTAATTGGCAAGAGTCCATGAGCTAGTGACGTATGGGATATTCAATACCCAAGATGTGGAGCTCCACGCAAGAGTCACTAGAGAGGGAGGGATAAAAAATAAAATACAGCTAATTTTTGCTGAAAAAATAATCCACAACCCAAATAATAAGTTTATTCTTTAATGATAAGAAAAACTTAAAAACATTAGCAGAAGAATCAAACTGAAACAGCTGCCTGAAGAACTTTTCTACCAAAAACTGCTTCTGAAGAAGCAAATACAACAAAACAGTAGAATTTAGTAAATGTATACAAAGAAGACCAAGTTGCTGCTTTGCAAATCTGAGCAACTGAAGCTTCATTCTTAAAAACCCACGAAGTGGAGACTGATCTAGTAGAATGAGCTGTAAGTCTCTGAGGCGGAGATTTACCCGACTCAAAATAAGCTTGATGAATCAAAAACTTTAATCAAGAATCCAAGGAAATAGCAGAAGCTTTCTGACCTTTCCTAGGACCAGAAAATAAGACAAATAGACTAGAAGTCTTTCTGAAATCTTTAGTAGCTTCAAAATAATATTTTAAAGCTCTTACCACATCCAAAGAATGTAAGGATCTTTCCAAAGAATTCTTTGGGTTAGGACATAAGGAAGGGACAACAATTTCTCTACTAATGTTGTTTGAATTCACAACTTTAGGCAAAAATTGAAAAGTAGTCCGCAAAACCGCCTTATCCTGATGAAAAATCAGAAAAGGAGATTCACAAGAAAGAGCAGATAGCTCAGAAACTCTTCTGGCAAAAGAGATAGCCAGAAGGAACAACACTTTCCAAGAAAGTAGTTTAATATCCAAAGAATGCATAGGCTCAAATGGAGAAGCTTGTAATGCCTTCAAACCCAAATTGAGACTCCAATGAGGAGAAATTGATTTAATGACAGGCTTGATATGTACTAAAGCCTGAACAAAACAGTGAATATCAGGAAGTTTAGCAATCTTTCTGTGGAATATGACTGAAAGAGCCGAAATTTGTCCTTTCAAGGAACTTGCGGACAAACCTCTATCGAAACCATCCTGAAGAAACTGTAAAATTCTTGGAATTCTAAAAGAATGCCATGAAAAATTATGAGAAGAACACCATGAAATGTAAGTCTTCCACACTCAATAATAAATCTCTCTAGAAACATACAGGGAGTGCAGAATTATTAGGCAAGTTGTATTTTTGAGGATTCATTTTATTATTGAACAACAACCATGTTCTCAGTGAACCCAAAAAACTCATTATATCAAAGCTGAATATTTTTGGAAGTAGTTTTTAGTTTGTTTTTAGTTTTAGCTATTTTAGGGGGATATCTGTGTGTGCAGGTGACTATTACTGTGCATAATTATTAGGCAACTTAACAATAAAAAAAATATATACCCATTTCAATTATTTATTTTTACCAGTGAAACCAATATAACATCTCAACATACCCAAATATACATTTCTGACATTCAAAAACAAAACAAAAACAAATCAGTGACCAATATAGCCACCTTTCTTTGCAAGGACACTCAAAAGCCTGCCATCCATGGATTCTGCCAGTGTTTTGATCTGTTCACCATCAACATTGCGTGCAGCAGCAACCACAGCCTCCGAGACACTGTTCAGAGAGGTGTACTGTTTTCCCTCCTTGTAAATCTCACATTTGATGATGGACCACAGGTTCTCAATGGGGTTCAGATCAGGTGAACAAGGAGGCCATGTCATTAGATTTTCTTCTTTTATACCCTTTCTTGCCAGCCACGCTGTGGAGTACTTGGACGCATGTGATGGAGCATTGTCCTGCATGAAAATCATGTTTTTCTTGAAGGATGCAGACTTCTTCCTGTACCACTGCTTGAAGAAGGTGTCTTCCAGAAACTGGCAGTAGGACTGGGAGTTGAGCTTGACTCCATCCTCAACCCGAAAAGGCCCCACAAGCTCATCTTTGATGATACCAGCCCAAACCAGTACTCCACCTCCACCTTGCTGGCGTCTGAGTCGGACTGGAGCTCTCTGCCCTTTACCAATCCAGCCACGGGCCCATCCATCTGGCCCATCAAGACTCACTCTCATTTCATCAGTCCATAAAACCTTAGAAAAATCAGTCTTGAGATATTTCTTGGCCCAGTCTTGACGTTTCAGCTTGTGTGTCTTGTTCAGTGGTGGTCGTCTTTCAGCCTTTCTTACCTTGGCCATGTCTCTGAGTATTGCACACCTTGTGCTTTTGGGCACTCCAGTGATGTTGCAGCTCTGAAATATGGCCAAACTGGTGGCAAGTGGCATCTTGGCAGCTGCACGCTTGACTTTTCTCAGTTCATGGGCAGTTATTTTGCGCCTTGGTTTTTCCACACGCTTCTTGCGACCTTGTTGACTATTTTGAATGAAACGCTTGATTGTTCGATGATCACGCTTCAGAAGCTTTGCAATTTTAAGAGTGCTGCATCCCTCTGCAAGATATCTCACTATTTTTTACTTTTCTGAGCCTGTCAAGTCCTTCTTTTGACCCATTTTGCCAAAGGAAAGGAAGTTGCCTAATAATTATGCACACCTGATATAGGGTGTTGATGTCATTAGACCACACCCCTTCTCATTACAGAGATGCACATCACCTAATATGCTTAATTGGTAGTAGGCTTTCGAGCCTATACAGCTTGGAGTAAGACAACATGCATAAAGAGGATGATGTGGTCAAAATACTCATTTGCCTAATAATTCTGCACTCCCTGTATTTACGAGCTTGTAACATGGTATTAATCACTGAGTCAGAGAAACCTCTATGACGTAGAACTAGGCGTTCAATTTCCATACCTTCAAATTTAATGATTTGAGATCCTGATGGAAAAATGGACCTTGAGACAGTAGGTCCGGCCTTAACGGAAGTGGCCAAGGTTGGCAACTGAACCTCCGTACCAGATCCGAATACCAAAACCTGTGTGGTCATGCTGGAGCCACCAGCAACACAAACGATTGTTCCTGCATGATTTTGGAAATCACTCTTGGAAGAAGAACTAGAGGCGGAAAGATATAAGCAGGATGATAATTCCATGGAATGGTTAGCGCATCCACTGCTTCCGCATGAACATCCCTGGACCTCGACAGGTATCTGGGAAGTTTCTTGTTTAGATGAGAGGCCATCAGATCTATTTCTGGAAGACCCCACATCTGGACAATCTGAAGAAACACATCTGGATGGAGAGACCACTCCCCTGGATGTAAAGTGTGACGGCTGAGATAATCCGCCTCCCAATTGTCTATACCTGGGATATGAACCACAGAGATTAGACAGGAGCTGGATTCCACCCAAACAAGTATCCGAGATACTTCTTTCATAGCTTGTGGACTGTGAGTCCCATCCTGATGATTGACATATGCCACCGTTGTGATATTGTCTGACTGAAAACAAATGAACGACTCTCTCTTTAACAGAGGCCAAAACTGAAGATCTCTGAAAATTGCACAGAGTTCTAAAATATTGATTGGTAATCTCGCCTCTTGAGATTTCCAAACCCCTTGTGCAGTCAGAGAACCCCAAACAGCTCCCCAACCTAAAAGACTTGCATCTGTTGTGATCACAGTCCAGGTTGGCCAAACAAAAGATGCCCCTTGAACTAAACTTTGGTGATTTAACCACCACGTCAAAGATTATTATTATTATTATTATTATTATAAAAGGTTATTTGTAGAGCGCCAACAGATTCCGCAGCGCTAAGAGAGAGTGTTGAACTTTGGGATTTAAGGATATTAATTGTGATATCTTTGTATAATCGCGGCACCATTGATTCAGCATACAAAGCTGGAGAGGTCTCATGTGAAAACGAGCAAAAGGAATCGCGTCCGATGCTGCAGTCATGAGGCCTAAAACTTCCATGTACAAAGCCACTGAAGGGAATGACAGAGACTGAAGGTTCTGACATGCTGCAATCAATTTCAAATGTCTCTTGTCTGTTAGAAACAGAGTCATGGACACTGAATCTATCTGGAAACCTAAAAAGGTGACCCTTGTCTGAGGAATCAAGAAACTCTTTGGTAAATTGATCCTCCAACCATGTTTTTGAAGAAACAACACTAGTTGATTCATGTGAGATTCTCCAGAATGTAAAGACTGAGCTAGTACCAAGATATTGTCCAAATAAGGAAGCACCACAATACCCTGTTCTCTGATTACAGAGAGTAGGGCACCTAGAACCTTTGAAAAGATTCTTGGAGCTGTTGCTAAGCCAAATGGAAGAGCAACAAATTGGAAATGCTTGTCTAGAAAAGAGAATCTCTGGAACTGGTAATGATCTGGATGAATTGGAATATGAAGGTAAGCATCCTGCAATTCTATTGTAGACATATAGTGTCCTTGCTGAACAAAAGGCAGAATAGTCCTTATAGTCACCATCTTGAAAGTTGGTAGTCTTACATAACGATTCAAAATTTTTAGATCCAGAACTGGTCTGAATTAATTTTTTTCTTTGGAACAATGAATAGATTTGAATAAAACCCCAGACCCTGTTCCTGAAAAGGAACTGGTATGATCACCCCTGAAACTTCCAGGTCTGAAACACACTTCAGAAAAGCCTGAGCTTTTACTGGATTTACTGGGATGCGTGAGAGAAAAAATCTTCTCACAGGAGGTCTTACTCTGAATCCTATTCTCTAACCTTGAGAGACAATGTTCTAAATCCACTGATTTTGGACTGAATTTGCCCAAACATCCTTGAAAAACTTTAATCTGCCCCCACCAGCTGATTTCGGTTTCTTAAAAGACTTGGATTTATTCCAAGTTGCTGAAGGCTTCCAATTGGAAACAGATTCCTTGGGGGAAGGATTAGATTTTTGTTCCTTATTCTGACGAAAGAAACAAAAACGATTAGAAGCTTTAGATTTACCCTTAGGCTTTCTATCCTGAGGCAAAAAAAACTCCTTTCCCCCAGTAACAGTTGAAATAATAGAATCCAACTGAGAACCAAATAAATAATTCCCTTGAAAAGAGAGAGATAGCAATCTAGACTTAGAAGTAATATCAGCATTCCACGATTTAAGCCACAAAGCTCTTCTGGCTAAAATAGCTAAAGACATGGATCTTACATCAATTTTGATGATATCAAAAATAGCATCACAAATAAAATGATTAGCATGTTTTAATAAACTAACAATGCTATATACGTCTGGATCCAACTCTTGTTGCACTAAATTCTCCAACCAAAAAGTTGAAGCAGCTGCAACATCAGCCAAAGTAATTGCAAGTCTAAGAAGATGACCTGAATACAAATAAGCTTTCCTTAGAAAGGATTCAAGCTTCCTATCTAAAGGATCTTTAAAAGAAGTACTATCTTCCATAGGAATAGTAGTTCGTTTGGCAAGAGTAGAAATAGCCCCATCAACTTTGGGGATCTTTTCCCAGAACTCTATAGAAACAGTTGATAAAGGATACAATTTCTTAAACCTTGCAGAGGGATTAAAAGGAGTACCCGGCTTATTCCATTCCTTAGAAATCAAATCAGAAATAGCATCAGGAATAGGAAAAACCTCTGGAGTAACTACAGGAGGTTTAAAAACAGAATTCAAATGTTTACTAGATTTGGTATCAAGAGGACTAGTTATCTCAATATCCAAAGTAATTAATACTTCCTTTAATAAAGAGCGCATATATTCCATTTTAAATAAATAAGAAGATTTTTCAGCGTCAATATCTGAAGGAGGATCTTCTGTATCAGATAGATCCTCATCAGAAGAGGATAATTGGTCATCAGAAACTTCATCAACTTTATGAGAAGTTTTAAAAACATAATTTATGCTTACCTGATAAATTCCTTTCTTCTGTTGTGTGATCAGTCCACGGGTCATCATTACTTCTGGGATATAACTCCTCCCCAACAGGAAATGCAAGAGGATTCACCCAGCAGAGCTGCATATAGCTCCTCCCCTCTACGTCACTCCCAGTCATTCGACCAAGAATCAACGAGAAAGGAGAAACCAAGGGTGAAGTGGTGACTGGAGTATAATTTAAAAAATATCTACCTGCCTTAAAAAACAGGGCGGGCCGTGGACTGATCACACAACAGAAGAAAGGAATTTATCAGGTAAGCATAAATTATGTTTTCTTCTGTTATGTGTGATCAGTCCACGGGTCATCATTACTTCTGGGATACCAATACCAAAGCAAAAGTACACGGATGACGGGAGGGATAGGCAGGCTCATTATACAGAAGGAACCACTGCCTGAAGAACCTTTCTCCCAAAAATAGCCTCCGAAGAAGCAAAAGTGTCAAATTTGTAAAATTTGGAAAAAGTATGAAGCGAAGACCAAGTTGCAGCCTTGCAAATCTGTTCAACAGAGGCCTCATTCTTAAAGGCCCAAGTGGAAGCCACAGCTCTAGTAGAATGAGCTGTAATTCTTTCAGGAGGCTGCTGTCCAGCAGTCTCATAGGCTAAACGAATTATGCTACGAAGCCAGAAGGAGAGAGAGGTAGCCGAAGCCTTATGACCTCTCCTCTGACCAGAGTACACGACAAACAGGGAAGACGTTTGTCGAAAATCCTTAGTTGCCTGCAAGTAGAACTTGAGGGCACGAACTACATCCAGATTGTGTAGAAGACGTTCCTTCTTTGAAGAAGGATTCGGGCACAGGGAAGGAACCACGATCTCTTGATTGATGTTCCTGTTAGTGACTACCTTAGGTAAGAACCCAGGTTTAGTACGCAGAACTACCTTATCTGAATGAAAAATCAAATAAGGAGAATCACAATGTAAAGCTGATAACTCAGAGACTCTCCGAGCCGAAGAAATAGCCATTAAAAATAACACTTTCCAAGATAACAACTTTATATCAATGGAATGAAGGGGTTCAAACGGAACTCCTTGTAGAACGTTAAGAACAAGGTTTAAACTCCATGGCGGAGCAACAGCTTTAAACACAGGCTTGATTCTAGCTAAAGCCTGACAAAAGGCCTGGACGTCTGGATTTTCTGACAGACGCCTGTGCAACAAGATGGACAGAGCTGAGATCTGTCCCTTTAATGAACTAGCCGATAAACCCTTTTCTAAACCTTCTTGTAGAAAAGACAATATCCTAGGAATCCTAACCTTACTCCAGGAGTAACCTTTGGATTCGCACCAGTATAGGTATTTACGCCATATCTTATGGTAAATCCTTCTGGTAACAGGCTTCCTAGCCTGTATCAGGGTATCAATAACCGACTCAGAAAAACCACGTTTTGATAAAATCAAGCGTTCAATTTCCAAGCAGTCAGCTTCAGAGAAGTTAGATTTTGATGTTTGAATGGACCCTGTATCAGAAGGTCCTGTCTTAGAGGTAGAGACCAAGGTGGACAGGATGACATGTCCACTAGATCTGCATACCAAGTCCTGCGTGGCCATGCAGGCGCTATTAGAATCACTGATGCTCTCTCCTGTTTGATTTTGGCAATCAATCGAGGAAGCAGCGGGAAGGGTGGAAACACATAAGCCATCCCGAAGTTCCAAGGTGCTGTCAAAGCATCTATCAGAACCGCTCCCGGATCCCTGGATCTGGACCCGTAGCGAGGAAGTTTGGCGTTCTGGCGAGACGCCATGAGATCTATCTCTGGTTTGCCCCAACGTCGAAGTATTTGGGCAAAGACCCCCGGATGAAGTTCCCACTCCCCCGGATGAAAAGTCTGGCGACTCAAGAAATCCGCCTCCCAGTTCTCCACTCCCGGGATGTGGATTGCTGACAGGTGGCAAGAGTGAGACTCTGCCCAGCGAATTATCTTTGATACTTCCATCATTGCTAGGGAGCTTCTTGTCCCTCCTTGATGGTTGATGTAAGCTACAGTCGTGATGTTGTCCGACTGAAACCTGATGAACCCCCGAGTTTTTAACTGGGGCCAAGCCAGAAGGGCATTGAGAACTGCTCTCAATTCCAGAATGTTTATTGGTAGGAGACTTTCCTCCTGATTCCATTGTCCCTGAGCCTTCAGAGAATTCCAGACAGCGCCCCAACCTAGAAGGCTGGCGTCTGTTGTTACAATTGTCCAGTCCGGCCTGCTGAATGGCATCCCCCTGGACAGATGTGGCCGAGAAAGCCACCATAGAAGAGAGTTTCTGGTCTCTTGATCCAGATTCAGAGTAGGGGACAAGTCTGAGTAATCCCCATTCCACTGACTCAGCATGCACAATTGCAGCGGTCTGAGATGTAGACGTGCAAAGGGTACTATGTCCATTGCTGCTACCATTAAGCCGATCACCTCCATGCATTGAGCTACTGACGGGAGTTGAATGGAATGAAGGACACGGCATGCATTTAGAAGCTTTGTTAATCTGTCTTCTGTCAGATAAATCTTCATTTCTACAGAATCTATAAGAGTCCCCAAGAATGGAACTCTTGTGAGAGGAAAGAGAGAACTCTTCTTTTCGTTCACTTTCCATCCATGCGACCTTAGAAATGCCAGAACTAACTCTGTATGAGACTTGGCAGTTTGAAAGCTTGAAGCTTGTATCAGAATGTCGTCTAGGTACGGAGCTACCGAAATTCCTCGCGGTCTTAGTACCGCCAGAAGGGCACCCAGAACCTTTGTGAAGATTCTTGGAGCCGTAGCCAATCCGAATGGAAGAGCTACAAACTGGTAATGCCTGTCTAAGAAGGCAAACCTTAGATACCGGTAATGATCTTTGTGAATCGGTATGTGAAGGTAAGCATCCTTTAAATCCACTGTGGTCATGTACTGACCCTTTTGGATCATGGGTAAGATTGTCCGAATAGTTTCCATTTTGAACGATGGAACTCTTAGGAATTTGTTTAGGATCTTTAAATCCAAGATTGGCCTGAAAGTTCCCTCTTTTTTGGGAACCACAAACAGGTTTGAGTAAAACCCTTGTCCTTGTTCCGACCGCGGAACCGGATGGATCACTCCCATTAATAACAGATCTTGTACACAGCGTAGAAACGCTTCTTTCTTTATCTGGTTTGTTGACAACCTTGACAGATGAAATCTCCCTCTTGGGGGAGAGAATTTGAAGTCTAGAAGGTATCCCTGAGATATGATCTCTAGCGCCCAGGGATCCTGAACATCTCTTGCCCAAGCCTGGGCGAAGAGAGAGAGTCTGCCCCCCACTAGATCCGGTCCCGGATCGGGGGCCCTCGATTCATGCTGTCTTAGGGGCAGCAGCAGGTTTCCTGGTCTGCTTGCCCTTGTTCCAGGACTGGTTAGGTTTCCAGCCTTGTCTGTAACGAGCAACGGCTCCTTCCTGTTTTGGTGCAGTGGAAGTTGGTGCTGCTCCTGCTTTGAAATTCCGAAAGGGACGAAAATTAGACTGTCTAGCCTTAGCTTTGGCTTTGTCTTGAGGCAGGGCGTGGCCCTTACCTCCTGTAATGTCAGCGATAATTTCTTTCAAACCGGGCCCAAATAAAGTTTGCCCTTTGAAAGGTATATTAAGTAATTTGGACTTAGAAGTTACATCAGCTGACCAGGATTTTAGCCACAGCGCCCTACGTGCCTGAATGGCGAATCCTGAGTTCTTAGCCGTAAGTTTGGTTAAATATACTACGGCCTCCGAAATGAATGAATTAGCTAGTTTAAGGACTCTAAGCCTGTCCGTAATGTCGTCCAGCGTAGCTGAACTAAGGTTCTCTACCAGAGACTCCATCCAAAATGCTGCCGCAGCCGTAATCGGCGCGATGCATGCAAGGGGTTGCAATATAAAACCTTGTTGAACAAACATTTTCTTAAGGTAACCCTCTAATTTTTTATCCATTGGATCTGAAAAAGCACAGCTATCCTCCACCGGGATAGTGGTACGCTTAGCTAAAGTAGAAACTGCTCCCTCCACCTTAGGGACCACCTTAGGGACCGTTTGCCATAAGTCCCGTGTGGTGGCGTCTATTGGAAACATCTTTCTAAATATTGGAGGGGGTGAGAACGGCACACCGGGTCTATCCCACTCCTTAGTAACAATTTCAGTTAGTCTCTTAGGTATAGGAAAAACGTCAGTACTCGCCGGTACCGCAAAGTATTTATCCAACCTACACAATTTCTCTGGTATTGCAACAGTGTTACAATCATTAAGAGCCGCTAAAACCTCCCCTAGTAATACACGGAGGTTCTCCAATTTAAATTTAAAATTTGAAATATCTGAATCCAATCTGTTTGGATCAGAACCGTCACCCACAGAATGAAGCTCTCCGTCCTCATGCTCTGCAAGCTGTGACGCAGTATCAGACATGGCTCTAGTATTATCAGCGCACTCTGTTCTCACCCCAGAGTGATCACGCTTGCCCCTTAGTTCTGGTAATTTAGCCAAAACTTCAGTCATAACAGTAGCCATATCTTGTAATGTTATCTGTAATGGCCGCCCAGATGTACTAGGCGTCACAATATCACGCACCTCCCGGGCGGGAGATGCAGGTACTGACACGTGAGGCGAGTTAGTCGGAATAACTCTCCCCTCGCTGTTTGGTGAAATTTGTTCAATTTGTACAGATTGGCTTTTATTTAAAGTAGCATCAATACAGTTAGTACATAAATTTCTATTGGGCTCCACCTTGGCATTGGAACAAATGACACAGGTATCTTCCTCTGAATCAGACATGTTTAACACACTAGCAAATAAACTTGCAACTTGGTTACAATCTTATTTAACAAAAACGTACTGTGCCTCAAAGAAGCACTAAACGATTAAATGACAGTTGAAATAATGAACTGAAAAACTGTTATAGCATCAATCCTTGAAAACAACACAACTTTTAGTAAAGGTTTGTTCCCATTAGTAAAGTAACAATAATTAAATTTGAAACGTAAAAATTACAGAGCAACGTTTTTAATCACAGTCAATATATAAGTCTCACAGCTCTGCTGAGAGAATCTACCTCCCTTAAAAGAAGTTTGAAGACCCCTGAGTTCTGTTAGAGATGAACCGGATCATGCAGGAAATACAAGAGTAACTGACTGGAAATTTTTGATGCGTAGCAAAGAGCGCCAAAAACGGCCCCTCCCCCTCACACACAGCAGTGAGAGAGAAACGAAACTGTCACAATTAAAACAAGCAACTGCCAAGTGGAAAAATAATGCCCAAACATTTATTCACTCAGTACCTCAGAAAATGCAAACGATTCTACATTCCAGCAAAAACGTTTAACATAATAAATACCTATTAAAAGGTTTAATGTACTTTTTACAGAGTAATTCCAGTGAAGTACCATTCCCGGAATACTGAAGTGTAGAGTATACATACATGTTATTATAACGGTATGGCAGGATTTTCTCATCAATTCCATTCAGAAAATAAAAACTGCTACATACCTCAATGCAGATTCATCTGCCCGCTGTCCCCTGATCTGAAGCTTTTACCTCCCTCAGATGGCCGAGAAACAGCAATATGATCTTAACTACTCCGGTTAAAATCATAGTAAAAACTCTGGTAGATTCTTCTTCAAACTCTGCCAGAGAGGCAATAACACGCTCCGGTGCTATTGTAAAATAACAAACTTTTGATTGAAGTTATAAAAACTAAGTATAATCACCATAGTCCTCTTACACATCCTATCTAGTCGTTGGGTGCAAGAGAATGACTGGGAGTGACGTAGAGGGGAGGAGCTATATGCAGCTCTGCTGGGTGAATCCTCTTGCATTTCCTGTTGGGGAGGAGTTATATCCCAGAAGTAATGATGACCCGTGGACTGATCACACATAACAGAAGAAAGACCTTTTACGTTTATTAGAAGGCGGAAATGCAGATAAAGCCTTCAAAATAGAGTCAGAAACAAACTCTTTAAAATTTACAGGTATATCATGTACATTAGAGGTTGAAGAAACTGCAACTGGCAATGTATTAATACTTATGGAAACATTATCTGCATGTAACAATTTATCATGACAGGTATTACAAATGACACTAGGAGATATAATCTCCACAATCTTACAGCAGATACACTTAGCTTTGGAAGACTTGATGTCAGGCAGCATTTTTCCAGTAGAAACTTCTGAGGCAGGATCAGATTGAGACATCTTGCAGAATGTAATAGAAAAAAACAACATATAAAGCAAAATTATCAATTTCCTTATATGACAGTTTCAGGAATGGGAAAGCAAAGGCATAGCCCTCTGATTAAGAAAGCAAGAGGCAAACAGCAAAATGGGGAATAAATAAAAATGTTGGCGCCAAAAATGACGCACACCGTGAGAAAGAACTTTTTTGGTGCCAAGACACATCCGGAAATGACACCCATGCGTCACTAGTGACGCAACCGTGTGTAACAACCCAGCGTTAACTATTACGCCGGAAGTGACGAACTTGCGTCAACAAACTTGCCTTCCCGCGCCAAAAATGACGCAATAAAATAATGCATTTTGCGCACCTGCAAGCCTAATTCAGCCCGCAATTTAAAGTAGTCAATTGAAAAAAGACAAACCCAGGTAAGAAAAAATATTTAAAATATTATACTTTTACCAAATATGAAACTATCAATCTGCAAAAAAGGAAATACATGAACCTGACTCAAGGCAAATAGAAGTACAATACATATATTTAAAACTTTATATTAAAAGCATAAAGTGCCCAACCATAGCTGAGGTGTCTTAAGTAATTAAAAATATACTTACCAAAAAAGACACCCATCTACATATAGCAGATAGCCAAACCAGTACTAAAACAGTTATCAGTAGAGGTAATGGAATATGAGAGTATATCGTCGATCTGAAAAGGGAGGTAGGAGATGAATCTCTACGACCGATAACAGAGAACCTATTGAAATAGACCCCCGTTAGGAAAATCACTGAATTCAATAGGTAATACTCTCAACGTCCCTCTGACATTCGCTGTACTCTGAGAGGAATCGTGCTTCAACAAAGCTGAGAAGCGCATGTCAACGTAGAAATCTAAGCACAAACTTACTTCACCACCTCCACCGGAGGCAAAGAGTGTAAAAATGAATTGTGGGTGTGGTGAGGGGTGTATTTATAGGCACTTTGAGGTTTGGGAAACTTTGCTCCTCCTGGTAGGATTTTATATCCCATATGTCACTAGCTCATGGACTCTTGCCAATTACATGAAAGAAATAAAGAATGTGTGTTTACATAGAGAGATAATATGAGATGTTCTTTCAGTAAATTCAGTCCATTTAAAAGAACCATAAAATATAGAATTACAAAACCACAGATGCATAATAAAAATACAATGCAATAAAACTTACTATGATTTTTAAAAGAGCAACAGATTGTATTCTGATAAATGTAGTTCTGCACCTGTACCATGTGACAGCTATCAGCCAATAACAGACTCATATCTTTATAAAATTTGAACTCCTGCATATGCTAAGTAGAAGCTGGTGCCTTATAACAGGTCATTAACCCTTTCAGTGCTAACGACGGCTCTGAGCCATCGCAGAGTTTCTCACTCAGGTGCTAACAATGGCACAGAGCCATTGCTAGCACTCTCCCACCTTGAGGGAGATCTGGGGGCTCCCACCCACTTCTACCCCGGCGATCAGGCCTGTATAGTGACAGACATCACCAAGGCTTCACGTTTTGCGCTGTGACGTCACATGCAATGATGTGATGACGTCACTGTGCAACTTTATTAAAAATAGACAATGGCAAGAATAGTGAAAGGAGGCGTGCTGCTTAGAAGCCTGTAACTCAGGCATCTAAGCAGCTACAGACTCCCAAGACCCAACAGTGTAAGTCGTGGGGGTCTGAAAGAAAGAATTAAACAAAAATATTAAAAAAAATAATAATAAAAAAACCCTTAGAACAGCTTAGCACCCAGGTAGGAAAGTGCTTAGCACTCAAAGGGTTAAAAAGGCTGTGTAGAATTTGATAATGAAAATAAATTACAAACAGTATAAAGTGTATGGCAAATTTCACCTTTAGGTTTATTTTTTATGTAAAATAACTGTTTGCTGTTTTATACACCGGTAAAACAAGTCATTAGAAACACATTAAAGGGACAGCAAAGTCAAAATTAATCTTTTATGATTCAAATTTAAATATCTTTCCAATTTCCTTCTATTATCAAATCTGCTTTATTCCCTTGGGGACCTTTGTGACAAAGTTTATAATGCACTATGGTGCGCTAGCTGCTGATTAGTGGCACATACAAGCCTCTTGTCATTGGCTCACCTTATGTGCTCAGCTAGCTCCCAGTTGTGCATTGCAGCTGCTTCAATAAAGGATATCTAGACAATAAAGCAAATATCAAATAGAAGTCAGTTGGAAAGTTGTTGAAAATTGTATGTTCTATTTAAATGATGAACATTTGGGGTTTCTTGTTATTTCACGGGAAAACCAAATTTACAGGACACTGTCCCTTTAAGTCTGTGATCATGTGACATAAACAGCAGCAGCTGAAGGTGCAGAATACACTTACTAAGGTCTTTACTAACAACAAGAATCAGTCACAGATCAGTGGGATAAACGTTCTGATGATAAACAGGTGCAGCTAATAGAAATAAGAAATGTATTATAAAATAACCTCATTAGAAATATAATAATATGCAGATCACAAGATATTTATGTTTAGATCAGTATATGTGATGAGACTGATACAACAGGGCCATAAGCTGAGTGATATTTATTACTGGAGCAAATAGCAGCTTCACACTAATATTAAATGAAAATGGTTAATCTGGGCTCTACAGTTAATTATAAACCTATAGGGAAATACATGATTCTAATTGGCTGATACTTAAAAATCTATTGAACATTGGATAACAGGAACAACCCCACAAATGTATTATAGGACAGACCTCCTCAAGCTTGAAAATATGGTTTGGTTCTGCTACAAACATTCATTTTACAAACTGCAGTAAATAATTATGTATTAAATTAGCCTTTTAATGAAATAACTAAACGTTAAATTCATTAACACAGCATGAAAAATATAGAAAACAAATTAAAAAAGTACAGTTGATTTTTTTTATATAAACTCTGTTTCTTATATAAAGTGAAATATTTTATCTTTATTATAACAAAATACAGAACAATATTTTCTCATCATAATATAAAACACAACAGTGTGAGGCTGTTAATAAAGATTTATGTCAGGGTTTGTATATTACCGTTTAGCAGAAGCTCTGTAAGTATGAAGTCTCTCTGGTTCCTACTGTGATATCACTGAGTGTTACACAGATATTTATACTAATGTGGGAGTGTCACCTTTCTCTGTGTGACTCACATGAGTACAACTTGTCAGTTGGGAGACAATGAGAGGGTCACACCTGGACTTTTGTTCTCATGTAGATGTCTATTGTCCCCTCTGGTGTCACATGAATACAGAGTCCCTGCCTCCCCCTCAGGATGTGATTATCATATGGATAAGTAAGGAGGAAACAAACTGTTTATTTAAATGTGAGAGATGTTTCTGTTGTGTCCTAAAATATCTCAGGATACAGCATTATATTATGTTTTTATTGATGGGAATTGTTATTCTAACATAATTTAGTTGCAAACAGACATATAATATTAACATGTTATTAGATAATACAGTATGTGATACAATGCTGAGTATTTCAATATTAATCATTTGACCCTTTTATTGTTTGTTTACTAAATGTAGTTTCTTTTTCTAATCTTTCTAGCATACATTATATTTCTTATATATACTGTGTGTATGTATGTGTGTGTGCGCGTGTATATATATATATATATATATATACGCACACACATACATACATATATATATATATATAAATCTAATTTCCCAAATATCAGCACTCACTGTTCCCTTGATCAAAGTGTGGGGTGCAATCCAGATAATATCCCAAATAAAGCCCAAGAGATGCACTCGCCGTGATTTTTTCACAGGAGTCTGAAGACGGGGGTCACTCCCCGAAAAGGTTAACTCACTTTTAATAATTTTTTTGTAACATGGCGAGTGCATCTCTTGGGCTTTATTTTTATTATATATATATATATATATATATATAATTCTACACATAAATTGCTGCACTCTGCGACCAATTGTGTGCTTTTGTAATTAGTCACTGTATTACTTTTTGTATTTAAAAGAAGCTCCCGTCAGCTGTGTAACATTTTCCATACATATAATATATACTTCCATACATATAATATATACTTCCATACATATAATATATACTTACACACATATAATATATACTTACACACATATAATATATACTTACACACATATAATATATACATATAATATATACTTACATACATATAATATATACTTACATACATATAATATATACTTACATACATATAATATATACTTACATACATATAATATATACGTACATACATATAATATATACGTACATACATATAATATATACTTACATACATATAATATATACTTACATACATATATACTTACATACATATATACTTACATACATATAATATATACATACATGCATATAATAATATATACTTACATACATATAATATATACATACATACATATAATATATACTTACATACATATAATATATACGTACATACATATAATATATACTTACATACATATAATATATACGTACATACATATATACTTACATACATATAATATATACATACATGCATATAATATATACTTACATACATATAATATATACTTACATACATATAATATATACGTACATAGATATAATATATACGTACATACATATAATATATACTTACATATATATAATATATACGTACATACATATATACTTACATACATATAATATATACATACATGCATATAATATATACTTACATACATATAATATATACTTACATACATATAATATATACTTATATCCATGTACACAAAACATATTGCTCTGTCATTTTTTAACATAAATCCATACTTTGCAAGAGCCTAAAATATAAGATTTTACAGGAATTTCTAAAATAACAGACCTGCAGTATTGTGGGTTTGTTATAATTAGCATCATCTAGCATTTTTTAAAAAATAAGAAAATAGTAAAAACTATATAAATTGTTAAATGTCTGTAAAGCTGCATATATTTAAATTAACCCCTTAGTGACCAGACCATTTTCAATTTTCTTACCGTTGAGGACCAGTGCTATTTTTACTTTTCTGCAGTGTTTGTGTTTAGCAGTAATTTTCCTCCTACACATATACTGTACCCACACATATTATATACCCTTTTCTTGCCATTAAATGGACTTTCTAAGGATATCATTATTTTCATCATATCCTATAATTTACTATAATTTTTTAAATAAAATATGATGAAAAAAAAAATAACTTTTTCTAACTTTGACCACCAAAATCTGTTACACATCTACAACCACCAAAAAACACCCACGCTAAATTGTTTCTAAATTTAAAAATAACCAATGTTTACATGTTCTTTGCTTTTTTTGCAAGTTATAGGCCAATAAATACAAGTAGCACTTTGCTATTTCCAAACCATTTTTTTCAGAATTAGCAATAGTTACATTGTAACACTGATATCTGTCAGGAATACCTGAATATCCCTTCACATGCAGTAGACAACCCAAAATACTGATCTAGGCCCATTTTGGTAAATTTCATGCCACCATTTCACCACCAAATGCGATCAAATAAAAAATGTTTTTAACTTTTTCACAAACTTTAGGTTTCTCACTGAAATTCTTTTGTGCAATAATAATTAAAAGGCCGCCAATTACAGCTGCGCACCACACTTATACCCAGCAGTGAAGTGGTTAATTAGGTAGATTGCAGTGGCGGCTCGTGGGTTATTTAAATGGGCTTTCACAATACATTACATTATCATATAATGGACCTGCAGGGATAACCATGTCTCTGCCAGCAGCCTGAGAGTATGAAAGCTATTAAACACTCCAAAGGTTTGGAAAACAGCACACTTTTTCTTAGGCCTGTGGGGCACGGAATAAAGGACCTGCCACGTCCAAAAATACAGTCCAAGTAACAAAGGATATCCCAGACTCCAATATTTAAAAAGAACCTTTATTCTCTTACATGGGGTCCACAGCAATAGAACATACAACGTTTCAAGCCTTAAGTGTACATGATTAAGAGCCTATAGCAGGCTTGAAACATTGTATGTTCTATTGCGGAGGACCCCATGCAAGAGAATGAAGGTTCTTTTTAAATATTGGAGGCTGGAATATCCTTTGTTACTTAGTGTGAAAGCTGTGCCAGCAATGCACTAGCCATGAAGTGCCTAATGATGGTGCAGTGTTAGGATTATTCTGTGAGTTCATATCTAGGACGTGTGGAGATCTATGTGCAGAAACACTAGCACACAGACAGACACACACACAGACTCACAGACATTAACACAAAGACACACACAGGCATACACACACATACAGACACACACAGAGAGATACTAACACACAGTCACACACTAACATAGACAGACAAACACACAGACAGACAAACACACAGACATTAACACAAAGACACACACAGGCATACACACATACAGACACACACAGGGACACTAACACACAGTCACACACTAACACAGACAGACTAACACACACAGGCATACATATACAAAGACACTAACACACACAGAGACACAGAAACAAAGACAGACACTAACACACACAGATACACATACATGCATACGCTCAGTCATACACACTAACACACAGGCATAGACAGACAGACACTAACACACACAAAGACACTAACACACACAGGCAGACACACACACAGAGACACTAACACACACAGGCATACACTAACACACACAGATACAGACACACACTAACACACACAGGCAAACTCACAAACAGACATTAACACACACAGGCATACAGACACAGAGAGACACTAACACACACAAAGACACTAACACACACAGGCATACACACAGAGACACACACAGGCATACAAACAGAGACACTAACATACAGAGGCATACACGCACGCACGCACGCACACACACACAGTGCTTGTTTATTTTTGGGGTTGTAATAGCAGCTAAGTTTAGCATTATGCTTGGTGATTGTATAGACAGTTTGCTCACACAGTGCTACATACATCAGCAGCCTTCAGAGGTTGAGTAGTGCACGAGAATGCTGGTGCCCCAGCAACCAATCAACACCTGACCTGATTTCTGGAAGTAAAGATCTGCCTCTGAGGCAAAAAAACAAGCTTTCTTTAGCAGTGATCTTAGGACTGCAAAATATATTTTTTAAAACAAAATCTAATACATTACTGCTACTCTGACAATATAAATATAAATAAAAACTTTCTGCATGCAGATCTGCTCACTGCCTAATTTAACTATTTAGGAAACAACTTGCAAGTAAAAAGCAGTGCTCTAGTTGTTCCCTAAATAGTTATGTTAAGCAATTAGCAGATCTGCACGAATTGTGCTTCGTTTCTCCACTATGAGATAAGCAGCAGTTTAGGTGAGATTTTCTTTTAAAACAAAGCTGCTGATATTACCATAGGAAGCAGATTTCACTGATATCAGATCTGTATACACTCACTGCAGACACGGACTGATAGCAGATCTGTATACACTCACTGCAGACACGGACTGATAGCAGATCTGTATACACTAACTGCAGACACGGACTGATAGCAGATCTGTATACACTCACTGCAGACACAGACTGATAGCAGATCTGTATACACTCACTGCAGACACGGACTTATAGCAGATCTGTATACACTCACTGCAGACACAGACTGATAGCAGATCTGTATATACTCACTGCAGACACAGACTGATAGCAGATCTGTATACACTCACTGATAGCAGATCTGTATACACTCACTGCAGACACAGACTGAAAGCAGATCTGTATACACTCACTGCAGACACGGACTGATAGCAGATCTGTATATACTCACTGCAGACACAGACTGATAGCAGATCTGTATACACTCACTGCAGACACAGACTGATAGCAGATCTGTATACACTCACTGCAGACACAGACTGATAGCAGATCTGTATACACTCACTGCAGACACAGACTGATAGCAGATCTGTATACACTCACTGCAGACACTCACTGATATCAGATCTGTATACACTCACTGCAGACACGGCCGGCATTGAACTACGGCGAGGAAGCTTTCTGTTTTGCAAGGCAACCACCAAGCCTCCTCCCCCATCTGCAACTCAGAATGTCTTGCAAAGTGCAAACTGACAACAGGAACATAAAGCAAACTAACAGAGGACTATATTTGTAATAAACTGAACCTGATAGCTTTTGGTTTTCTAAAGCCCCTTTACGGTGATTTTCTTCTGTTTGTGCTCACATTTAGGCTGCTTGACAAGAGAAACGGACGGTTTTCTTACTGAAAAGAAACATTATATTAATAGCTTATTTTCAGTTATTCACATGAATAGGAAGGATGTTTATTATTGCCCTTTAAAAACAGAGGCTTATATCATATGACATATTTATTGCCAGCAGATTATAAATGACAGAAGTAAACAAGCTGTTGTATCAGTACATTTGTATATGATGTGTACTTGTTCCTAACGTGCTGACAGCATGAACGAGTGAGGATCTCCAGAGAATAAAGAGAGGTGAAGCAATCACAACCAGCAATACAAGAAACGTTATGGTGATAATGAAAAGATATATCATCCTCTTACCAGAGTTCAATAAAACACGGCTCCAGCTCCGGCACCATAACAGTCTCATACACGGTGCAGCTCACAGATGACTCACAAGTTGTCACACACTAAGGTTCCTTATCAAGCTCGCACTCCTACTCATGCACACTGACAAGACCTCCTTATATCACATCCGCATTGAGCGCTCTGACTGTGCAGCGGTATTTGCAAATAAAGCACCATTCCTAACATGCACAAGGACCTTTGCCCTTCTTGACCCCATTTCCTCCTCTTATTGGGAGATACCATCACATCTGGAAAGTGTAATTTACTACTAGTTAAACTAGATGTGATGGTGTCTCCTAAAAAGAGGAGTTTAGTACTAACCTTCAGTGGCTTCTGTCACAGCTCAGCCTCAGCAAGCCCTTCCTGTGCTGCAGTACAGCTGATTGCTGTATGAGGATTAAGCTATCTGTCTGACACCCCTCCCCCTTTACAGGCTCCCATGCAAATACACAGTGCCTTCACAGCCTGTAGTTCAACCTTTGCCTTGAATGAGCCTCATCACATGACCTGAGTGGTGAAGTTGACGTCTTACTCGCACAGCATAAACTGTGCGATTAGAGACGTATAGGGGCTGGGTTGGTGTGGCGCCTGCAGGCACTTATGAATAAGTGCAGAGGGATATGCCAGGCATCTAAACTATACCGCACGTGCAGTTTAAAAAAAAAAAAGTGTTTTTTTTAAACACAGTCTGGCTTGGACTTTTTTTGGCTGAGTATTTAAAGGGACAGTCTACACCCGTATTAACCTTTGCTTATATGTTAGAATAAGTGCTGATAGTTCTATCTCACCCCCTTTACCCTACGGAGTTTGCCTCACAAACGGAGATCCCAGAAATAAAAACTTTGTTTTCAGACGTTAAAGATGGCCTACAAAGTCCGCCCATTCCCTTCTTCTGCTACCTTGAACTCCCCTTCTCTTTCGATATCATACTCGTGCACGGTCAACCTCATACATCATTTACGTGTAAACACGCATGCTCCTATATACGGAAGTGACGTAGATGAAGTCCGTCTGTGCTGCACGTCTGAAATCTATCAGATTGTGTTTTAGTTCCTACGCTGCAAGCGTCCATGTTATTGTTCAAACAGTAAGTTACGCTTTTTTAGTTCCGCATAAGGTGCGCATGCGCAAAACGACGAAAGCGTGATCATGATTTTTCATCAGTGAACAAATTTTGATTGGAGCGTTTCAAAGCAGAGAGTGTATAATGTACATACTAGGCGGAGCTGGTACGCCATTTATAATGATTATATACTGAGTTTGGATTAGGAATAATTTGGTTTGTGAAGCAGGATGGTTATGGTATAGGGGGTGAGTTATAACTATCAGCACTTATTCTAACATATAAGCAAAGGTTAATACGGGTGTAGACTGTCCCTTTAAATATAATTTTTCCAATAGGGGGGCTATTGGAAAAATTATATTTATTCAGCCCCCCAAAAAAATCTTCTTTTGTCTTTGGGGGTTCACATGCACCTGTGCACCTATGGAGGAGCCTCCACTGGTAGATTGTTAGGTTAATTTTAGCTTTAGTGTAGAGATCAGCCTCCCACCTGACAATTCTCACCCCTGATCCCTCTCAAACAGCTCTCTTCCCTCCCCCACCCCCAATATTTACCCCCATCTTAAGTACTGGCAGATAGTCTTCCAGAATGCAGATGTATTAGACCTTTTTTATTTTATTTTTATCTATTTATTTGTTTAAATATAATTATGTTCTTCAGTGTAGGATTACCCCCTTACTTTCCCACTTCCCTGATTCCTCCCAAAAAACATAATTTATGTAAGAACTTACCTGATAAATTAATTTCTTTCATGGTGGCAAGAGTCCATAAACTAGTGACGTATGGGAATATACATTCCTACCAGAAGGGGGCAAAGTTTCCCAAACCTCAAATGACTATAAATACACCTCCCACCTCACTCATACCTCAGTTTAATGTATAGCCAAGTTAGTGAGGTGTAAAAAAAAGGATTAAAAAGCATAAAAAAGAGGAACAGGATAAATAAAGTGCTTTATATATAGAAAAAAAATCATAACCCCAAAAAATATTGGGTGGGTCTGATGGACTCTTGCCACTATGAATTAACTGAATTTATCCGGTAAGTTCTTACATAAATTATGCTTTTCTTCATGTGAGTTGCAAGAGTCCATGAGCTAGTGACGTATGGGAAAATAACCCAAGATGTGGAAGTCCCCGAGTCACTAGAGAGGGAGGGATCAAATAAAACAGCTATTTTCACTGAGAAATTAAATTTGTTTTAAAAATTAAGTTTTCTTAAAAATTAAAAAAAAACTCAAATCATAGGCACTAGAATCAAACTGAGACAGCTGCCTAAAGAACCTTTCTACCAAAGGCTGCTTCCGATGAAGCAAACACAACAAAATGGTAAAATTTTGTAAATGTATGCAAAGAACACCAAGCTGCTGCTTTGCAAATTTGATCAACTGAAGCTTCATTCTTGAAAGCCCAGTATGTGGCGACTGCTCTAGTAGAATGAGCTGTAATATGCTTAGGCAGAGACTGCCCCACCTCCAAAAAGGTTTGTGAATCAAAAGCTGTAACCAAGATGCCAAGAAAATGGCAGATACTTTCTGACCTTTTCTGAAACCAGAAAAAAATAACAAATAGACTAGAAGTCTTTCTGAAACCTTTAGAAGCCTTAACATAATATTTCAAAGCTCTTACCACATCCAAAGAATGTAAAGACCTTTCAAGAGTTTTATTAGGATTAGGACACAAGGAAGTAACAATTTCCCTATTGATGTTATTAGAACTCACAACTTTTGTCAAAAATTTAAACGAAGTCCGCATAACAGCTTTAGCTTGATGGAAAATCAGATAAGGAGACTCGCAAGAAAGAGCAGGCAATTCTAGCAGATGAGATAGCAAAAAGAAATAACACTTTCCAAGAAAATAGTTAAATATTTAAAGAATGCATAGGCTCAAAAGAAGGATCCTGCAAAATCTTTAAAACCAAATTGAGACTCCAAGGAGGAGACATTGATTAAATAACAAGTTTGATATGAATCGAAGCCTGAACAAAACAATGAATATCAGGAAGCTTAGCAATCTTTCTATGAAATAAGACAGAAAGAGCAGATATTTGTCCTTTTAAAGTATTTGCAGACAAACCTTTATCCAAACCATCCTGAAGAAACTGTAAAATCCTAGGAATTCTAAATGAATGCCAAGAATAATCATGAGTGGAACACCATGAAATATAGGTTTTCCAACCCCTATGATAAATCTTACTTGAAACAGACTTACAAGCCTGTATCATTGTGTCAATTACTGAGTCAGAGAAACGTCTATGATTAAGAACTAAGTATTCAATTTCCATGGGCCTTGAGACAGAAGGTTTAGTCTTATAGGAAGTGACCAAGGCTGGCAACTGGACAAGGTTCGCATACCAGAACCTGTGAGGTAATGCTGGTGCTATCAGAAACACATAAGATTGCTTATTTGAGATCACTCCTGGAGGTGAAAAAATGTAAGCAGGTTGGTAAAACCATGAAACTGCTAGAGCATTCATCAATTCCGCCTGAGGATCCCTGGACCTGGAAAGGTATCTGGGAAGTTTCTTGTTTAGACGAGAGGCCATCAGATCTATGTAGGGAGGACCCCACATCTGCACAATCTTATAGAATACATCTGGATGGAGAGACTACTCCCCGGATGTAGAATCTGATGGCTGAGATAATCTGCTTCCAAATTGTCTACACCAGGTATATGAATCACAGCGATTAGACAAGAATTTGATTCTGCCTAAGAAAGTATTAGAGATACTTCTTTTATTGCTAGGGGACTGCGAGTCCCCTTTTGATGATTGACAAATGCCACTGTCTATATGAAACCGAATATAGGATTTTCTCTTTAATAGAGGCCAGGCCTGAAGAGCTCTGAAAATAGCACGGAGTTCTAAGATATAGATTTGGTAACCTCGTCTTTTGAGGATTACAAACTCCTTGTGCTGTCAGAGACCCCCAAACAGCTCCCCAACTGGAGAGACATGCATCTGTTGTGATCACAGTCAAGGTAGGACAAACAAATGAGAGGCCCCTTAAACAATAAGGTGATGGTATAAACAAACAGCTTGTACAATCATGGCACAAATGGTTGTAAAGGCTTCTCTGGGATCCCTTTTGTTCAGAAATAGCAGACATATATGGCTTTGGCATTGCTTTTTGGCAATTAGAAGGCCGCTGAGCACCACACTTGCATTATGCCCAGCAGTTAAGGGGTTAATTAGTTAGCTAGTAGGGTTAATTTTAGCTTTAGTGTAGTGATCAGCCTCCCGCCTGATAGCTCTCATCCCTCCCACACCTCACAATTGTCACAGCCATCTTAAGTACTGGCAGAAAGTCTGCCAGTATTAAAATAAAAGCCTTTTTTTTATTTATTTTTTCTAGCTATTCTGCAGTGTTAGATCCCCCCTTAGCCCCCAACCTCCTTGTTCCCCCCCCCAAAAAAAAAAACATCTCTCTAACCCTCCTTCCTCTACTACCTAGTTGCCGCCATCTTGGGTACTGGCAGCTGACTAAAGTTAGAAGTTTAGATTTCCACTGGCGCTTATATATTAAGCTAGGATTTATGCTACCATTATATGTGTAACTTATCTAAGTGAGATATTCTAAGTGATGCTGATTCTTATCAGGTGAGAAAACAATAGTGTCTAAGTGTATCCGACAGCGGATATTTAGGATTTAAATCCTGTGTGTTGACTGGTATACAATATTCTCTTAATATTTTATGTTGTAAAAAATAATAATATTACTAATCTGTAATTACAGATGATGTGGATAGTGTTCGTGAATAGGTTATGAAGAGTAAATAAGTGTAAGTGAAGCTATTGACGATCCTATTAGCAGTGTTTAGAAATGGATATAACTATATCCAAATAATATAGAAAGTTGTAGAAGTGTTAAAACTGTTTTATTAAACTAAATTTACTGTCAACAATAAAACTTTAGAATAAACTAAAAATATACAGGCAAATAAAACAAATAAAAGCAAATAAAACAAGGGACATCTCCCTATGTGTTTTTTCTCAGTAAGTCGAGTGACTTGACAATATATGGTCTCTGAATATGACTTGATAAACAAAAAATGCCACCTTGGGATTAAAGCAAGCTGTAAGGTACCTTACAAATGTCTGTTGGGAATCGTATTAGTGCCGATGTTCTGTGAGCTTCCTTCTCAATTTTGTTCCTTCGCGGCTTAACGTGAGATAACAAACAAGCCTCCGTTCCTGATTGGTGGTTAAGGGTCACACCTCTCTTAGGATAGGCTGTGACTGTGCACGCTGGATGTTTAGCGTGTTCCGATGTAAGTAATCTTTTGCAAGATGTTTGAACTGCAGCTGTGAAAAACTTGTTTCTTCTGCACTTTGGTGTGCGGTGTTGGGGATCCACTGTTAGAAAGAAAAGCTGTACTCCACTTTCTCGCTGTTCAGATCCTTGGTCCTCCTTGTGGTTTTGGCTCCTAAATCATCAAAATTAGAGAGTCCACTTGAGGGGCTGGATCGCAGCTTGTTGGAGTTTGTAAAACTTTCTTTAGACGTGGTTGTAGAAAAGTGGTGGTAGAAAAGTCTGGAGTAAGATCTACGCGTTTCACCCTCTGGGGGCTTTATCAAGATACTCCAGACAGGTTGAGTGCTTCCTTATAAAGGTGTTTCTTGTGATATTATTGGTTAGGTAATTAAGGTAGGTTCCACAGAGACACACCTTCTTAGGTTTAAGGTGGAATTGCAGGTTAACAGTTTTTTTTTTTTTTTTTTTTTTTATATAAAGGTGGTAATAAAGTTCACTTTATGCTTTTAACAAAATTAGATATTCATTTATGGAATCTTATACACATAATAAATTAAATATTATCACATATGATATTTATAACAGGGAACACAATAATGTGAATTTATAAAAATAGGCAAAAAGACAAAAAGGAAAATAATGATTATAAAGATAGACAAAAAGACATTATATATAAATTGGGAGAACTTAGAAAAGACCTATTAAACACAAAATGGGGAAAATTAAAAAGAGATCAAAATGACTATCTAGAACAAACTATAGAATTAATAAATATAGACACAGAGCCAACAACACCTAAACCATCAACAAGTAAGAATAATGAAACTATTACTGAACACAAACAAAATGAACATTTGAAACATTATAGAGGTCAATATGCCCCTCAACATATAAACAATAGATCCAACAGGGATGATAACTATAGAAGAGATTCCCACCATTACCACACTAATGATACTAATGATAATTATAATAGAAGGGAGGGGAATCAATTCCACTATAATAGAGAAAGAAGGCAAAATTCTGGTAATACATACAATAGACAAAACTGGAATAAGACCAATTTTTTTAGAGAAAGAAGAAATGAGATGGATAATGCCCACACTAGATCTAATACGTATTATACAGAACCAAGAAATTATTATGACAACACACACCCACAGAGAAACTATAACTATAGAAATAATGATTTTAATCATTACCAAACACGATACAATGACAACTATGACAGGTATGATAATAAACAGGAGAGAAACGAAAATTATTGGACCTATTCTAAACGTAGAAATCACAATTACATTGAAGATAAACCACATTGGCAAATACCAACTAGGAACAGATTTGCAGCAATTGAAACTCTAAGATCAGATGAAATTACTTTACAAAACCATCATCATTATTTTTTATCCCAAGGTCCAGTAGATCCAAAATCACCAAGATTAAGACCAAGAATAGAAACAGAAAAAGATATACAAAGACCCCAAAAAAGTCCAAGAAAAAGATTAAGAGAGGTTGTAGAGGAAGAGGAAGAGACAAAAATAAGAGATTACAAAAGGACGAAGTAGTAGCTAAGGGTATTTTTAATTTAAGCAGTGTCAAGCTGAATAAAGATGAATTAAAAGTCCTAAACAGAGGTCTATCTTTTGCACCCTCTACAAGAATGAACAAATTTCAAACACACATACATATAAGTCAATTCGTCAGAAAACTGACTTTGAAAAAATATTTCATAAAAAATCCCATTGAAAGAAACTTCCAGACACCACTTAATAACACTACTAATGCTAATAATTCTCCAAAATATATACATACTGACTTAAAAGAAAAATCTAAATTTTATCCAAGACATGAACGTGGAAGTAATCTCGAGTTATTCGAACAACTAGTTCAAAAAGATATACAAAATACAAAATCAAAAAACCATACTAAATACAATCTTTCATTAAAAGAAAAACAAGCATTGCAAAGTTTACAAAAGAACAAAAACATAGTAATAAAACAAGCTGACAAAGGAGGGGGGGTTGTAATTCTGGATAAAACAGAATATTTGAAAGAATCAAATAGATTACTTGAAGATCAGACCACTTATACCATACTTAAATCAGATCCAACTAATACATACTCTAACAGATTGAATGCATTACTAGATGAAGCCAAACAGAAAGGCATTATTAATACTAAAGAATTTAGATATTTATCACCAACATTCCCAAAAATACCCATTTTCTATTACCTCCCCAAAATACATAAAGATATACAAAATCCACCCGGCAGACCAATCATTTCAGGTATTGGATCAATAACATGGAACCTTTCAGAATACATAGATAAATTTTTACAGAAATATGTTAAAACTCTCCCATCATATCTGAAAGACACGACAGACGTACTACAAACTTTAGATAAAATTACATGGCAAGACAATTATTACCTCATCACTAGTGATGTTTCATCACTCTACACAAGTATCAAGCATAATTACGGTATAAAAGCAGTGGAAAATTATCTATCTAATGACAAAGAACTTGAGAAAGATCAGGCCAAATTCTTATTGGAGGGAATCTCTTTTATTTTAAATCAAAACTATTTTTCTTTCAATGGGAAATTTTACCTTCAGATAACAGGTACAGCTATGGGCACGAGGTTTGCGCCAAGCTACACTAACCTATTCATGGGCAACTGGGAACAAGAATTTATGCAGAGCCATGAGCTTGGCGCAAACCTTGTGCTATACAAACGGTACATAGATGAAATCCTGATGATTTGGAGAGGGGATATTGTCCATTTAGAAAAGTTTCTTGATGATATAAATCACAACACAATAGGTCTGCAATTCACAAACAATATAAGTAGAACAAAAATAATTTTTCTGGATTTAGAAATTGAAATTATTGACAATTCAATAAACACAAAGACACATTTTAAGACAGTAGACGCCAACAATTTAATACATTCAGAAAGTTGTCATCTAAAAAGATGGAAAGAGAATGTTCCAAAGAGACAATGTATTCGATTACGTCGAAACTGTTCTAAAACAATAGATTATTTGGAACAAGCGGACTTTCTAGAAAGAAAATTTCTAGAGAAAGGCTATAAAAAAGAGATAGTAACAAAAGCAAAAAAAAGATGTGGAAGCAACTGATAGAAATGAATATTTAAAATATAAAGACAAATCTAAAGTAAACACTTCAGAAAATTCTATTATTAATGTACCACTAATCACCAATTATAATGATGACTTCAAAACCTTGAAAAAGATTGTCAATAAACATTGGCATTTGGTACAAAATGATCCAATAATAGGCAATAAAGTATCTCCATATCCCAATATTCTATACAGAAAGGCAAAAAACTTAAAAAATATCCTATCCCCTAGTGAGTTTAAAACTGAACATCGAAACATTAAACAAACCAGCCTATCAGGTAACGATATTAAAGGTTTTTTTCCCTGTTTTGGATGTAAGTCCTGCCAACATAGTTGTAAAACAAAAAATTACAAGTCCACACAAACTGGAAAAATATACGACATAGACTGCACAATTAGATGTCAAGATAAAGGGGTAATATATATGATCCAATGTACATGTAATAAACAATACATCGGAGAAACGACTAGGACCCTCAGGGAAAGAATCCGAGAACATCTATGGACAATTGAGAAAGGCAAAAAAGAAACCTACTTGTACCAACATTTTAAAGAACACCATAACAATAATTTATCAGATTTTAAATATTGGGGGATTAAAAAGATCACTCCGAATTGGAGGGGAGGTAACTTAGAAGTTGAACTCCTTAGAATGGAATCAGAAACCATATATACATTACAGACCCTCCAGCCACTAGGACTAAATTCAGAACTAGAGATATCCATTTTTCTTTGAAATTTCTATATTGCATGTTTTTTATATTTGCATTATGTACCCCTGATACTTTATATTTAGAAGCAAACTACAAAATGTAGGTACACTCATAATTGATATTGATATACATAACCGTTAATATCGCAATTAACTCTATGTGTCGAATTATAAGCAATCCAATCCCACAAATGGATTTAGAATTAGAAAACCTTTATATATGCAATATTTGGATATAATTCCAAATCCTAACATATGATAGACTCACTTCCTCCTTGTACACTATTCCATCAAGCCAACCTTTAGTGATGTCACTTATGTAGGTATAACGTCATTAATTCTGTATGATAATATTTACACCAACAATTCATCCTTAACACTAATCTATTGCCTCAGAGATCGCTTTAAAACTAGCATAATGATATGTGTAACACCTCACTACATAAGGTATTATTTCCAATGCAACACCCTTTTTTTAGTTAGAAAATACAAATTGCCTATTTTTATAAATTCACATTATTGTGTTCCCTGTTATAAATATCATATGTGATAATATTTAATTTATTATGTGTATAAGATTCCATAAATGAATATCTAATTTTGTTAAAAGCATAAAGTGAACTTTATTACCACCTTTATATAAAAAAACAAAAAAAAAAACTGTTAACCTGCAATTCCACCTTAAACCTAAGAAGGTGTGTCTCTGTGGAACCTACCTTAATTACCTAACCAATAATATCACAAGAAACACCTTTATAAGGAAGCACTCAACCTGTCTGGAGTATCTTGATAAAGCCCCCAGAGGGTGAAACGCGTAGATCTTACTCCAGACTTTTCTACCACCACTCTTCTACAACCACGTCTAAAGAAAGTTTTACAAACTCCAACAAGCTGCGATCCAGCCCCTCAAGTGGACTCTCTAATTTTGATGATTTAGGAGCCAAAACCACAAGGAGGACCAAGGATCTGAACAGCGAGAAAGTGGAGCACAGCTTTTCTTTCTAACAGTGGATCCCCAACACCGCACACCAAAGTGCAGAAGAAACAAGTTTTTCACAGCTGCAGTTCAAACATCTTGCAAAAGATTACTTACATCGGAACACGCTAAACATCCAGCGTGCACAGTCACAGCCTATCCTAAGAGAGGTGTGACCCTTAACCACCAATCAGGAACGGAGGCTTGTTTGTTATCTCACGTTAAGCCGCGATAGTTATATCCATTTCTAAACCCTGCTAATAGGATCGTCAATAGCTTCACTTACACTTATTTACTCTTCATAACCTATTCACGAACACTATCCACATCATCTGTAATTACAGATTAGTAATATTATTATTTTTTACAACATAAAATATTAAGAGAATATTGTATACCAGTCAACACACAGGATTTAAATCCTAAATATCCGCTGTCGGATACACTTAGACACTATTGTTTTCTCACCTGATAAGAATCAGCATCACTTAGAATATCTCACTTAGATAAGTTACACATATAATGGTAGCATAAATCCTAGCTTAATATATAAGCGCCAGTGGAAATCTAAACTTCTAACTTTGTTCTCTACCCAAACTACTGAGGAGGAGTAGTTTCCCCCATCCACCAGGCATACAGGATTTTTAGTAAGCGCCAACCCTCTATCCACTCTATCACTACTGGCAGCTGACTGTCAGTTAGGGTTGCCACCTCAGCGATGTTTTCCTGGACACTTATGAGTTAAACATGCTGCAGGGTAAGCAGAGGGGAACATGCATTGCAAACTTAAACAGCACATGAATAGTGACCCTGGACAGCACTATTTATGTTCCTCCCTGCATATCCTGCAGCATGTGTAACGCATAAGCGTCCAGAAAAACATGGCCGAGGTGGCAACCCTACTGTCAGTACCCAGTATGTTAAAAAAAAAAAACCTTATTTATAAATAAAAACCCAATTTTCTGTAGTGTAGCTGCCCCCCCTCATGTACCTACCCCCTCCCAGATCCCTTTCAAAATATTTATTTGCCCCCTCTCCCTCCATCCGTTAGACTTTTCTGTAGTGTAGTGGTCCCACCCGCTCCCATGCACTCCCATCCACCTGCGTGCGCTCTCGTGCACCTGCCCAATATCAAGGCATCACGGCAATATCTTGAAAATGGCTGGAAGCGATCAGGATTGCATCCAGCCGCTTTAAACCCTAACGTCATACAGGGTACATCGCTGGTCTTTAAAGACCAGTTTGTGTGTGACGTACCCTGTACGATATGCGTCATTAAAGGAACATTCCAGTCAATATTTAAATGCACATAGATGAATTACATCTTTGAATAGGAACAAATTTGCAATATAGATGTATTGGCAAAAATGATTCTAGTAAAAGTTATCACTATTTTAGTGTTAACATTTTTCTCTGCATGTGCACGTGAAGCATAACTAGATATTCTCACAGCACCAGCAATTTAAATACTGCAGCTGTTTATAGCACCTTTGAGGCTTGTATCATGTTAGCACTTAACAAATTGACTCATTACCAGATGTTAAAAGCACCTTAGGCTCTCTAAGCAAGTGCTGTGTTTAAAATGCTGGTGCACGGTGCATACTTAAATACACGTTTGAAACAGCTATAGCTTTTATTACAAGCATTTTTGCTAATGCATGTATATTACAAAAATGCTTCTATTCAAAACTGAAATGAATCCATGTAAAGTAAATTTTGGGCTGGAATGTCCCTTTAAGGGTAGTTTTTTTGTAGGACGCACCTGGTACGTCCTCGGTCATTAAGTGGATAATATAACACTTTAGCTGTTGTCTGGTTTACAAATGAATAAACTACACCTGTGTGATGACACGTGAGCTGCACATTATACACATTACATGATAGTGTCTAATACTGATTTATATAACGTTTTATCTTATTCCCCTGCCCTGTGTGTAGCTGCTGTAAATGACTAACTCATAAACATAACTTGTGCTACAGTTGTGCTTCTGTGTGTATTAAGCCTTCACTAGCACAAAGAGCAACACAGTGTGTATTAAAGGGATACTAACCCCACATTTTTTCTTTCATGATTCAGATAGAGCATGCAATTTTAAGCAACTTTCTAATTTACTCGTATTATCAATTTTTCTTTGTTCTCATGTTATCTTGATTTGAAAAAGCAGTAATAAAAGGTTAGGAGCCGGCCCATTTTTTAGTTCAGCACCTTGGTAGAGCTGCTGATTGGTTTGCTACATTTAGCCACAAATCAGCAAGTGCTACCCATGTGCTGAACAAAAAATGGTCTGGCTCTAAAGCTTACAGTACTGCTTTTTCAAATCAAGATAGCATGAGAACAAAGAAAAATTGATAATAGGAGTAAATTAGAAAGGTGCTTAAAATATCATGCTCTATATGAATCATGAAATAAATAAATTGGGTTTAGTATCCCTTTAACCCGTCACTAGCAGAGAGAGCAGCACAGTGTGAATTAACCCTTCACTAGCAGAGAGCAAAACATTGTGTAATAACCTTTCACTAGCACAAAGAGCAACACAGTGTGTATTAACCCTTCACTGGCACAGAGAGCACCCCAGTGTGGATTAAACCTTCACTGGCACAGAGAGCAGCACAGTGTGTATTAACCCTTCACTGGCACAGAGAGCAGCACATGTGTATTAACCCTTCACTAGCACAGAGAGCAGCACATGTGTATTAACCCTTCACTAGCACAGAGAGCAACACATTGTGTATTAACCCTTCACTAGCACAGAGAGCAACACATTGTGTATTAACCCTTCACTTGATAAAGGCTCAGGCCGAAACGCATAGATTTGCCCCTAGTGTGCACTCCAACAACTCAAGTCTGCATCTAAGACTACCCAGGACTGAATAAGAAAAACCCACTAACCATACCTGAAGCTCCAGCAAACCTTGAAAAAGGTAAACAGCTCCAGCAACTGTCAAGAAAATTTCTTTTTAATTACCAGTTGATCTGAAACTCCTGCAAACCACTTTAAGGTAAACAGTTTCACTATAGATCAACTACCAGCAACTGAAACTCCAGCAAACCCTGGGAGGGTATATAGTTTCAGCAACAACAGACGCCTACAAAAAGAATTGTTCAAACGGTTCTAAACAACAATACAGAGAACACCCCACGCAACTAGACAACTAGAAACTCCAGCAAACCAATACAAGGTAAACTGTTTCTATAACCAAGTTATACCAACAACTGAAACTCCTGCAAACCCAGTATAGGTAAACAGTTTCTATAACCAAGTTATACCAACAACTGAAACTCCTACAAACCCAGTATAGGTAAACAGTTTCAGCATCTTTATCATCAAGTATGTGTTATCCTCATCTACAATCTTGATCTACAAGTTTTAAAGAATTTTAGTCAAAATCACAGCGGAATATATTATCTTATTCACATAAAGGCTTGTCTGTTCCAACCAATCAGACACCTTGGAAAATTTTTCATGCAAACTGTGAGTAATTACTTTTCCACTTAAAGTCACATCAAAAGATACATGCAAATCATCAGATGAACATTTATTTCCACCTTCCACAATAATTATTTTTACCTTTATTTTTGTTCTTATCAAATGCTTTGAATACTATAGTATGAATGTAATGTCATTTTAACTATACTATTTTCCTCACGGTAATAGAGCTCTTTACCACTAACTTAATCAAGTCAGAATTTATAATCCAGTCAAATAGTGTGTTTTTTATTGCAACAATTAAATATTCTGTTTTTTAACCTCTTATAGTCTTACCTCCATTATTTTTCACCTATTTGTTCACCCATTTCTTAGTGCAATATATATTGCAGAAAAATAAAAAATGAACACGAGAAGCTCATCTATAGGTCACGATCACACACATATATATGTATTGAAATACACACAGCTCCCCTCACCTGTTTTTTACCCCATCGATCCCTCACAGTTGTTTGCAGGAACAACTGTATATTAGGGTTGAGCTGTCTCAATCCAATAGGTGCACTCACTCTTAATTGTTTTTCACTATTAACCCTTCACTAGCACAGAGAGCAGCACAGGATGTGTTAGCCCTTCACTTGCATAAAAGAGAAGAATATGTCTTAGTATCCCATTGCCTGGCATGAGCAGATGAGTAACATAGCATTAAAAGGACAACAACATTTATAACAATTATAAACTTTTTATCACACAATACACACAGCCTGACTCACTCACCCAGCAACAGCAGCACAGGAAGTAAATGGGAGGGGAACAAAGAGCAGTTCAATACTGAACTACATTTCCCAGAACACATGCAGAGAAGTCACATGTTAAGCAGCAGCCAATCAGACAAAATAAAATGTGCAACCATTTCAAAGACAAATTGGATGCTTTTTAACGTTTAAATGCTGCAAAATCATAAAATTAGTAACTGAGCCCATTGTCACTGTCATATCTTCTACTAGTGCATTACAGCTACACTATATACATAAAGCTACACTATATACATTACAGCTACACTATATATATAAAGCTACACTATATACATTACAGCTACACTATATACATTACAGCTACACTATATACATAAAGCTACACTATATACATAAAGCTACACTATATACATAAAGCTACACTATATATATAAAGCTACACTATATACATTACAGCTACACTATATATATAAAGCTACACTATATACATTACAGCTACACTATATACATAAAGCTACACTATATACATAAAGCTACACTATATACATAAAGCTACACTATATATATAAAGCTACACTATATACATTACAGCTACACTATATACATTACAGCTACACAATATATATTAGCACTTTCACTAGCACTGAGATCTGCACTTTGTATTAACCCTTCACTAGCACATAGAGCAGCACAGTGTGAATTAACACTTCACTAGCACAGAGCGCTGCAGATTGTGTATTAACCCCTTAACTAGCACAGAGATCAGCACAGTGTGTATTAACCCCTTAACTAGCACAGAGATCAGCACAGTGTGTATTAACCCTTCACTAGCACAAAGAGCAGCATAGAGAACTGCACAGTGTGTATTAACCCTTCACTAGCACAGAGAGCTGCACAGTGTGTATTAACCCTTCACTAGCACAGAGAGCAGCAGAGTGTGTATTAACCCTTCACTAGCACAGAGAGCAGCACAGTGTGTATTAACCCTTCACTAGCACAGAGAGCAGCACAGTGTGTATTAACCTTTCACTAGCACAGAGAGCAGCACAGTGTGTATTAACCTTTCACTAGCAGACAGTAGCACAGTGTGTATTAACCCTTCACTAGCACAGAGAGCAGCAGTGTGTATTAACCCTTCACTAGCAGACAGTAGCACAGTGTGTATTAACCCTTCACTAGCACAAAGAGCAGCATAGAGAACTGCACAGTGTGTATTAACCCTTCACTAGCAGAGAGAGCAGCAGTGTGTATTAACCCTTCACTAGCACAGAGAGCAGCACACTGTGTATTAACCCTTCACTAGCACAGAGAGCAGCACACTGTGTATTAACCCTTCACTAGCACAGAGAGCAGCACATTGTGTATTAACCCCTTTACTAAGACAAAAAGCTGCACAGTGTGCATTAAAGGGACAGTCAACACCTGATACTTCATACAATACCTTACCATACCTTAGATCAGTAATAGAAGATGCAGCTGCACCGCATCGCATGTTGATGAGCTCTAAGTGTATGGAGTGATCACCCAAAATACAAACGTTTATTTCAGGTAGATATGGCCGACAAACTCCTCCCCCTTCTCCTTCGTCCACTTCTCTAATCTTTTCCCTGCTCGTTCCTGTTGAAAGGGTGACGTTGCTGTTTTGATAATGCGCATGCACATTATCTTCTACCCGCTCGCAAACTCAAGCCGAAATCGTAAGTGCTATCCATTGAGCATGCGTGATTCTCAGTGAACGCGTATTAACCTCAACCGAGGATTGGATTATGATTGGAAGATTCAATCAAAAAGAAAGTTATTACGTAACAGTGGGGGGAGTTTGACGGCCATATCTAAATGGAAAAAGCATATGTATTTTGGGTGATCGCTCCATACCCTTAGAGCTCATCAACATGCGATGCAGGGTAGCTGCATCTTCTATTACTGATCTAAGGTATGAAGTTATGAAGTATCGGGTGTTTACTGTCCCTTTAACCCTTCACTAGCAAAGAGAGCAGCACAGTGTGTGTTAACCCTTCACTAGCAGACAGTAGCACAGTGTGTATTAACCCTTCACTAGCACAGAGAGCAGCACAGTGTGTATTAACCTTTCACTAGCAGACAGTAGCACAGTGTGTATTAACCCTTCACTAGCACAGAGAGCAGCAGTGTGTATTAACCCTTCACTAGCAGACAGTAGCACAGTGTGTATTAACCCTTCACTAGCAGACAGTAGCACAGTGTGTATTAACCCTTCACTAGCACAGAGAGCAGCACAGTGTGTATTAACCCTTCACTAGCACAGACAGCTACATAGTGTGTAATAAACCTTCATTAACACAAAGAGTTGAACAGCACTTAGTATCCCATTGCCTGGGACAAGTAGATGAGTAACATGCATTAATAGAACAACACTTATAACAATTATAAACTTTTTAAGAAGACCAGAAAGTGACTAAAACGTTTTATCACACAATACACACAGCCTGACTCACTCACCCAGCTATGGCTACTGCACAGTCAAGAAGTAAATGGGAGGGGAACAAAGAGCAGTTCAATACTGAACTACATCTCCCAGAATACATGCAGAGAAGTCACATGTTAAGCAGCAGCCAATCAAACAAAATAAAATCTGCAACCATTTCAAAGACAAATTGGATGCTTTTTAACGTCTAAATGCTGCAAATTCATAAAATTAGTAACTGAGCACATAGTTGCCAACAGTCCCTAATTTCCAGGGACAGTCCCTAGATTTTGTTGTATGTCCCTAGATTTTTTTTGTCCCTGGAAATGTCCCTGAAAATCTCTTTTGTACAACATTTGTTGTTTGTATATATATATATATATATATATATATATATATATATATATATATATATATATATATATATATATACATACACACATATATACATATATACAGATAGAAGATAGATGCTAAATAGATATAGTGTATTATTTAACCCCTTAATGACAATTGACGTACCTGGTACGTCCTCTGTTTTTTGAAGTGCTGGAAGCGATCATGATCGCTTCCAGGGGATTGTAGTGATGCCTCAATATTGAGACATTACTGCAATCCCCTATTTTACCCACCGATGCAGAAAGGGCCACTCTGTAGCCCTCTCTGCATCGGCCATTGACACTAAAACAATCCTTTCACGTTGGTGGGTGGGAGCAGCTTCCGTGATGATGTTACACTCTGTAATATTTTCTAATCACTCAGTAGTATCCGATCCGGCATTGCGGTTGCGGCCAGGGGGGGGCGGTTGCGGCGAGGGGGGCGTGGGAGGCGTGTGTGCGCGCGTGCGCGTGTGCGCGTGCACGCAAAATATGCATCACAGTATAAAAAAAGAACGATGCAGATGCAGAGGGGGATCTTTGTTGTTTAGTAAGGGATCTGGGAGGGGTGTAGATTGTTGAGGGGGGCCAGCTACACTACAGAAAATAAATGTTTTATATAAAAAATTTAAAAAAAAACAATTTTTGGGGGCAAATTGGGTACTGGCAGACAGCTGCCAGTACCCAAGATGGCGGCAAATAGGTAGAGGGGGGTCCAGGGGAGGGTTAGAGAGATGTATGGGGGGATCAGGGAGGTTGTGGGGTAAGAGGGGATCCATCACTGCAGACTGTATGAAGAAAAAAAAAAATAAAAAAAAAAATGTTTTTTATTTCAGTACTGGCAGACTTTCTGCCAGTACTTAAGATGGCGGTGACAATTGTGAGGTGGGGGAGGGAAGAGAGCTGTTTGAGGGGGGGTCAGGGGGGATCAGGGGGTGGGATGTGTCAGGTGGGAGGCTGATCTCTACACTAAAGCTAAAAATTAACCCTACAAACTATCTAATTAACCCCTTAACTGATGGGCATATTAAAGTGTGGTGCGCAGCATTTAACGGCCTTATTATTACCAAAAAGCAACGCCAAAGCCATATATGTCTGCTATTTCTGAACAAAGGGGATCCTAGAGAAGCATTTACAACCATTTGTGCCATAATTGCACAAGCTGTTTGTAAATAATTTCAGTGAGAAACCTAAAATTGTGAAAAATTTAACATTTTTTTTTTATTTGATCGTATTTGGCGGTGAAATAGTGGCATGAAATATACCAAAATGGGCCTAGATCAATAATTTGGGTTGTCTACTACACTACACTAAAGCTAAAATTAAACCTAAAAGCTCCTTACAAGCTCCCTAATTAACCCCTTCACTGCTGGGCATAATATACATGTGGTGTGCAGCGGCATTTAGCTGCCTTCTAATTACCAAAAAGCAACGCCAAAGCCATATATGTCTGCTATTTCTGAACAAAGGGGATCCCAGAGAAGTATTTACAACCATTTATGCCATAATTGCATAAGTTGTTTGTAAATAAATTCAGCGAGAAACCTAAAGTTTGTGAAAAAATTTGTGAAAAGTCAACAATTTCTTTTATTTGATTGCATTTGGCGGTGAAATGGTGGCATGAAATATACCAAAATGGGCCTAGATCAATACTTTGGGATGTCTTCTAATTAAAAATATATACATGTCAAGGGATATTGAGGGTTTCCTGAGAGATATCAGTGTTCCAATGTAGCTAGCGCTAATTTTGAAAAAAAGTGGTTTGGAAATAGCAAAGTGCTACTTGTATTTATTGCCCTATAACTTGCAAAAAAAGCAAAGAACATGTAAACATTGGGTATTTCTAAACTCGGGACAAAATTTAAAAACTATTTAGAATAGGTGTTTTTTGGTGGTTGTAGATGTGTAACAGATTTTGGGGGTCAAAGTAAGAAAAAGTGTGTTTTTTTCAATTTTTTCCTCATATTTTATATATTTTTTTATAGTAAATTATAAGATATGAGGAAAATAATTGTATCTTTAGAAAGTACATTTAATGGCGAGAAAAACGGTATATAATATGTGTGGGTACAGTAAATGAGTAAAAGGAAAATTACAGCTAAACACAAACACCGCAGAAATGTAAAAATAGCCATTGTCATTAAGGGTAAGAAAATTTAAAAATGGTCCGGTCATTAAGGGGTTAAATATAATTCATTCCTAATGGAATATTGTTATTATTGAATGGGTTCACATATTATTTGTCTTTCTAATTTTGATGCTGTGTTGTAAAAATAACCATATGCCCAGAATGTGTTCCAGAGACTGGGTAGGTGTAAGAGCTTGGTGCTGTAATCTGTATAATAAACTATGGATAAGGCTAAATTATACTATTGCTTTCAAATGGGTGTGTTTTGATTGCAGAACTGAGGGGGCGGAGCAGTTGAACAGTAGGTCGTCAATACTCCAGTAATCCGCTTGCTTACTCTGCTGCAAAGTGTCCCTGGAATTTTTTTTTTAAATGTTGGCAACTATGTGAGCACATTGTCACTGTCATATCCTCTACTAGTGCATTACAGCTACACTATATACATAAAGCTACACTATATACATAAAGCTACACTATATACATTACAGCTACACTATATAAATAAAGCTACACTATATACATAAAGCTACACAATATACATACAGCTACACTATATACATTACAGCTACACTATATACATAAAGCTACACAATATACATAAAGCTACACAATATACATAAAGCTACACTATATATATAAAGCTACACTATATACATTACAGCTACACTATATACATTACAGCTACACTATATACATTACAGCTACACTATATACATAAAGCTACACTATATACATAAAGCTACACTATATACATAAAGCTACACAATATACATACAGCTACACTATATACATTACAGCTACACTATATACATAAAGCTACACAATATACATAAAGCTACACTATATACATAAAGCTACACTATATACATTACAGCTACACTATATACATTACAGCTACACTATATACATTACAGCTACACAATATACATAAAGCTACACTATATACATAAAGCTACACTATATACATTACAGCTACACTATATACATTACAGCTACACTATATACATTACAGCTACACAATATACATAAAGCTACACTATATACATTACAGCTAAACTATATACATTACAGCTACACTATATACATAAAGCTACACTATATACATAAAGATACACTATATACATTACAGCTACACTATATACATAAAACTACACAATATATATTAGCACTTTCACTAGCACTGAGAAGAGCTGCACTTTGTATTAACCCCTTCACCAGCACAGAGAGCAGTACAGGGTGTGATTAAGGGACACTAAACTGAAATTTCTTCTTTCGTGATTCAGATAGAGCAGCAATTTTAAGCAACTTTCTAATTTACTCCTATTATAAATATTTCTTTGTTCTCTTGCTATCTTTATTTGAAACAACAGGAATGTAGCTGGACCATTTTTGGTTCAGCATCTGGGTAGCTCTTGCTGATTGGTGGCTAAATGTAGCAAACCAATGAGCAAGCACTACCCAGGTGCTGAACTAAAAATAGGCCAGCTCTTAAAGGGACATTAAACACCTGATGAAAATTGCTGAAACCTACTTTTTCTTATTAATAAAAAATAAAGAAACCACTGCTGCCTAATTTTATCTGTTCCTCTTAGCTCAAACTTTTGAAGGAGATTGTTTTAAAATACAATGTTGATCCAGTGCTTTATATCCTATGTAAGCTGCCATATTGTAGTGTACTTTACAGGGGCACAGTAGTCACATGGTCAAGATGCAGTCATGTGACACACACACACCATATTGTCTATACATATACAGTACTTAGAGGAATCACATCTCTGCCTGCATCATGTGAGCTGCAGTTAGGGTTGCCACCTTTTCCTTAAAAAAATACCGGCCATGTGTGGGCAGGGCCACAAAAGGGAGTGACCACAAAAAGGCAGGGCCAAAAAAGAGGCAGATTCTCTCAAAGTATTATAAATGTTTAACTAATATTTTCAGATATACAAGGCTGCTGTTTTTCAATAAAGTGCTTCAATTGCAATGTGTGTGCTGGTTTTTAAGAGGTTCTGATAAAACTTTATTTTTAACATAAAACTTTGATGAGAACGGCTTCAAGGCAAATAAAGGTGTGTGTCAGCCTACACAGAAAGCAAGGGCTTGCATGAACATAAAAAAGTAAAATTAAAGGTAACGGCCCAATAGCATAACAAAAAGTCAGTCCACAAAACTTACAAAAACTAAAACATTCAGAAACTTTCTGTGTATAATAAATGACCAGAAGTCTTAAGGTCACAGTGTTCAGGCTAAAGTTATTTTAATTACAATAGAATATTAGCAGCTGTTAGTCACATTTTCTTTCCCTCATTATTTATGGATATGTGCAACAGAGTTATTGTTTCTTGAAGGTATATTTAGTGTTTGACTTAGCTGCTTTCATCACTTGGGTATTTTTTAATGCCATGTCATAAAACTCTGAGCAAGAATAAAGTAAATGATAGCGAATGCAAAGTTCGCTCTTGACTATCTGCGTACCTAACCTGTTTTCCCTTGTGTGCCCCTCTTGTATCTTGCCCCCCACATCTCCTCTTGGGGGGGGGGGGGCAATGGAAAAAACCTGATTTAATGGTGTTTTTTCCACAGAATGTGCTTCTGTTACTGTGCTTTCTGATAATTTCTCCTTACTTTGTAAATTATACTTGGAATAAGAATGGGGCTAGGCATTTTTTAAAATAGGGTTTAAATGAACACTCCCATCATTGGGCCTAACTGCTTGTGGTGTTTGTGTAGTGACCAGTTGTTCTTGTAATGTATGGAGTATAGTTACTGTCTGTATCCTCCCCTCCTGATGCTGAACTGACACCCTGGGAGTCAATCTCACTTTCTGAGAGCTGTATTCTCCTGTGTCCCCTTTTGCCTCTGCCCCTACTTCTATTTCTATTGCCTCTCCTCTGATTACCTGAGCCTCTTCTGTTATCAAACTCTTTTCTCCTAAAGAAACAATCTTTTGTATTCCAAATGTATACTAGATTGCTATTGAAATCAGTTTGGTCTCTCACATATTTATTATGTTTAATCTCCAATAACATTTCTTTCGCCTCTGCCACAGTGTTTTTCAATATCTGATCTAGGGCTGGGCAATCCTTATCTACACTGCGTGTATTCAATTCCTCCTGAATTAGGCATATCTTGTCTGTTATTATCTTAAGTTGCGTTGTTTTGTATTGTAATAAAACCATCATTAATTTAGCTGAACTTTCAGAAAGGGTATCATTCCATAATTGTATAAATTCCTTATCTTCAGTTGCAAAAGTGGGGAATTTGTTTATATGTAAACCCCTTGGAATCAGTCCCAAATCATTTTATTTGTTAAGAGTCAGAATGTCCCATTTTAATCTTTTTACCTTAATTAGTAGTTGTTCCATGTCCTCAAAGAGAGCCGTCAAGGTAAATTTTGTGGGATCAGTTGTGAAAATATCCTCTATTTATATGGTATGTTCATCTCTTTCTGAGGCTGTCTTTAAAGAATAAAAACTGTGTACTTGCATCTGTGGGTTGCTGTCAGTTTCTGACATCCTTAGATAAGTCCTCTTAACCTTCTCTGTATTCCGGAATAACACTGAGTAAGTATGTGTAAAGAATGGGATTCCATATTCTTGATATTAATAAACCAAACTGCAAAAGTTCACATACTCCTCAAAGTGTAAGATACTGGTCAAAATGTCAATTGACTGTGTATATCGTCACTTGTGACTAGCTGCAAAGGCTAGCAACAGGGCAACGTAGTGTGTGAGTGGCTCTGTGTTCAATAACCAAGTTCAGAAAGTAGCTGTACTTGCTGTCTTACTGCGTCCAGTCCTGGGGTGTGATCGTATAAAATCTTGCTAGTCAATCCTACAGCACTTATCAGTCCCAATAACCCAAAAGTTTACAAGATATCCTCCATACCTTGAGCCCAGGTACATCTACTGGGTGGGTTGCGACTTTCTCCATTGGTGACTTCTTATAAACGTATCCAACAAGATCATTCCAAAAACAACTAAGAGACCTAATTGATGATGGTCTAGAGTTGGGGTTCTTTGACAAAGAGACAAGTCAGTTTCTATATGTCAGTCATCCTAAAATACCAATATTCAATCACCTCCCCAAGGTGCATAAATCTCTTATTGAGGTCAAGGGGAGACCCATTGTCAGCGGAATCGGGTCACTACTAGAATATATATCGGAATGGCTGGACACTTTGCTACAGCCTATGATTAGGCCATTGGCAAGCTTTGTTTTGGACACAAAACATGTTCTCAACCTGACCTCCAACATTGAATGGTGTGTAAATTATATATGGGTTACAGTAGATGTTAAATCATTGTACTCATCCATTCCACATGACCAAGGCCTGAAAGCTATTGAATACTTATTGCACAAATATTCCACTTATGAAAATATCCTGTGTGAATTTGTGATGAGAGTTACTAACTTTATTTTGACCCATAACTTTTTTGAATTCAATGGCCAATTCTTTCTCCAAATGTGTGGTACAGCAATGGGGGCTAAGTTTGTCTCCTCCTACACCAACCTTTTCATGGGTTGATGGGAGGAGGACCACATATTTGGAAAAAAGAATCCACACAAACAGAGCATTGTTTTTTACAAGAGTTTTATCGATGATCTCCTGTTTGTATGGAAGGGGGACACTTTAAAGATTCCAAACTTCATTAATTCATTATTTGAACAAGAATGACAAGGGCATTGCATTCACTTTTGAACAGAATAAAACCAATATCAATCACCTTGATGTTACACTTACAGGGACACCAGGAACAAAAGTGTCCTCTACTATCTATTGTAAGCCTATCACAGGCAATACATTACTGAATGCTGAAAGCTGTCATCCCCAAGGTAGCCAAGGGGCAGTTCATACGTGTTAAAAGGAACTGCACTCACAACAAACAGTATGTAGTGGGAAGCAAAGAATTGGAGGCCAGACTCAGAGACAGAGGTTAAGGACCTAGGATCATTGGCAAAGCTAGGGAAACTGTGAATACAATAGACAGGAGAGAATTGGTATTGCCTAAAAAGGATACAGCACACAAGAGCAATGCTTCTAACAAAGGATTATTATGTGCAACAGATTATTCAGGAGAGTATCCTCAGATTTGCAGCATCCATAAGAAACATTTTGCATTATTATCAGCCGATGTTGACCTAACTGATCTATCCAAGAACGGGTGCCAATTCTCTTACAAGAAAAATAAAACGATTGGCAACATGGTGTCACCTACTAAATTGAAGTAACACAGCAAGGAGGATCAGCTTGGTTAATGGTCAAAGGCATGCATAACTGCAACTTCAAAGATTGTGTTGCTTTTGAGAAAGTTGTATGTGGAAGCACGTTCAAATCTTCAGCCACAGGGCAGCAGTTTGCAATAAATACTTGTATTAACTGCATGTCAAAATACGTAATTGATCTTATCACCTGTAATCTATGTGAGGTACAGTATGTAGGTTTAACTACTAGGGAAGTGCGGTCCCGAATCAGGGAACATTTGTCTACCATTAGAACTAGGGATGTGTATCAATTGGTCATTAAATCCAATAAAATAGATGTGAATGCATATGAGTAAATTATCTTAATATTTAATTTCTCAAAACAATACGTACATATGCATATTAGTAATATATATAAAAACAATCAATATATAAAAAAACAATCAAAATAAAATCAAAGTAAAAGCATTTATAGATTGGATCATTCAGAAAAATCAAAGTAAAAGCATTTATAGATTGGATCAATCAGAAAAATATTTTAAATAACTTCCTAGGTAGATACACAGAGGAGAGGACGTCTCCACCTCCTCAAACAAAATCTCCAAAGAGCAATGTGTTATGCTTGGGAATAGTAGCGTTCCACCTTTATGTAATTGCAAGTCACTTCTTTGTAGTATACTTTACAATGTTGCACAAAAATGTTGCAAAAAAATATGAAAAAGGTGCTTCATGTGCTTGAAAGAGAGTTATTGGTTGTTATTTTCACAGTCTCTGGTGACTAGCAGGTTAATGTGTAGCAAATAAATAAATATGTAGCTCCAAGAAACACTTTGATCGTTGTTCCGTGTATAAATAGTTGCCTTTATATACACTCTTAGTGCTGTAAAGTTCAGTGCAGAATAAGTAATTACAGGCAGGTATACTTTACCGGTCACCCTTGGTTTGCGATCTCTGACGTGGATGTTTTTTGGCGTCCTTTTGGCCCTGTGTCGACCTGTCGGATAACGCTCTCACCTCTGACCTTGATATAGTGATGTCAGCACTTTTCATCAGTGACGGGTACTGCCACTCCGGTCTCTCCAGGTATCCACTTCGCTATAGGTGTGCCGGTAACCTGCTTGTATACCTCTTTCTTTAGATGCCAGTAGTAATCATCCGGATTTTTAAAACTCTGCGCAGAGTATTGGATTGCCTGCTCGGCTGGTAGCTGATCCGGGTTCTTTCTTGCAATAGCTTCTTCGAGGATACGTCTACGCGTTTCACCGTAGTGTAGGCTTTGTCAAGACTGATCTTTCGAGGAGCTGTTTGTCAGGTTTAAATACCCCGCCTTTCGTTTTCATTGGTTGGTGCTTTTTTTGTTGAAGGAGTGTATATAGGAAGTCGTGATCATCCACAGTGTTTCTTATTTTTTGTTGTTGCTACATATCGTTATTCCTTCTTCTCTCTTCGTAGGTGGAGTGTATATTTAAGTTTGAATTGTGCTTAAGCATACAAATAGACTGCAATATTAATAGGTGGAGATATAGTTCATAGTAGATCTCATTTGTTAGATTAATACTAATATTGGAGATAATAAATATATTAAATATCAAAATGAAAGAAAGAGGTTAAAGACTGAAAAATTACAAAATATAAATTAGAGAAATAAAAAGAAATTAAAGAGTAAAAAGTAATAAAATTAGAAGATAAACATTCGAAAATAAAATATAAGAAAATAAAAATTAGGAAATAAAAAATAATAAAAATCAACACATGGTAAATGACTATATAATGGGATCAGCTTTATCCTATTTGTGTTTATGCTAGGGATATAGTATATTCCAACTATTTGTATTAGATTGGATATGGATATATATATATATATATATATATATATACAGAGACACCTCCAAGCTTATATGCAGCTTTGTGAGGGTCTCCGCATACATATACATAGATGCGGAGGAGTTAATACATTTATCATATCTCTATGTGAGAGATTTCTTCTATTTTAATTCTATTTTTAATTGGAGATGTTATAGTTTGCTGGTTCAATTATAATCATATTTTTTGATATCCACCTATTTTGGTCTACACTCATTTAAGATCAGATCTATTGGTCACCTAGATATCTTTATTCTACCATAAAAGGATTTGTATCTAATTCTGAATTTAGCCCTTTTGGGTGCAAAGTGTCCATATTGTAAATGTATTCGGCTTCTTTCTTTAGTATAACTTTTTCAAAATTCCCTCCCCGCCATGGTTTCTTTACTTTTTTAATGCCCCAGTATAATAGACCTTTGGTGCTGTTATTGTGTACTGTCCTAAAATGTTCGTAGAGGTGTGTATCTAGATGTCCTTTCTCTATGTTCCATATATGTTCTCGAATCCTTGTGCGGAGGCATCTAGTTGTCTCGCCTAAGTATTGCAGTTTACAACTACATTGAAGTACATATATAATGTTATGGTCACTACATCTAATAGTCTCGTTGATTTTAGCTATATAGTCATTGTTTGTTGCTTTCACTTCTTTGGTCTTGTTACTGTACTTGCATGCTTTGCAACTGTAGCATGGAAAGAATCCTGTTATTTGTTTCCCTTTTAGATCTCTATCTCCCTTTGTGTTTCCTTGTGTGAACTCACTGGGGGCTAGTACACTTTTCATATTTTTCGCCTTCCTATATATGAAGTTTGGGTTCGATGTTAATTTCTCTCCTAAGATAGGATCATCCTGCAATAAATGCCAATGCTTTCTTACAATTTTTTCTATGGATTTGTGGTCACTATTATAGTCCGTAATAAATGGGATTTTGAGTTTCTCTCCCTCATCTTTCTTCCTTGCTGCACTGCTAGTTGATTGTGTGTTTGGTTCATACTGTTCCCTCCCAGATTGTATTGCTAATTTCACTATATCTTGATTGTAACCCCTTTCTAAAAACCTCTCTTCTAAAATTTTTATTTGTGTGTCATAATCTGTTACTCTTGAGCAATTTCTACTGATTCTTAGACACTGGCTTTTGGGGATATTAGTTATCCACCTAGAAAGGTGGCAGCTTTCAGAATGGATATACCCATTTGCATCCACTTTCTTGAAGTGGTTTTTTGTATATAAAGTTTTGTTATCGATGAAGATGTCTAAATCTAGAAACGTTATAGTTTGATCATTTGTTTCATATGTAAATTTCAATCCATCATTATTTAGATTCATATCATTAAACATTTTCACTAGACCTTGTTCATCTCCCTGCCATACTATCAATACATCATCTATATAGCGTTTGAAGAGCACGAGATTCGCACCCAGATCATGTGTCCCTAGGAATCTTTGTTCCCAGAGCCCCATGAAAAGATTTGCGTAACTGGGTGCGAATCTCGTGCCCATCGCTGTGCCCTTTGTTTGTGTGAATATTTTATTGTTGAAAACGAATATGTTGTTATTTAATATAAATTCTATTCCTTTTAGTATAAAGCTTTTTTGATTTTTGGGCATGGTATTATCAGTATCCAGAAAATGCCTTACTGCTTCGAGGCCTTTATTATGTGCAATGCTCGTATATAGAGCTGTGACGTCACAGGTTGCTAACCTGTAGTTGTCACACCATTCTAAACTGTTCAGAAGGGTTAGTGCATCACTTGTATCTTTCAGGTAGGTAGGTAGCGTTTTTACATATTTTTGTAACTGGATATCGATGTATTGGGACAGGTTCGCTGTCAGCGAACCTATCCCAGATATAATAGGTCTGCCGGGGGGAGCTGTTAGATGCTTGTGGATTTTTGGCAAGAAGTAGAAGATTGCCATTTTTGGGTATTCTTGATTTATGAAATTAAATTCTTTAGTTGTTAGTATATTGTCATTTTTTGCCTCAGTTAATAATAGTTTTAGCTTCTCTGCTGTCTTATTCAAAGGGTTAAGTTTTAATTCCTGATATGTGGTTTTATCATTAAGTATCCTATTCGCTTCCTCCAAATAGTATTCAGTGTCCATTACCACAATTCCCCCGCCCTTGTCGGCGGGTTTTATTGTTATATTTTTATTATTTTTCAGATTATCCAGTGTTTGTTTTTCATCTTTATTTAAATTATATTTTGTTTTCACTTGGTTGTGTTTAAACTTAGCTAAGTCTTTCTGTAACATCTTTTCAAAGATTTCAATATGGCTTCCTTTTTCGTGAGTTGGATAAAATGAAGATTTGGGTTTCAAAGTGGTATGTATAACACTTGGTATTGTCTCTGCACTTTCTGTGGTCATACAATTGATTCTTGTCTCTATTATATTTCTTTCTACGGGATTTTTTAAGAAATACCTTTTTAGGGTTAGTCTACGGATAAATTGATTTATGTGAATGTGTGTTTCGAATTTATTTAATCTCTGTGTGGGTGCAAAAGTTAAACCTTTTTTGAGGACCTTTTTTTCATTCCTAGACAGTTCTATTTTGCTAATATTGAAAATTCCCTTCTCATCTATCTCCATCTTTTTTGTTCTTGTTCGTATTCCTCCCCTGGTTCCTCTATGTTTCTTTTTCTCTCTAATCGAGGGGTCTTGGACACTGGGCCTAACCCTAAAAAATCAGCTGATGATCCCTGGAGTGGGGAGTTAGGAATATCATTGGTTGTATCTACTACTTTCTGTCCTTGATCATTTTGATGTGTGCGTCTATTACTAGAGGGCACTCTCCAATCTTTATCGTAGTTATTTTGTCTGAACCTCCCTCTTGGTTCCCTATTGTCTCTTGCTTGATTTGAAATGTATTGTTCTCTGTTGTACCCATTTCTATAGTCATTTCTATAGTCATTAGGATGTGTATTCCAATTTTGTGAATCGTAATTATTCCTATACTCATTGGAATACGTGTTCCAATTAGATGTACCATAATGGCTATTATAATTTCTTCTGTATCCATTCCCATTTTGTTCATAGTTACTTCTGAAATTATTTCTAGAGAAATAATAATTATTATTATTTCTTCTATAATTTGGTCTGGATTCATTCCAATTGGAATTATCTCCATTGTAATTCCTATTAAAATCCCTTATTTTTATATTCTTTTCTCTGTGCCAGTTAGTGTTATGATGTGTATAATATTGTTCTCGATGTGATTCTGGATAGTGATTTAGTCCTCCACCTCCTGATTGTGTAGTGTTGTTTATATTCTTCTTTTTTTGTTTATGTTTTCTTGATACAATAGTCCATGTGCTATCAGTAGTGTTTGTATTTTCTTCTCCTATAATTGTATTAGTGACCTCTATCATTTCTTTATAATCATTTTGATCTCTAGCCATTTTCTTACTTTTTATGGAGATCAATTCAGTTTTTTTGTGTTTGAGTGTTTCTATAATTTCTATTTGCCTGTCTTTACAGAATTTACTTTCCTGGTGATTCTCTAGTGCATTCTTAATTTCAGTGATTCTGGTTTCAAAAGTGTCTAGTGAGATGTTACGTGCTTTTTTAATTATATTGATTAATACAAAGGATGTGTTGTCTAAAGCTGTTTGCCACTCTTTTTTAAGATCATCATTTAATTCAAAGGTACATTCTTTATCTAATCTTAATCCTCGCGGTATTATTTGTAAACTGATATATCTATCTAGATATGCCAATTCCATCTTCTGTTTTAATTCTTTGATCAGTATATTTTCCAATTCATGCATTATTTCTGTTAAATTAGTATTTTCACCAACTATGGGAGTGTTATTACAAGTGTGTATTTCTGTCAGTAGATTTTGTCTTACTTTGAAAACTTCCATTATAATTACTCAAAGGTATGACTCAATAGATATGTGAGGCTGCTCGCTTAAATGTGAGAAAAGGATAGATATAGAAAGTGTATTTATAAGTAGCGCCTTACTTACACCCTATTAGCTGTTTATTGGAATAATCTCACAAATATTCTGAGGTTGAGGATAAAGGAAAAAAATATAAACAGCGCTTCACCTATATATAAATATAGGATAGCTAGGGATGTGTATCAATTGGTCATTAAATCCAATAAAATAGATGTGAATGCATATGAGTAAATTATCTTAATATTTAATTTCTCAAAACAATACGTACATATGCATATTAGTAATATATATAAAAACAATCAATATATAAAAAAACAATCAAAATAAAATCAAAGTAAAAGCATTTATAGATTGGATCATTCAGAAAAATCAAAGTAAAAGCATTTATAGATTGGATCAATCAGAAAAATATTTTAAATAACTTCCTAGGTAGATACACAGAGGAGAGGACGTCTTTTTTTTTTTTTTTTTTTTTTTTTTTTCTCTTTCACAATAAGTGCATTAGGATTGTTAGTTTGCATTTTTCACCAGACTGCCTTTTTGGCGGCCTGTCACTGACAATTTTACACAGTTTTTTTTTTTTTTTTGTGTTTATAATTATAAGTTGTGTATATCTCATATATATTGTATTGAATGGAGAGGTTCATCTCTCAACAAAAAAGTGCCTCTCCTAGTATGCCCCCGAAACACAAAGAGAAGCGTGGGAATTCCAAAAATTCAGAACTACCTCATGACACCTCACAAGACCGTAATGCTATGAATTTGTTTAATGATATGTCTGAATTTGCTACGGAAGTGGCAAAAATGATGGCTCCACATTTAGACGTAGTCAAACAAGAAATTAAAGCTGAGATTCTTAACCTTTCTAATGAGATTAGACAATTCAATGCTCGAATGGAGGAGGTCGAGACAAGGGTTTCTGACCTAGAAGACAGAGTAAATGCTGCAAGTTCGGTATCGGCCGTCCAGGATAAGGCCATCACTCAATTACAAGCACGAGTGGAAGACCTCGAAGATAGGTCAAGACGAAACAACCTAAGAGTGATTGGCCTTCCTGAAACGGCTGATTTTCAAGATGTTTTAAAATTTGTCTCTGTCACACTTCCTCAGGCGCTCTTGATTCCCTCTCCTCCTACACCATTCTTGATAGAAAGAGCCCATAGAATAGGGACACGCAGTGAAAATAATAATATTTCATCTAAAACAAGGCCCGTAATTTTTAAATTTGTCAACTATCAGGATAAAGTCTTATATTTGAGCCACTATAGAAAGCTTAATTCCTTGGTTATCAATTCCCACAGAATCTTAATCTTTCAAGATTTCTCCGCGGAAACTAGGGCCAAACGTAGAGAAATGTCCCCCTTCTTCGACAAATTCAGCAAAGCAGAGTGTAGTGTGAGACTGGTTTACCCAGCAAGACTTCTAGTAAATAAGGCAGGGGTTTCATATGTGATAAACAACAGTGAGGAAGCCAGGTCTTTATGTAAAAAAATGGACATAGCGTGATTAGTAGTAGGTAATGAAAATGTCTTGGGAAGTCTTTAAACAAAATTAAGAATGTTAGACAGTGGAGTTTCAAATCAGTATGTTATAAAATTGTACATATGTTTGGATGTGTTTTTTTTTTTTCTTTTTTTTTTTTTTTTTTTTTTTTTTTTTTTCTTTCCCTCTTCCTCTCTGCTGCTCCTTCCCTTCCCCCATACCCTTTTCTCCCGCGACCACACTTCCTCCCGCATAATCGTTGTGGCCGCCTGGCTATGAATTTGAGTCTGACACATTCGGCCGATTTTGTGTGGACATATGTTAGACATGCTTAAGTTGGCGTCCTGGAATGTGGGGGGCATAAACTCCCCAATAAAAAGAAAGACGATAATAAAACATTTAGCTAAATTAAAACCGGATCTTGCCTTTCTGCAAGAGACGCACCTGAAAATCTCCGAAATGGGGAAACTTCAAACTAATTGGGTAGGGGAAGTAATTGCGGCGCCATTTAACGCCCGTAAAAGAGGAGTAGCTATTCTTTTAAATAAAAATTTAGAGTATAAAATAAACTCCTCAATTATAGATCAGGAAGGGCGATATATAATTGCAGAAATTACGATTAACAAAACACACTTTGTTCTATGCAATATATATGGGCCAAACAAAACGGATAGGGCATTCTGGGACAAGATGGTTTTACACCTCCTTAAATTTACAGGTCAGAATCTTATAGTGGCGGGGGACTTTAATTTAACAGCAGACCCTATCCTGGATAGGGCAAGTAAAGATCATAAGGTAACTCGCGATAGAAAGACGCTTATTCTTAAAAAATTTCTTAAGCAACTTGGGTTAATAGACACTTGGCGTGTTCAAAACCCTGACTCAAGAGCCTTCACATGCCTAGCAAAAGGGCAGCAATCTTTGTCTAGGATAGACCTTGTTTTGATGGCAGAATCGATGGCGGGCTTAGAGTGGGAAGCTGACATAAAAGAGATAACAATCTCAGATCATGCGGTAATTACATTATCATTCAATACACAGCAGCGTCCAGATACCACTAATCAAAATATCTTCTTCCCCAAATATTTAATGAATAACATCAATTTTCAGAATTGGCTGATCAACCAATGGAGAGATTATGAAAATTGTAATAAAGACTATAGAAATAAACCAGAGGTATATTGGGAAGCTGCCAAAGCTGTAATAAGAGGTAACATTAAAGCCTACATGTGCAAATTCAAGAAAAGAGTTAAACAGCAAGAAACCCAACTGAATAATCAAGTAAAAAATGCGTATAGGCTATACCTGAATGATCTCACGAGGGATAAATGGCGAAAGTACATAGACGCCAAAACGGCTCGAGATATATTTTTCAAACAAAAAACTGCATTAGATATTCAGAAGCAAAAGGCATTATACGGTGGTTTTGTGGGTAGATCTGCCAAATTTTTGGCTAGGCTCACTAAAAAAAATCATAGGAATACCATAACAGCTGTTAGATCAAACACAGTCAGGTACACCAACAACACAGACATTACCAAGATCTTCTACGATTATTTTAGTGATCTTTACAGAGCCGAAGACTACTCGATAGAGAAACAGATAGTATTCTGGGATAAAATCCAGATTCCAAAAATCTCCTCAGAAAATTTGGCTGAGATAAATAAACCGATCAGTACGGAAGAGATAGTGGCAGCCATTAAGTCTGCCAAATTAAATAAAGCAGCGGGACCTGATTGTCTTCCCATTGAGTTTTATAGGATTCTTCAACCACATATTACTTTATCATTAGAAAAATTGTTTAATCTGTATTTCACTAGGAACAACAAATGCTCACCATATTTTGCAGCGGCGGTCATATCCTTAATCCCTAAAAAAAACAAAGAACCAGATCTTCCAGAATCATATAGACCAATCTCCGTATTAAATACGGACTATAAATTACTAACATCTATTTTAGCAAACAGATTAAAACTACATCTGGGTTCAATTATTCATGAAAATCAAGCAGGTTTCATGGCCGGGAGAAATCCTTCTAGGAATATACGAAAGGTTATGACCCTGATAGATTTTTTCTGGAATAAATATAGAACAACGAGACATAGGGATACGGTGGACCTAGCCTTACTAACACTAGACGCAGAAAAGGCGTTTGATCGCATTGCATGGAGACATTTATTCCATTCTTTAGAACAATTTGGTCTTACAGGACATTTCCATAAATTTATACAGCTAATATATTCGACGCCTACTTCATCTTTACTTATTAATGGGCAGATCTCTCAACGGCTGGTTTTACAGCGGGGTACGCGGCAGGGATGCCCTTTATCTCCGCTGTTGTTTAATATTTCATTGGAGCCTTTAGCAATTTTACTTCGACAAGAACTGGAGGGGATTCGGGTTGGAGACCAGAACCTAATACTACTAATGTATGCGGATGACATACTTTTAGGTCTGAGTAATATCGAACAGACCCTTCCTTGTTTACTTGAAGCAATCGAAACGTTCGGTGCTATTTCAGGTTATAAAATCAACCTTACTAAATCCGAACTTTTATGGCTCAATAGGAAAGATTGCTATATCAAACATCCTTTTAACGAAACCACACAGATATCTTATCTTGGTATTAAATTAAGCGCGAATCCCGATGAGTGGTATAAGCTAAATTTTGGTAAATGTTTTTCAAATTGTATAGACAAGATGGAAGGATGGAGGAATCTACCTATTTCCCTAACTGCTAGGGTCACACTCATAAAAACCATTTTGTTTCCCAAATTATTCTATCTCATACAAAACTTGCCAATTCCTATCCACAACAGAGATATAAAAAATTATAATAGGGCATGTTCTAACCTAATCTGGAAAGGTGCCAGAGCACGTATCTCTACCGCACGTTTCATGTGTAACAAGGATGCGGCGGGTTTATCTCTCCCTAATATACAACTTTACAGCTTGGCAGCGCGGTTGAAGGTAGCGGTTGATTGGCTAACTCGTTGTGATCAGATCTCTCCAATATTCTGGGAGACAGCTTTGGTGGCGCCTTTTCGGTTGGATGCTATCTTACATTGCCCGATGAATACACTTCCATCTTCACTTTTTTCACTCAGTACTTATAGGTACATCATTCTAGCTTGGCAAGAATGTTGTGCTCTTGCGGATTGTTCACCCTATGTTTCCAAATATCTTCCCATTATAGGCAACCCTAATTTCACACCAGGTCTGTCTGATAAAGTGTTTAGGGTATGGGCATCTAAAGGTTTGGTATTTATCGTTCAATTGTTAGATGACAATCGTGTGCCTTTAACCTTTTCTGATCTAAAACATGTATTTGGGCTTGAGAATAAGGATTTCTACGCTTATTTGCAGTTAAGACATTTCTTTGTTGAGTTAAAGCAAAAATATGGAATTGAATGGGCTCTTTCGGTACTCCAAGCTAAAATTAATAACTTCCAAAGCGGCCTACACTCGATATCACCATTTTACAATTTTTTGATTCAGGGATCTTCTAGTCTTCAAAGAGAGTTCATAGCTGCAAAATGGAACAGGTTTTTCCCTGAGGTGAACAGTCAGGTCATTGAGAACACTTTCAAAACAATTGGAAAAAGCTGGGTACTGACGACTTGGAGAGAGACTCAAATTAAATTAGCCTTTATGACGTATTTGACTCCAACTAGGCTGACTAAGTGGTACAAGATACAGATGTTGTGCCCTAAATGTTCCTCTCAGAATGCTGATATATTACATTGTTTTTGGAGCTGTCCCATGATTGTTCAATTCTGGCGCAGGGTAGAGCATTGGATTCAGTCCTCTCTCAAGATAGATTTCCATTTCCAAGCAAGGCAGATATTTTTTTTAGTGAACCCACACATTGTTCCTAGAAATCTCAAATTAATTAATTTGATTATATTTCTTGGCCGAAATATAATATTGAGAGCTTGGAAGGCTAAAGTAGCACCTAAGTTAAAGGATCTTAAAAATGTACTGTTGATTCACTTTACACAAGAACAGTGGAACTTGCAAGACTTTTCAGAGGAAACGCTAGCCAGATTCTTTAGGCAATGGGAATCATTTATTTTATCTCTCCCATCGGAAGCGCAAGTTAGGCTGGTTAAACCTTTTAGGGAAACCGCATATATGCAATTACAGGTATTAGCCGGTCATTTCCCCCGAATATGGTATAACACGGGAGAAGAGGAAAGGGAGTGAATATGGTCGGGGGAGGAACTTCTTCTCCTTTTTTTTTTTTTTTTTTTTTTTTTTTTTTTTTTTTTTTCCTTTCTCTTCTCTTCTTTCCTCCCTTTTTCGTTTTGTTTAGTTTGTCCTATACAGCAACCGCTGCAATCTTAAGTTTTTTGGAAGTTAGTTTTACCAGAATCGAGTAATGCAGGGCCTTGCCAAACTAAGCTGGATCTAATTTACAAGCTAAATGTTTTCATCTTACTGGTCGTAAAAGAGACACAGCCTACAAATAATTTTTTCTTTTGGTGTTAATATAGGTATTGTTTCAGAAGAATTGTAAGACATTTCATTTATGTGATTTTCTGTTCATGGGCATTAGGGGCATTCGTTAGATCGTTTGTTGAATTAGGTCGTTGTACAATAGTTAATACTTAAAAACTGTGCAAGTCCGACAAAAATATAGGAAAATGGAAAAGTATATGAGTGGGTGTCACAGATAAGTGTACAGGATTCTTTTTACAAGGGGACTTGCAATTTGCCAAAATGATTCAATTTCGCGATGTTTAATGCTCTGTTTTGTTCTACAATATGTTATATCTTGCCCTGCGCGGCAGAAAACGATGCATATGTGTTATGTGTACACTTGATTTGTGAAAATAAATAAAGATGTAAAAAAAAAAAAAAAAAAAAAAAAAAAAAAGTTGCTTAAAATTGCATGCTCTATCTGAATCATGAAAGAAAAAAATTGGGTTCAGTGTCCCTTTAACTTACCGAATAAGTCTATTACAAAAGATTTATGGGGTAATAAATCTCCAAAAATTGCCTTAAGAAAGCTTCAACTAGATAAGAACTCAGGTGGCTGGTCACTACTGAACAGTGAAGCATACTCTATTGCATGTCTCTCTAAAGTAGCTTTGGATTGGCTGACTCAAATGGGTCATTTTGCTTTATTGGAAATAGAATCAGAAATGGTAAAACCTCATACCTTGCAAGTAATATTACATATAAAACCACATAAACTCCCAAAGCCACTTCAAAATTTACAAATCTTTAAAGAGCAGGTTGTTGCTTGGAGTAAGGATGTGTACTGACTGTTTAATTAATCCTAGTGTTTCACATTATTTACCTATTTTAGGCAACCCAGATTTTACACCTAGCTTACAAGACTACCCTTTAGCTCTTTGGAAGAATAAAGGATTAGAGTATGTACACCAATTTATAGATTTAGTTAACCGAAAAGTGAAAACTTTTCAACAATTAAAAAAGGAATTTCAAATCTCGAACCTAAATTATTTTGCTTTCTTACAGGTCAGACACTTCTGTATGAAATTAATTAATGTTAATACTATTAACAGGGAATGGCAGGTTATTGATAGCCTAATTAATATTTACATGACAGGGAATTATAAAATTTCTTATTTATTTGCTAATCTAACCAAAGAAAATAATATAAAAAAAATCTGATCTCGCTTTCAACTAATTGGGTAAAAACAGATCTAAATGAGACCTCTCCTACTCTCATCAAAAAAAGTGAAAAATGATACTGCTTTAATGGATAGAATGGAGTCTCAATTAAAATTATTACACCAAGCATGTATGACCTCCCGTCGGTTAAAAAAATGGTCTAAAACTAAGGATATAGGGTGTGTAAAATGCCAGTTGCCAGACGCTAACTTCATTCGCTGCATATATAACCGCCCCAAAATAAGACAATTCTGGGCCAAATTACAGTAAAATTTGTAAGGAAGAAATTCAATTTTCTATTTACGATATCATATTTCTCTGTAATGGGAAACTATGGGGATCCAGAACTAAGTTACTTAATTTAAGTATAATCCTGGGTCACAATCTAATTTGTATGACCTGGAAAAATATAAAACCTCCCACTTTAAGCATGGTTATTAATTCCTTGAAAGATTAATTAATTTTGGAACAATACAGCCCATGTAGCTCTGGAGAGACATTTGTTGCTAAAACTCTATCCAAATGGGAGTGCTTTATCAAATACCTACCACTAGCAGAATTAAACCAAATGCTCTCCCCATTCAGATCATCTAAACTTTTAGAGCAATGGGAGATAGATAATCTCTAGAGATATTTGCTAGGGGCAGTCATGGTGGTGGGTGGGGTGGGGGGTCCTTTTCTTTTTTCTTTTTCTCTCCAGGATGAAGTTAAGGCTTATACTGGACTTCTTTTTCCTGCTTTCTTTTTTTATTTTTTTATTATGTTATTTTATAATGTATTATACTTGATCAAATACCCTGGGACACTTTTTTGTGTTTAAATTATTGTTATAATAGATGTTGTCCTGTGTGATGAAAATGCTTTTTGCTTTAAATGTATTATGTAATTGGAAAATAAACAAAAATATAAAAAAATATATATTTGGTGTTTTATAATAATTGATTTCAATAAAAACCTTTTTTCCACTTTCTAAACATTTGAAAGGTTTCTTCCCTTGTGAATCCTTTCATGGTTTTTCAGATTACTCATATGTGTAAAACTTTTTCCACACTCTGTACATGTGAAAGGCTTTTCTCCTGTGTGAATCCTTTCATGAGTTTCCAGACTACTATTTTCTTTAAAACTTTTTCCACACTCTGTACATGTGAAAGGCTTTTCTCCTGTGTGAATCCTTTCATGAGTTTTCAGATTACTCTTTACTGTAAAACATTTTCCACACTCTGTACATGTGAAAGGCTTTTCTCCTGAGTGAGTCCTTTCATGAGTTTTCAGACAATACATTCGTGTAAAACTTTTTCCGCACTCTGTACATGTGAAAGGCTTTTCTCCTGAGTGAGTCCTTTCATGAGTTTTCAGACAATACATTTGTGTAAAACTTTTTCCACACTCTGTACATGTGAAAGGCTTTTCTCCTGTGTGAATCCTTTCATGAGTTTTCAGACTACACTTTACTGTAAAACATTTTCCACACTCTGTACATGTGAAAGGCTTGTCTCCTGTGTGAATCCTTTTGTGACTTTTCAGATGACTCTTTTCTGTAAAACATGTTCCACACTCTGTACATGGGAAAGGTTTTTCTCCTGTGTGAATCAATTCATGACGTTTCAGATGACTCCTTTCTGTAAAACTTTTTCCACACTCTGTACATGTGAAAGGCTTTTCTCCTGTGTGACTCCTTTCATGAGTTTCCAGACTACTCTTTTCTGTAAAACTTTTTCCACACTCTGTACATGTGAAAGGCTTTTCTCCTGTGTGAATCTTTTCATGCTTTTTCAGATTAAACTTTTCTGTAAAACTTTTTCCACACTCTGTACATGTGAAAGGATTTTCCCCTGTGTGAATCCTTTCATGACTTTTCAGATGACCCTTTTCTGTAAAACTTTTCCCACACTCTGTACATGTGAAAGGCTTTTCCCCTGTGTGAATCCTTTCATGACGTTTCAGATGACTCCTTTCTGTAAAACTTTTTCCACACTCTGTACATGTGAAAGGCTTTTCTCCTGTGTGACTCCTTTCATGAGTTTCCAGACTACTCTTTTCTGTAAAACTTTTTCCACACTCTGTACATGTGAAAGGCTTTTCCCCTGTGTGAATCTTTTCATGCTTTTTCAGATTAAACTTTTCTGCAAAACTTTTTCCACACTCTGTACATGTGAAAGGCTTTTCCCCTGTGTGAATCCTTTCATGAGTTTTCAGACTACTCTTTACTGTAAAACATTTTCCACACTCTGTACATGTGAAAGGCTTTTCCCCTGTGTGAATCCTTTCATGAGTTTTCAGACTACTCTTTACTGTAAAACTTTTTCCACACTCTATACATGTGAAAGGCTTTTCTCCTGTGTGAATCTTTTCATGCTTTTTCAGATGCCTCTTTTCTGTAAAACATGTTCCACACTCTGTACATGGGAAAGGTTTTTCTCCTGTGTGAATCCTTTCATGACGTTTCAGATGACTCTTTTCTGTAAAACTTTTTCCACACTCTGTACATGTGAAAGGCTTTTCTCCTGTGTGAATCCTTTCATGAGTTTTCAGATAACTCTTTTCTGCAAAACTTTTTCCACACTCTGTACATGTGAAAGGCTTTTCTCCTGTGTGAATCCTTTCATGAGTTTTCAGATAACTCTTTTCTGCAAAACTTTTTCCACATTCTGTACATGTGAAAGGCTTTTCTCCTGAGTGAGTCCTTTCATGAGTTTTCAGACAATACATTCGTGTAAAACTTTTTCCACACTCTGTACATGTGAAAGGCTTTTCTCCTGAGTGAATCTTTTTATGAGTTTTCAGATGATCCATTTGTGTAAAACATTTGCCGCACTCAGTACATGTGTATGGTTTCTCACCTGTGTGAATTTTGTGGTGTTCTAGTAAATTAGACTTCCATCTAAAGCTTTTCTCACTTTCTGTAGATTTGAAAGGTTTCTCCTTTGTATGAATCATTTGGCTAGACTGTAGACTTTTCCCTTCTTTAATATGTTTTGAAAACTCAGTAAATGTGTGTGGTTTATCCTCTGAAATAATAATTCCACTAGATAAGTCATAAATGTTGTCCTCTTGTTTGATGACTAAATTACTCTCTGTACATAATGATTGCTTCGAAGTTCCTGCCAATTCACCATCTTCTTTAAATATCTGCTGTGCTATCCCCAATGTTTGTGAATAGCCATTGGTGTCTGAGACTATTGGAGTTTGTGGTATCATTCTGAGGCTTCCTGGAGTAAAGGATGGAAATGAACTATTCATGTGTTTGTCTACATAAAAATAAATTTAATAAAGAAAAATAAGAATGTTTATTATTTATAATATAATCCATCTCAATAAAAACATTTTGTTATACTCAAAAATGTCTTCTGTTTTGTATTTTTAAATCTATTTACCTGTAAATCACAAATTAAAAAAGGATGACATAGAATGTAAACATTACTACATCATAGTAACCTAAATTACTGATTACTGATGAAAACAAGTTATAGGGCCGCATTAAACAAGATGCGTGTGGATAATGTTCTCAGCCAGGGAACAAGTACACAAGCAACTGCACATACAGCCGTGTCCGGCTCATGCACAACTAGTTGGGTGAGAACATGATGCATTAATCATCACAGACTAATCATCATTGTGAGATGTTTTGAGAGAGTAAGAAGCAGTGACCTTATGATAATCTTTAGCTTTCGGCTGTGGTTGTTCTATTTCTATAAACAGCCAAAAACTTTATTAGTTTAATAATACTTACTGTAAAATTAAGCACACAAATCAGCGGTGGTTCTAAGGTGGGGAACACTGGGGAAGTTGTGGGTGTTCCACACATGGGAACAAGATAGGCATAAGTGCAATTATGGGTGTTCCATGAGCGAGGTCAGGGCAGGGGAAAATGGAGTTGCCGGTGTTCTAAGTAATGAACCAGGTCAAGGGGTAAGGTTAGGCAGTTGTTGGACATGATCTGTCTAAAAGGACAGAGGGAGTAGTATTTTTTACCCTCCTCCTCAGCCCAATGGGGGTTGCTCCTTCTTTATAACGTCACTGACACAAATGTACTTAAAGACGCAGATATAAATATAATAGTTTATATTTGTTTAATGAGTGATCTAATTTATTTTCCAAGTAATTAAAGTCAGCATATCTATTTTATTCACCTAACACATATGAGTTCATGCTGATAACAGGTTCCAATGTCTGTGCTCAGGAAGAAGGTTCCCTTATTCACTCCAGTTACATCAATACCTGATATCTCTCAGTGCTCTGGCCGTGTCTGTAAAAAGTATATTAAATGGTTTAGACAGATAATAATAAATAATGGTTCTGATTAACTGTACGTATGGTATAATTAAAGGCACACATAACAATTCATGTGATAAAGATCAGCTGTTTGGGTTATTACATATGTGCTATTGATTCAGCACAAGCATTTAGTACAGTTAGCTCTGTGGGTGTTATAATTGCCCCTTAAATATGAATCTCTCCAGATCTATACAACATAATGGTAGAAAATCTATTAAAGTGGGGCCATATCACAACTTTACAAATATATTAAAATCTTTGTTTTCTATCATTTATATGAACCAATATTTTCTCCTGAAAGAAATGTTAAATATCAGTTGTTTAAAATTAAATTAAAGTTAAATTGGATACTGCAGTATTAGTATTGTACTTCCTACTAATTCTCACTGTCAGACATTTTGTCATGTGCTCCACCCCCAGTCCTTTAACTTCTCTTGGTCAATACTGAGTTTACTTAAATCACACTGCAATGGGGTGTGGGAGAAATAGGCACTAAAATGTTCATTTCAATTGTTATCTTGGAAAGAGTTAAGAAAATAAAGAATGTGTGTTTACATAGAGAGATAATATAATGAGATGTTCTTTTGATAAATTTAGTCCATTTAAAAGAAACATAAAATATAGAATTACAAAACCACGGATGCATAATAAAAATACAATGCAATAAAACTTACTATGATTTTTAAAAGAGCAACAGATTGTATTCTGATAAATGTAGTTCTGCCCCTGTACCATGTGACAGCTATCAGCCAATAACAGACTCATATCTTTATAAAATTTGAACTCCTGCATATGCTAAGTAGGAGCTGCACATAATTAGGGTGTACATATGTAGATTATACTACATATAAATATTTGTTGCACCAATAGTCACAATATACACTTTATGGGGCTTTAATTTAGCCAATAACGGGTTCTCTGTCATTAGTCATACTAGCGTTTCCCACAGATCACTACAATATTGCACTTGTTCATTTAGTTTGATGATAATGTAATATATATATTCCCATATAAATAGACACGCGCGAACATAAGTCCTTATTGGGTAGATGTTACTATTATGACTGGGCTGATGGTAATATAGTTTACATTTAACAACACATATGACACTTTAGATAGACATATTATATACATTTATCCCAATCAATCTATACATTAGACACATTACATTTAGTTCACGGAAAATTGGTTAGGAGACTACACTGATAGATTATCTTATGCCTTATGAATATCTATAGCTTCTGTTGATAATTAGTTCCGATAATACAACATAGATTAGTAGTTTATCAAAATGTCCCCGTTTTATTCATCATCACACAGTTATCACTATTACACTTATGTTGAGGAAAAGGTAACTTCAGATTAAGAACATAGATAGTTAGTCTGTGACGAGGAAGATAATATCTACAACCGTAATGGGATATTGCCCTAACTCTATTTACAGGAAAGTTTGTGATCTAAATAATATAGTGGTATATCCTAATAACTATCCCAGCACACCATGATATACTTTTAGTATCAGAACCTCTCTAAACAAATTGATTAGCATCAGAATATCGCTACGATACTTAGGGGATACACGCATGCGCATCTGTAAGACAGGGACTGACAGATGACATCACACGCATGCGCAGTAACAAGTAGAGAACGCCGTAGGAAATGCCAATATGAAAGTTTACTTTCTATCGACACATCGCCACACGATATAACAATATTAACCTCAAGTAAGGCAAGTATATATTAATACTAACTTCTAGTAGGCTAATGCATCTCTAATACTGCAGAGCCATTAATACGGGGAATTTGTACAACTATATCACGCATATGAGTTCACTTGTCAGTGGTGCCTAACAGGATTATTGATCCTTTGGATGGATAAACATATATGAGAATACATAGTGGGGGAATTAAACAAACAAACAAACACTATTGTTGGTACACATCATCCATTACAATGTTATGATCTATAATGTGAGTTACACTTGTCATCCACTATAGCGAATGCTGATAGGGTAGTCTAAAAAGAAATTTCTTCATGCCACCCCCCTAACAGGTGTGTCCAATTAAAGATGATACATATGTTGGCTATAAGTAGCAAGTGTTTTAGTTATATGTTGTAAGCCTGATGAAACAGCCTGTGTGCTGAGAAACGCGTCGCTTGTTTTTACTTGTTTTTATATAGTAAATATTACTTTTTTTATAAAAACACTTGCTCTTGTGCATTATTTGGACCAAACCTTGGCCTTCATTGGGACCTTTGCTGTTTGCTTCCTGTGGGAACCCTGTCATAGTCTGTTGGGTGACTGTATTGATCCCATCCTGCCTGATTTGCATCACTGGAGATGCTTTACCAATTTTGAGTATATTACTTAAATATAGTAATATATCTTGGGACCAAACTGTACTAGGCCATATAGGCACCCCTGTGTCTCTTTATATTTCCACTACAGATTAATCCTATCTACCCTAGAGGTCGGTCTGCTGGGTGACTGTGATTGATCCCAGACTGCTTCTTTTGCACTAACTGAAGTGCATTTCAAATTGTGAGTTTATACTAGCACGACTAGACCATAATTATTGTGTTGAACAAACAATATTGGGCCATGTGGCGCATCTGTCTCTTTCTTTATTGTAGAGCAGCTGAAGGTGCAGAATACACTTACTAAGGTCTTTACTAACAACAAGAATCAGTCTCAGATCAGTGGGATAAACATTCTGATGATAAACAGGTGCAGCTAATAGAAATAAGAAATGTATTATAAAATAACCTCATTAGAAATAAAATAATATGCAGATCACAAGATATTTAAAATTAGATCAGTATATGTGATGAGACGGATACAACAGGGCTATAAGCTGAGTGATATTTATTACTGGAGCAAATAGCAGCTTCACACTAATATTAAATGAAAAGGGTTTATCTGGGCTCTACAGTTAGTTATAAACCTATAGGGAAATACAGGATTCTAATTGGCTGAAACTTAAAAATCTATTGCTCATTGGATAACAGGAACAACCCCCACAAATGCATTATTGTATAGACCTCCTCAAGCTTGAAAATATGGTTTGGTTCTGCTACAAACATTCATTTTACAAACTGCAGTAATTAATTATGTATTAAATTAGCCTTTTAATGAAATAACTAAACGTTAACTTCATTAACACAGCATGAAAAATATAGAAAACAAATTAAATAAGTACAGTTGAGTTTTGTTTATATAAACTCAGTTTCTTATATGAAGTGAAATATTTTATCTTTATCATAACAAAATACAGAACAATATTTTCTCATCATTATATAAAACACAACACTGTGAGGCTGTTAATAAAGATTTATGTCAGGTTTTGCATATTACCGTTTAGCAGAAGCTCTGTAAGTATGAAGTCTCTCTGGTTCCTCCTGTGATATCACTGAGTGTTACACAGATATTTATACTAATGTGGGAGTGTCACCTTTCTCTGTGTGACTCACATGAGTACAACTTGTCAGTAGGGAGACAATGAGAGGGTCACACCTGGCCTTTTGTTCTCATATAGATGTCTATTGTCCCCTCTGGTGTCACATGAATACAGAGTCCCTGCCTCCCCCTCAGGGTGTGATTATCATATGGATAAGTAAGGAGGAAACAAACTGTTTATTTAAATATGAGAGATTTTTCTGTTGTGTCCTAAAATATCTCAGGATACAGCATTATATTATGATTTTATTGATTGAAATTGTTATTCTAACATAATTTAGTTGCAAACAGACATATAATATTAACATGTTATTAGATAATACAGTATGTGATACAATGCTGAGTATTTCAATATTAATCAAACAACCCTTTTATTGTTTGTTTACTAACTGTACAGTTTCTTTTTCTAATCTCTAGCATACATTATATTTCTTAAATATACTGTGTGTATGTATGTGTGTGCGTATATATATATATATATATATATATATATATATATATATATATATATGAATATAATTTCCCAAATATCAGCACTCACTTTTCCCTTGATCAATGTGTGGGGTGCAATCCAGATAATATCCAAAATAAAGCCCAAGAGATCCACTCGCCGTGATTTTTTCACAGGAGTCTGAAGACGGGGGTCACTACCCGAAAATGTTAACTCACTTTTAATACATTTTCTGTAACATGGCGATTGCAGCTCTTGGGCTTATATATATATATACACTGTACCCACACATATTATATACCCTTTTTCTTGCCATTAAATGGAAAACAGCACACTTTTTCTTAGGCCTGTGGGGCACGGAATAAAGGACCTGCCACGTCCAAAAATACAGTCCAAGTAACAAAGGATATTCCAGCCTCCAATATTTAAAAAGAACCTTTATTCTCTTACATGGGGTCCACAGCAATAGAACATACAACGTTTCAAGCCTTAAGTGTACATGATTAAGAGCCTATAGCAGGCTTGAAACATTGTATGTTCTATTGCTGAGGACCCCATGGAAAAGAATAAAGGTTCTATTTAAATATTGGAGACTGGAATATCCTTTGTTACTTAGTGTGAAAGCTGTGCCAGCAATGCAGTAGCCAGAAGTGCCTAGTGATGGTGCAGTGTTAGGATTATTCTGTGAGTTCATATCTAGGACGTGTGGAGATCTATGTGGAGAAACACTAACACACAGACAGACACACACACAGACTCACAGACATAAACACAAAGACACACAGGCATACACACATACAGACACTAACACACTGGCATACACACACATACAGACACACAGAGACACTAACACACAGTCACACACTAACACAGACAGACTAACACACACAGGCATACACACACACAGACACACTAACACATACAAAGACACTAACACACACAGAGACACACAAAGGCATACACAAAACAAAGACAGACACTAACACACACAGATACACACACATACAGACACACTCAGTCATACACACTAACACAGAGGCATAGACAGACAGACACTAACACACACAGGCATACACACACAGACAGACATTAACACACACAGGCATACACACACACACACAAACACACACATAGACACTAACACACACAAAGACACTAACACACACAGGCATACACACAGACATAAACTAACACACACAGGCATACAGACACAGAGAGACACTAACACACACAAAGACACTAACACACACAGGCATACACACAGACATACACTAACACACACAGGCATACAGACACAGAGAGACACTAACACACACATACACTAACACACACACAGACACACACACAGACACACACAGAGACACACACAGGCATACACACACACACACACAGTGTTTGTTTATTTTTGGGGTTGTAATAGCAGCTAAGTTTAGCATTATGCTTGGTGATTGTATGGACAGTTTGCTCACACAGTGCTACATACATCAGCAGCCTTCAGAGGTTGAGTAGTGCACGAGAATGCTGGTGCACCAGCAACCAATCAACACCTGACCTGATTTCTGGAAGTAAAGATCTGCCTCTGAGGCAAAAAAACAAGCTTTCTTTAGCAGCGATCTTAGGACTGCAAAATATATTTTTTAAAACAAAATCTAACACATTACTGCTACTCTGACAATATAAAAATAAATAAAAACTTTCTGCATGCAGATCTGCTCACTGCCTAATTTAACTATTTAGGAAAAAACTTGCAAGTAAAAAGCAGTGCTCTAGTTGTTCCCTAAATAGTTACGTTAAAGGGCCACTGTAAGTAAATATTTTCTATGCCTGTTACTAACTAACTACCCCAAATACGCTTTTTAGCAATAGCATTTCATTAACATATCTCTACCGTATATCGTAAATTTTGTCTGCAAATTTAATTGTTTTCCAAACCCACTCCGTGGGTATCCTTTGCTCTGTACCAATCCGCTTACAATACCTAGGTTTCAAAATGGCGCTTTAAACACAAAGTTATTGGTTTAAGTATTTTGAACATGCAGTGCTGAAAATAGTGGGCAGGATAACGTGACATCATCGGCGAATAAAAGATTTAACTTTTATAACGTTATGAAACTTCGTTTTGGAGAAAATATAGGTCAGTAGGTTTTAATTAATGTTTATTAACTTTAATATGTTAGTTGTTTAGCTTAAAAATTATAACAGAAAGTAATCCTTTAAGCAATTAGCAGATCTGCACGAATTGTGCTTCGTTTCTCCACTATGAGATAAGCAGCAGTTTAGGTGAGATTTTCTTTTAAAACAAAGCTGCTGATATTACCATAGGAAGCAGATTTCACTGATATCAGATCTGTATACACTCACTGCAGACACGGACTGATAGCAGCTCTGTATACACTCACTGCAGACACTGACTGATATCAGATCTGTATACACTCACTGCAGACACGGACTGATAGCAGATCTGTATGCACTCACTGCAGACACAGACTGATAGCAGATCTGTATACACTCACTGCAGACACTCACTGATATCAGATCTGTATACACTCACTGCAGACAGGGACTGATAGCAGATCTGTATACACTCACTGCAGACACGGACTGATAGCAGATCTGTATACACTCACTGCAGACACGGACTGATAGCAGATCTGTATACACTCACTGCAGACACTCACTGATATCAGATCTGTATACACTCACTGCAGACACTCACTGATATCAGATCTGTATACACTCACTGCAGACACGGACTGAGAGCAGATCTGTATACACTCACTGCAGACACGGACTGATAGCAGATCTGTATACACTCACTGCAGACACAGACTGATAGAAGATCTGTATACACTCACTGCAGACACGGACTGAGAGCAGATCTGTATACACTCACTGCAGACACGGACTGATAGCAGCTCTTTATACACTCACTGCAGACACGGACTGATAGCAGATCTGTATACACTCACTGCAGACACGGACTGAGAGCAGATCTGTATACACTCACTGCAGACACGGACTGATAGCAGATCTGTATACACTCACTGCAGACACTCACTGATAGCAGATCCGTATACACTCACTGCAAACACTCACTGATATCAGATCTGTATATACTCACTGCAGACACGGCCGGCATTGAACTACAGGGAGGAAGCTTTCTGTTTTTACAAGGCAACCACCAAGCCTCCTCCCCCATCTGCAACTCAGAATGTCTTGCAAAGTGCAACCGGACAACAGGAACATAAAGCAAACTAACAGAGGACTATATTTGTAATAAACTGAACCTGATAGCTTTTGGTTTTCTAAAGCCCCTTTACGGTGATTTTCTTCTGTTTGTGCTCACATTTAGGCTGCTTGACAAGAGAAACGGACGGTTTTCTTACTGAAAAGGAACATTATATTAATAGCTTATTTTCAGTTATTCACATGAATAGGAAGGACGTTTATTATTGCCCTTTAAAAACAGAGGCTTATATCATATGACATATTTATTGCCAGCAGATTATAAATGACAGAAGTAAACAAGCTGTTGTATCAGTACATTTGTATATGATGTGTACTTGTTCCTAACGTGCTGACAGCATGAATGAGTGAGGATCTCCAGAGAATAAAGAGAGGTGAAGCAATCACAACCAGCAATACAAGAAACGTTATGGTGATAATGAAAAAATATATCAGCCTCTTACAGAGTTCAATAAAACACGACTCTAGCTCCGGCACCATAACAGTTTCATACACGGTGCAGCTCACAGATGACTCACAAGTTGTCCCACACTGAGGTTCCTTATCAAGCTCGCACTCCTACTCATGCACACTGACAAGACCTCCTTATATCACATCCGCATTGAGCGCGCTGACTGTGCAGCAGTATTTGCAAATAAAGCACCATTCCTAACATGCACAAGGACCTTTGCCCTTCTTGACCCCATTTCCTCCTCTTATTGGGAGATACCATCACATCTGGAAAGTGTAATTTACTACTAGTTAAACTAGATGTGATGGTGTCTCCTAAAAAGAGGAGTTTAGTACTAACCTTCGGTGGCTCCTGTCACAGCTCAGCCTCAGCAAGCCCTTCCTGTGCTGCAGTACAGCTGATTGCTGTAGGAGGATTAAACTATCTGTCTGACACCCCTTCCCCCTTTACAGGCTCCCGTGCAAATACAAATTGCCTTCACAGCCTGTAGTTCAACCTTTGCCTTGAATGAGCCTCATCACATGACCTGAGTGGTGAAGTCGAGGTCTTACTCGCACAGCATAAACTGTGCAATTAGAGATGTATAGGGGCTGAGTTGGTGCGGTGAATAAGTGCAGAGGGATATGCCAGGCATCTAGACTCTACCGCACGTGCAGTTTAAAAAAAAAAGTGTTTTTTTTTAAACAAAGTCTGGCTTGGACTTTTTTGGGCTGAGTAATTAAATATAAATTTTCCAATAGGAAAAATTCTTCTTCTTTTGTCTTTGGGGGTTCACGTGCACCTATTGAGGAGCCTCCACTGGTAGATTGTTAGGTTAATTTTAGCTTTAGTGTAGATATCAGCCTCCCACCTGACAATTCTCACCCTTTATCCCCCTCAAACAGCTCTCTTCCCTCCCCAACCCCCAATAGTTACCCCCATCTTAAGTACTGGCAGATAGTCTTCCAGAATGCAGTATTAGACCTATTTTATTTTTATTTATTTATTTGTTTAATTATAATTATGTTCTTCAGTGTAGGATTACCCCCTTACTTTCCCACTTCCCAGATTCCTCCCAAAAAACATAATTTATGTAAGAATTTACCTGATAAATTAATTTCTTTCATGGTGGCAAGAGTCCATAAGCTAGGGATGTATGGGAATATACATTCCTACCAGAAGGGGGCAAAGTTTCCCAAACCTCAAATGCTTATAAATACACCTCCCACCTCACTCATACCTCAGTTTAATGTATAGCCAAGTTAGTGAGGTGTAAGAAAAGATTAAAAAGCATAGAAAAGAGGAACAGGATAAAGTGCTTTATATAAAAAAAAAAAAAAAAAATATTGGGTGGGTCTCATGGACTCTTGCCACTATGAATTAAATGAATTTATCAGGTAAGTTCTTACATAAATTATGCTTTTCTTCTTGTAAGTTGCAAGAGTCCATGAGCTAGTGACGTATGGGATAATAACCCAAGATGTGGAAGTCCACGAGTCACTAGAGAGGGAGGGATCAAATAAAACAGCTATTTTCGCTGAGAAATTAAATTTTAAAAAAAAATTAAGTTAAGTTTTCTTAAAAATTATTTTTTTTTTAAATCATAGGCATTAGAATCAAACTGAGACAGCTGCCTAAAGAACCTTTCTACCAAAGGCTTCTTCCGAAGAAGCAAACACAACAAAATGGTAACATTTTGTAAATGTATGCAAAGAAGACCAAGTTGCTGCTTTGCAAATTTGATCAACTGAAGCTTCATTCTTGAAAGCCCAGGATGTGGCGACTGATCTAGTAGAATGAGCTGTAATATGCTGAGGAGGAGACTGCCCCACCTCCAAATAGGTTTGTGAATCAAAATCCGTAACCAAGATGCCAAGAAGAAGTCTTTCTGAAACCTTTAGAAGCCTTAACATAATATTTCAAAGCTCTTACCACATCCAAAGAATGTAAAGACCTTTCAAGAGTATTCTTAGGATTAGGACACAAGGAAGTAACAATTTCCCTATTGATGTTATTAGAACTCACAACTTTTGGCAAAAATGTAAACAAAGTGCGCAAAACAGCTTTATCTTGATGGAAAATCAGATAAGGAGATTCACAAGAAAGAGCAGGCAATTCTAGCAGATGAGATAGCCAAAAGAAATAACACTTTCCAAGAAATTAGTTAAATATGTAAAGAATGCATCGGCTCAAAAGAAGGATCCTGCAAAATCTTTAAAACCAAATTGAGACTCCAAGGAGGGGAAATTTATTAAATACCAGGTTTGTTACGAATCGAAGCCTGAACAAAACAGTGAATATCAGGAAGCTTAGCAATCGTTCTATGAAATAAGACAGAAAGAGCAGAGATTTGACCTTTTAAAGTATTTAGGCTGTGTGTGGAGGAGTTTATTCCATGTGTAATATGAAATTCATTAAAACATAACATTTATTATTAGTAAGTTAAAAATGTTGTTGTTGTTGTGGACCATGCCACCGTTTAAGCTAAAATTCTTCACACATTATTTACCAAAACGAAGAAAGAAAAAAAGTTCCACTATAATAAAGAAAAAAGAAGAAAAACACACTGTGTGCTCTCAAAAGCGGAGTGAAACTCCTTATACCATATTGAAGTAAATCCTATAAACAGTTAAATAATATGATGGCAGCTCTAACAATCCATTGAATTGTATTATATTACAGGGAGAGGTGCGGATAAAGGAGACAATTATTTAGCCTTTGACAAAGCTTATGCGAAACGCGCGTTAGGCGTTCGCACTTTTGCTCTCACTAATTGTTTTATAAAATATTAGAAACTCTAGACATAGCTGGTAACTTTTAAAAACTATATAATGGTAAACTTGTTGGCTCCATTTTTGAGCAGTAACAACTTGATTTAATGGGAGATGGGGCGGTATTTGGTTGCGGTGCAGTGACTCACATTAATAGATAAAACTGGGATACAGGCGACTGATGTATAGTTTTGATTACAGTTTGAGTCACTGAGAGATTAATAATTGTCTCCTTTATCCGCACCTCTCCCTGTGTATTATAATACAATTCAATGGATTGTTATAGCTGCCAGCATATTATTTAACTGTTTATATGATTTACTTCAATATGGTATAAGGAGTTTCACTCCGCTTTTGAGAGCACACAGTGTTTTTTTCTTCTTTTTCTTTATTATAGTGGAACGTTTTTTTCTTTTTTTCGTTTTTGTAAATAATGTGTGAAGAATTTTAGCTTAAACGGTGGCATGGTCCACAACAATAACAACATTTTTAACTTACTAATAATAAATGTTATGTTTTAATGAATTTCATATTACACATGGAATAAACTCCCCCACACACAGCCTGAGTAATAATCTCCCTAAGTGTGCCCCACAATGCCTCTGTTCTATTTCTCGTATTAATTTCACTTATACCTGGCCTTAGGCACTACCTCCTCCTATACATAGGTCTATTTGGAGAGAGGTTCATAGATTATTACCTCTATTTTTCCCACCACCCCTTTAGGTGATAAGGGAATTCTAACAGCCTTTTAAAGTATTTGCAGTCAAACCTTTATCCAAACCATCCTGAAGAAACTGTAAAATCCTAGGAATTCTAAATGAATGCCAAGAATAATCATGAGTGGAACACCATGAAATATAGGTTTTCCAACCCCTATGATAAATCTTACTTGAAACAGACTTACAAGCCTGTATCATAGTGTCAATTACTGAGTCAGAGAAACATCTATGATTAAGAACTAAGTATTCAATTTCCATGGGCCTTGAGACAGAAGGTTTAGTCACAAGATTCGCATATCAGAACCTGTGAGGTAATGCTGGTGCTATCAGAAACATAGAAGATTGCTTCTTTGAGATCACTCCCAGAGGTGAAAAAATGAAAGCAGGTTGGTAAAACCATGAAACTGCTAGATCATTCATCAATTCCGCCTGAGGATCCATGGACCTGGAGAGGTATCTGGGAAGTTTCTTGTTTAGACGAGAGGCCATCAGATCTATGTAGGGAGGACCACACATCTGCACAATCTAATAGAATACATCTGGATGGAGAGACTACTCCCCGGATGTTTAATCTGATGGCTGAGATAATCTACTTCCAAATTGTCTACACCTGGTATATGAATCACAGTGATTAGACAAGAATTTGATTCTGCCTAAGAAAGTATTAGAGATACTTCTTTTATTTCTAGGGGACTGCAAGTCCCCTTTTGATGATTGACAAATGCCACTGTTATGACATTGTCTATTTGAAACTGAATATAGGATTCTCTCTTTAATAGAGGTCAAGCCTGAAGAGCTCTGAAAATAGCACGGAGTTCTAAGATATAGATTGGTAATCTCATTTTTTGAGGATTACAAACTCCTTGTGTGTGTCAGAGACCCCCAAACAGCTCCCCAACCAGAGAGACATGCATCTGTTGTGATCACAGTCAAGGTAGGACAAACAAAGGAGGTCCCTTAAACAATAAGGTGATGGTATATAAACAGCTTGTACAATCATGGCACAAATGGTTGTAAATGCTTCTCTGGGATCCCTTTTGTTCAGAAATAGCAGACACATATGGCTTTGGCATTAAGAAGGCCGCTGAGCACCACACTTGTATTATGCCCAGCAGTTAAGGGGTTAATTAGTTAGCTTGTAGGGTTCATTTTAGCTTTAGTGTAGAGATCAGCCTCCTGCCTGACATATCCCCACCCCCTGATAACTCCCTGGCCCCCTTGAAACAGCTCTCTTCCCTCCCACTTCACACAATTGTCACAGCCATCTTAAGCACTGGCAGAAAGTCTGCCAGTATTAAAATAAAAGCCTTTTTTAAAAAAAAAAAATATTTTTTCTAGCTATTCTGCAGTGTTGGATCCCCCTTTAGCCCCCAACCTCCTTGACCCCCCTCCAAAAAAAACAGCTCTAAAACCCTCCCTCCTCTACGTAGTTGCCGCCATCTTGGGTACTGGCAGCTGACTGCTAGTTAGGGTTGCCAACTCAGCCATGTTTTTCTGGACACTTATGAGTTACACATGCTGCAGGGTAAGCAGAGGGGAACATGCATTGCACACCTACACAGCACATGAATAGTGACCCTGGACAGCACTATTTATGTTCCTCCCTGCATATCCTGCAGCATGTGTAACTCATAAGCGTCCAGAAAAACATGGCCGAGGTGGTAACCCTACTGTCAGTACCCAGTTTGTTAAAAAAAAAAAGCCTTATTTATAAATAAAAACCCAATTTTCTGTAGTGTAGCAGTCCCACCCACTCCAGTGCACTTCTGCACGCTCCCACCCACCTGTGCGCGCTCTCGTGCGCCAGCCTGTGCACCTGCCCAATATCAAGGCATCACAGCAATACCTTGAAAATGGCTGGAAGTGATAAGGAACGTATCCAGCCGCTTTAAACCCTAACGTCATACAGGGTACATCGCTGGTCTTTAAAGACCAGTTTGTGTGTGACGTACCCTGTACGATATGCGTCGTTAAGGGTAGTTTCTTGTATGACTACCTAGCACGTCCTCGGTCATTAAGTGGATAATATAACACTTTAGCTATTGTCTGGTTTACAAATGAATAAACTACACCTGTGTGATGACACGTGAGCTGCACATTATACACATTACATGATACTCAGTGTCTAATACTAATTTATATAACGCTTTATCTTATTTCCCTGCCCTGTGTGTAGCTGCTGTAAACAGGGCCGGACTGGGACCAAAAAAAGGTCCAGGCATTTTGGGGCATAGAGGCCCACTCCCCCCCTCCGCTCACCACTTCTTATTTAACCGTACTTTAGGTAGAGTGTCCGACCTTAAAGGGATACTAAACTTAAATTTTTCTTGCATCATTCAGATAGAGCATGCAATTTTAAGCAACTTTCTCATTTACTCCTATTATCAATTTTTATTCAATCTCTTGCTATCTTTATTTAAAAAGCAGGAATGTAATGTTTAGGAGCTGGCCCATTTTTGGTTCACAACCTGGGTTATGCTTGCTTATTGGTTTGCTAACTGTAGCAACCAATAAGCAAGTGCTATCCATGGTGCTGAACCTAAAATTGGCTTACTCCTGCTTTTTAAATAAAGATAGCAAGAGAATGAAGAAACGTTGATAATAGGAGTAAAATAGAAAGTTGTATAAAGTTGTATGCTCTATCAGATTTATGAAAGAAGAAATTTGGGTTTATCACACACAACCCTCTCCTCACCCTCTCAGCTCCTTCACACACAGCCCTCTCCTTACACTGTCAACTCCCTCTGACTTGCAAAGCCACCTTCTCAACCTTCCTCAAACCAGGCAGCTGCTGTAAGCTACCTCCCACAATCCCATTCTCTCCCTCCCTACTGACCCTCTTAGTCCACCTCTCACTCACACACAGCCTCCTCTTTACAAACACATGCAATCTCTCTCACACACACCCACACACCTCACACGCTCCCTCATACTCACGCCTCACACACTCCCTCATACCCACGCCTCATACGCTCCCTCATACCCACGCCTCACACACGCTCCCTCATACCCACGCCTCACACACGCTCCCTCATACCCACGCCTCACACACTCCCTCATACCCACGCCTCAAACACGCTCCCTCATACCCACGCCTCACACGCTCCCTCATACCCACGCCTCACACACGCTCCCTCATACCCACGCCTCACACACGCTCCCTCATACCCACGCCTCACACACGCTCCCTCATACCCATGCCTCTCATACGCTCCCTCATACCCACGCCTCACACACGCTCCCTCATACCCATGTCTCTCATACGCTCCCTCATACCCACGCCTCACACACGCTCCCTCATACCCACGCCTCACACACGCTCCCTCTCACCCACGCCTCACACACTCCCTCTCACCCACGCCTCACACACTCCCTCTCACCCACGCCTCACACACTCCCTCTCACCCACGCCTCACACACTCCCTCTCACCCACGCCTCACACACTCCCTCTCACCCACGCCTCACACACTCCCTCTCACCCACACCTCACACACTCCCTCTCACCCACACCTCACACACTCCCTCTCACCCACACCTCACACACTCCCTCTCACACACTCCCTCTCACCCACACCTCACACACTCCCTCATACCCACGCCTCACACACTCCCTCTTACCCACGCCTCACACACTCCCTCTTACCCACGCCTCACACACTTCCTCTTACCCACGCCTCATACACTCCCTCATACCCACGCCTCACACACTCCCTCATACCCACGCCTCACACACTCCCTCATACCCACGCCTCACACACTCCCTCATACTCACACACTCCCTCATACCCACACCTCACATACTCCCTCATACTCACATACTCCCTCATACCCACACCTCACACACTCCCTCATACCCACACCTCACACACTCCATCATACCCACACACACCCTTATACCCACACCTCAACACTCCCTCATACCAACACCCCCCCATACCCACGCCTCGCACACTTATACCCACACCTCACACACTCCCTCATACCCTTGCCTCGCACACTCTCTCATATCCACACTCCCTCATACCCACATCTCACACACTACCTCACCTCACACACTCCCTCATACCCACACCTCACACACTCCCTCATACCCACACCTCACACACTCCCTCATACCCACACCTCATACACTCCTTCATACCCACACCTCATACACTCCCTCATACCCACACCCCCCCCCATACCCACACACCCCTTATACCCACACACACCCCATAGTCACACTTTGAACACCCTCTCATACCCACACTACATCATACCCACACCTCACACACTCCCTCATACCCACACCTCACACACTCCCTCTCACCCACACCTCACACACTCCCTCATACCCACACCTCACACACTCCCTCATACCCACACACTCCCTCATACCCACACCTCACACACTCCCTCATACCCACAACTCACACACTCCCTCATACCCACACACCCCCCATACCCACACACACCCCATACTCACACCTTGCACACCCTCTCATACCCACGCCTCGCACACTCTCTCATACCCACACTCCATCATACCCAAACCTCACACACTCCCTCATACCCACACCTCACACACTCCCTCTCACCCACACCTCACACACTCCCTCTCACCCACACACTCCCTCTCACCCACACCTCACACACTCCCTCATACCCACACCTCACACACTCCCTCATACCCACACACTCCCTCATACCCACACCTCACACACTCCCTCTCACCCACACTTCACACACTCCCTCATACCCACACCTCACACACTCCCTCATACCCACCACCCCCATACCCACACACTCCCATACCCACACCTCGCACACCCTCTTATACCCACGCCTCGCACACTCCCTCTCACCCACGCGCCTCACACACTCCCTCTTACCCATGCCTCACACACTCCCTCTTACCCACGCCTCACACACTCCCTCTTACCCACGCCTCACACACTCCCTCTTACCCACGCCTCACACACTCCCTCTTACCCACGCCTCACACACTCCCTCTTACCCACGCCTCACACACTCCCTCTTACCCACGCCTCACACACTCCCTCTTACCCACAACTCACACACTCCCTCTCACCCACACCTCACACACTCCCTCTCACCCACACCTCACACACTCCCTCTCACCCACACCTCACACACTCCCTCATACCCACACCTCACACACTCCCTCATACTCACACACTCCCTCATACCCACACCTCACACACTCCCTCATACCCACACCTCACACACTCCCTCTCAGCCACACTTCACACACTCCCTCATACCCACACCTCACACACTCCCTCATACCCACACCTCACACACTCCCTCATACCCACACCTCATACACTCCTTCATACCCACACCTCATACACTCCTTCATACCCACACCTCATACACTCCTTCATACCCACACCTCATACACTCCCTCATACCCACACACCCCCCATACCCACACACCCCTTATACCCACACACACCCCATAGTCACACCTTGAACACCCTCTCATACCCACGCCTCGCACACTCTCTCATACCCACACTCCATCATACCCACACCTCACACACTCCCTCATACCCACACCTCACACACTCCCTCTCACCCACACCTCACACACTCCCTCTCACCCACACCTCACACACTCCCTCATACCCACACCTCACACACTCCCTTATACCCACACCTCACACACTCCCTCTCACCCACACTTCACACACTCCCTCATACCCACACCTCACACACTCCCTCATACCCACCATCCCCATACCCACACACCCCCATACCCACACACCCCCATACCCACACCTCGCACACCCTCTTATACCCACGCCTCGCACACTCCCTCTCACCCACGCCTCGCACACTCCCTCTCACCCACGCCTCGCACACTCCCTCTCACCCACGCCTCGCACACTCCCTCTTACCCATGCCTCACACACTCCCTCTTACCCACGCCTCACACACTCCCTCTTACCCACGCCTCACACACTCCCTCTTACCCACGCCTCACACACTCCCTCTTACCCACGCCTCACACACTCCCTCATACCCACACACCCCCCATACCCACACACCCCTTATACCCACACACACCCCATACTCACACCTTGCACACCCTCTCATACCCACGCCTCGCACACTCTCTCATACCCACACTCCATCATACCCAAACCTCACACACTCCCTCATACCCACACCTCACACACTCCCTCTCACCCACACCTCACACACTCCCTCATACCCACACCTCACACACTCCCTCATACCCACACCTCACACACTCCCTCTCACCCACACCTCACACACTCCCTCTCACCCACACCTCACACACTCTCTCATACCCACACCTCACACACTCCCTCATACCCACACCTCACACACTCCCTCTCACCCACACTTCACACACTCCCTCATACCCACACCTCACACACTCCCTCATACCCACACCTCACACAAGCCTCTTGCAAACACACACTCACAAACACTTGATTTATATGATTGCCATAATAGTTATAAATACACACACTCCCTCATACCCACACCTCACACACTCCCTCATACCCACACCTCACACACTCCCTCATACCCACACCTCACACACTCCCTCATACCCACACCTCACACACTCCCTCATACCCACACCTCACATACTCCCTCATACTCACACACTCCCTCATACACACACCTCACACACTCCTTCATACCCACACCTCAAACACTCTCTCATACCCACACTCCCTCATACCCATACCTCACATACTCCCTCATACCCACACACCCCCTTATACCAACACCTCAAACACTCTCTCATACCCACACTCCCTCATACCCAAACTTCACACAATCCCTCATACCCACACACCCCCATACCCATGCCTCGCACACTCTCTCATACCCACACTCCCTCATACCCAAACCTCACACACTCCCTCATACCCACACCTCACACACTCCCTCATACCCACACCTCACACACTCCCTCATACCCACTCCTCACACACTTCCTCTTACCCACACCTCACACACTCCCTCTCACCCACACCTCTTACTCTCTCATACCCACACTCCCTCATACCCACACCTCACACACACACTCATACCCACACCTCACACACTCCCTCATACCCACACCTCACACACTCCCTCATACCCACACCTCACACACTCCTTCATACCCACACCTCACACACTCCTTCATACCCACACCTCACACACTCCCTCTCACCCACACCTCACACACTCCCTCTCACCCACACCTCACACACTCCCTCTCACCCACACTCTCCCTCATACCCACACCTCACACACTCCCTCTCACACACACTCCCTCATACCCACACTTCACACACTCCCTCATACCCACACCCCACACACTCCCTCATACCCACACCCCACACACTCCCTCATACCCACACCCCCCCATACCCACACACCCCCATACTCACACCTCGCACACCCTCTTATACCCACGCCTTGCACACTCTCTCATAGCAACACTCCCTCATACCCACACCTCACACACACCTCTTGCAAACACACACTCACAAACACTTGATTTATATGATTGCCATAATAGTTGTAAATACACACACTCCCTCATACCCACACCTCACACACTCCCTCATACCCACACCTCACACACTCCCTCATACCCACACCTCACACACTCCCTCATACTCACGTCTCACACGCTCCCTCTCACCCACGCCTCACACGCTCCCTCTCACCCACGCCTCACACGCTCCCTCTCACCCACGCCTCACACGCTCCCTCTCACCCACGCCTCACACGCTCCCTCTCACCCACGCCTCACACGCTCCCTCTCACCCACGCCTCACACGCTCCCTCTCACCCACGCCTCACACACTCCCTCTCACCCACGCCTCACACACTCCCTCTCACCCACGCCTCACACACTCCCTCTCACCCACGCCTCACACACTCCCTCTCACCCACGCCTCACACACTCCCTCTCACCCACGCCTCACACACTCTCTCTCACCCACGCCTCACACGCTCCCTCTCACCCACGCCTCACACACTCCCTCTCACCCACGCCTCACACGCTCCCTCTCACCCACGCCTCACACGCTCCCTCTCACCCACACCTCACACGCTCCCTCTCACCCACACCTCACACACTCTCTCTCACCCACGCCTCACAAACTCCCTCTCACCCATGCCTCACACACTCCCTCTCACCCACGCCTCACACGCTCCCTCTCACCCACACCTCACACACCCCCTTAACCCACACCTCACACACTCCCTCTCACCCAAACCAAACAATTATTGTCTTCTATGTTTTGAACAGGCTTGTCATTCCCTCCCATATTTTAGTATTTCTGCATACTAAACTTAATTTTTAAATGTGTATGATCTGCTAAAAAAATTATTGATTTCAAATGGTTCTCAGAGGAACAAAACAAACATATAATTTAGACTAAACCAGCATGGTTCCATGTACTCCCCTTCATTTTATAACAGTTCTCTAGCTGGATACCAATTTTAAGGTAATGCAAAGTTTTACTAAATTAGCAATGCAGTGGGGGGGAAAAATCTGCTTTTTTGGCTTTTTAAAATGTTTTACTTTTTACCAGCTATGAAAAACATACATAAATATATATTATACACAGTATTTATACAAAATAATTCACCAGAATGGACTAATTATTATAACACATACTCATACCTCCCAACATTTCAAAAGTAAAAAGAGGGACACCCCCCCTCCCGCAAAAAATTTGATATGTGGTGGGGGGGGGCCTTAAAAAAATCATAAGACCAAAGTAATAAAAATAAAATTCTAAATAAAGTCATATATTTTAATACACTTAGGCAGCAAATCAAACACAAGCTCAAACCACTGGTATGGCTATGTGAGCGCTGTATTTAATTAGCCTTTGCAAAGACAGTGCTTAATTGGACATTTAATAATAAATTCTTTAAAACTGCTCTCTGCATTCCGCATTAGTATTCTAGATTCTGGCCTTTAAAGTCAGCAAAAATGCACAGTAGCACACTGCATAGCATACACTTACACATGCAGATATACACACACTACATAGCATACACTTACACATGCAGATACACACACACACTACATAGTATACACTTACACATGCAGATACACACACACTACATAGTATACACTTATACATGCAGATACACACACACACTACATAGCTTACACTTATACATGCAGATACACACACACACTACATAGTATACACTTATACATGCAGATACACACACACACTACATAGCATACATTTATACATGCAGATACACACACACACACTACATAGCATACACTTATACATGCAGATACACACACACACACTACATAGCTTACACTTATACATGCAGATACACACACACACACACTACATAGCTTACACTTATACATGCAGATACACACACACACTACATAGCATACACTTATACATGCAGATACACACACACTACATAGCATACACTTATACATGCAGATACACACACACTACATAGCATACACTTATACATGCAGATACACACACACTACATAGTATACACTTATACATGCAGATACACACACACTACATAGTATACACTTATACATGCAGATACACACACACTACATAGCTTACACTTATACATGCAGATACACACACACTACATAGTATACACTTATACATGCAGATACACACACACTACATAGTATACACTTATACATGCAGATACACACACACTACATAGTATACACTTATACATGCAGATACACACACACTACATAGCATACACTTATACATGCAGATACACACACTACATAGCATACACTTACACATGCAGATACACACACACTACATAGCATACACTTACACATGCAGATACACACACTACATAGCATACACTTACACATGCAGATACACACACACTACATAGCATACACTTATACAGGCAGATACACACACACACACACAATACATAGCATACACTTATACATGCAGATACACACACACTACATAGCATACACTTATACATGCAGATACACACACACTACATAGCATACACTTATACATGCAGATACACACACACACACACAATACATAGCATACACTTATACATGCAGATACACACACACTACATAGCATACACTTATACATGCAGATACACACACACACTACATAGCATACACTTACACATGCAGATACACAGACACTACATAGTATACACTTATACATGCAGATACACACACACAGTTATGGATACAGATAGACACACACACTACATCATATATGGGTATCTGTAATTCATTGTATGGGGTCCTGGGGTTGGCAAGCACATTAGCTGGCAGACTGCGGCTGCCACTGCTCATTGTATAAAACTGAAGGCATGCTAGTATTATCACCAGGGGTTAGATATCATCATTACCAGAGGTAGGTTAGAGAGGTCACCATTACCCGTGGTCAGAGTGTATACAGCCTTCTTACTCCTGCTTAACCCACACACCATTCCTTTTCCACAGGGAATATAACAGGTATCTAACCCTGTGAGAGCAAAGCCAGCTGCTTCTGAGTATGGGCCCAATAGAATTAAAAAAAAAAAAAAAAAATTTTTTTTTTTTTTAAATGCCTGGGGCAAATCGGGACAGATGGCTAGCAACTCGGGACAGAGGGACAGACCCCTAAAATCGGGACTCCCCCGCGAAAATCGGGACAGTTGGGGGGTATGCATACTTTATTAGGACATTTAGTGCAGTCTTAAAACAACAGGTCTGTTTAAGGGTAGCAGTAGCTTACACTTGAAGATACTTTTGCTTGAATCCTCTGCTGCTGTTTGTAGATCTATAAATCATTCCTCTGCAGCTCACTGGAAGCAATCACTCCCATGTGACCCCTGCGACCAGCTCTGATACACTGAGGTCTTCTAAAGCAATAAACAGCTTGTTCCACTACAGTTAACCCCCATGGCTGCCAACAAGTGCTGCAACTAATATCACAGCAGCACATTCAGGCAGCCATGGGAATGAAAGAAATAGAGGAAATATTTCCCCCCCTCTGTGCATAACAGCCACACCGATTAGGAGGAGACTGTAGTACATAGGCAGCCAGCCCAGGCCTAGTACTACTAGGCTAGTGTAATGTGTGTAACAGTATTCTATATATTTATTTTAATTATGCCACAACGCTCCAAAAGAAATAGAAAAGGTCCTCTCTCTCTGAGACCAGAGTCTCTAGACCTCACCTACCTGGCCACCTGCTGAGTCGCAGCCTCCCTCGGCCCTCGCATCATCACACAGCCAGCCACAGACTGCACTGAGCATTCGCAGCTCAGCTCACAGTCTGGACTAGTGGACTCTGTCTCTTGCAGTTGAGAATGGCCCGGCCCAGCGGCAGCATCTTTCAGCCTGAGGCCTCCCTCCAACCGCAACCACCGAGTGTGACAGTCACAGATATGACACACACGCAGCCGCAGCGATAGTCTGCTGTCATTAGCCGCAGCCTCTGTGTGTCACGTGGGCCCGGCACGGGGCATTAATGTAGTGCAGCCACGTGCCGGGTGTGTGCAGTGTGTCTTCTCGGCTCCTCCTGTCAGCCCAGCCTCATTAGCATTTGCATACAACAGTCGGAAGCAGTGCACCTGCGCCTGTGTGGCCGAGCGATCAGAATAGGGAGGGGAATGTGTTGAATATGGCGGCGCCGAGCAGCTGAACTAAAGTGCATTTAATTTGTGCAATATGTGCTGCATGCATAAATAGTATATATATATATATATATACATGTAAACAAGAAAACTCAGACCCTTATTTTTCTAGCACCCAACCATTTCTGGAAAAATATATACTTTTAAACAAGGAAAGATTTAGGAGTAAATAATACACATACTATTTGAAAATGCGTTTTTGAAAGATTTATATATTGATTTCTGCATAACAATAATTCGTAAGCATGACCCCCAAATATTTAGAAAGTTCAAAGTCCACAACCCGGGTTGTTAGGTGGAAGTTGGTAAGTTGGTCCATTCATTGACCAATATTGGTTTATTTCTAAATGCCTGATTGCTGGCACATTTGTAATCCCAGTGATGGAAAGCAACGTTAATGCAAGGACAGCACCAATTATTATGTAACACTGACACTGTAGGTTTTAAACTTGTATCTTCGTACTCCCAATGCAAGTTGTAACTGTATCACAAATAGCAGAAAAAAGTGGCAATTTCCATACCACATTAAACTCGCTGTGACAGTTCTGTATTGCGTGTAGAGATATTATAAAACAAGTACCTGCTTCCTCGGTGTTCCGTCAGTGACGTATCATGGTGTCATATCTACCTGCTCGTTGCTTCCAATTTTTATTCCAAACCGGTTTAGGAGATATCACCTTTGCTTTTTCCTCCGTGCTTTCTTGGCTCTTTCTGTGCATCTGCACGCCTTGGCTTACACCGGAGTATGGTTTTGTTTGAAGGTCAGCTTTTGGACGGTGCACAGCTGCTGCACCGCTCCAAACAAACAAACAAGCAGCTACGCGCGTTTCACCCGGGGTCCATTCGGGCTTCTTCCGGCTGTGTGTAATTGGAGATTACTCTCCATAGCATTTAAACAGTATGCTCCGCCTTTAATTGGCTTTTTCAGGTACATAGTGTGTTTTAGCCGTACAGGTGAAATGTCAGACAATTGTAAATGTTTATTTTGTTATGCTATTGACCTTTTTCTTAAAATCACACACTTTCTATATACAATATTATATCTGTTCATACAGTGCAAGGTCTGCAATACCTATTTTATATTCAATATTCCTTTAAGGGAATAACTTTATTTCTTATGGGCAATTTAGATGGGATACCTTAGTATTGGTGTTCTGTATGTATTGCTTCAGTCTCCCAGAAATGAGCCAAAATTTAGCTCTTCATTTAAGCCATCTGGTTTTAGACTTTTTAGGTTAAAGATCCATTTGCTTTCTTTACACAGTAGAATCTTGTCTAGATTTCCTCCTCTACCTTTCAGGTCTACTATTTCTAGGCCTCTGAATTTTAACTGTCTTTTGTCACTATTGTGACACTCTGCAAAATGACGTGCTACACTGCTGGTTTTTGTGCATTTATTTTTAATATCTCTTTTATGTTCTTTTATCCTTTCTTTGAGCTCCCTGTAGGTTTTACCTATATAATATTGGGGGCAATTGCAGCAAACCATATAGACTACTCCTTCACTTTTACAAGTTATACGTCCCTTTATTGTATGAAAGGACCCAAATTTATCACAAAAGTTTTTGCCTACCAGCATATTAGTGCAGACTGAGCAGTGTGAGCATTTGAAATTCCCATTCTTTTTATTGGTTAACCAGTTTCCTGTATTTTTATTCTCAAAGTGGCTCTGAACCAGAAAATCCTTTAAATTTGGTGCTCTTTTCGGAGTCATAAGTGGAGATTCTCCTACAAATTTGCCTATTGATTTATCAATCCACAAAATGTGCCAGTGTTTGTTTAAAATTGAACGGATATCCTGCCATTTATGGTTGTAAGTTCCTATAAATCGAATTAAAGATGATTCCGTTGTGTCATCTGATTTTTCATATAATAAATCATCCCTATCCTTGCTTTTGGTCTTGTTAAATGCTTTCTTTAAACATTGTTGTGTATAGCCTCTTGCTTTGAATCTTTTGTTTAGAGTACCTGCTTCAATTTTAAATTGTTCAGTATCTGAGCAGTTTCTTTTGTGTCTTAAAAATTGGCCATAGGGTATATTTTGTATCAGTTTTTTAGGATGGTGACTGTCAAATGATAGTAATGAGTTTCCTGCAGTGTCTTTGCGAAATGTTGCTGTTTTGAGGCAGTTTTTGTCATTGATAATGCGTAGATCAAGAAATGTAATCTCATTTTTACTATAAGTGTAGGTGAATTTTAAGTTCCAATTATTATTATTTAGTTTTTGCATAAATTCTATCAATTTCATCTCTGTGTCCTCCCAAAGGAGGAACACGTCATCGATGAATCTTAGCCATAAAGAGATGGAGTCATTTATCTCAGCACTATTTAGAATTTGATCAAATTCCCATTTTCCTAGGTAGAGGCAGGCAAATGTGGGTGCACAGCAAGTCCCCATTGCTGTTCCTAGGTTTTGTTGGTAACATTTGTTTCCAAAAACAAAATAATTATGTTTTAAAATAAAAGATAACAGTTCCAATACAAAATTTGTATGTTTCTCATATTCTGAACCTCTTTGAATTAGGAAATATTTTATTGCCTCTACCCCTTTATCATGAGGGATGCTTGAGTAGAGTGACTCTACATCGATTGCAACCAGTAAAGTGTTTGCAGATATACTTATATCATTGAGTTTTTTCAATACATCTAGTGTGTCTTTAATGTATGAAGGGAGATTTAATAGATTAGGTCTAAGGCAAAAATCCACATACTGTGAAATTTTCTCAGTTAGAGAGCCCTTGCCCGATATAATGGGGCGACCTGGTGGTGGCAGTTTATTTTTGTGGAGTTTTGGTATGCAGTAAAATGTTGCAGTTTTTGGAAATTTGACAAACAGAAAGTCTAATTCTCTTTGGTTTATAACGCCTTCATCTTTCGCTCTCATTAAAATTTGAAACAATTTATCTTTGTAAATTTCAGTGGGGTTAAAGTGTAAAGTACTGTATTGTTTTTTATCTCTTAGTTGTCTTTGACATTCATCAACATAGTCCTTGGTATTTAGAACTACAATGTTACCGCCCTTATCTGATGGCTTAATGGTTATACTGGTGTCATTTTTTAAATTATTTAATGCATTTCTCTGTTTCTTTGTTAAGTTGTCAGGTAGGGGCTCATTTGTACTTAGAAGATCGATATCTCTTTCCACTAATTTGACAAAATTATGAATAAGGGGAATACTGGATAGTGCTGGCATATATTCTGACTTTTTCTTAAAGTCACTGAAACCTATAGCTGTTGTCTGGCTTGGTTGACCTGATATTTCTTCCTGTAATTCCTCTAAAATTTTTACACTTTGCCTATCATGTATATTTAAAGTTTTTTTTGTCTGTTTTGTTTTCAAAAGTTTTATTTAAAACTATTTTTCGAGCAAATAGATGGAGGTCCTTAACCAACTCAAACTTATCTAATTTATTCACTGGTGAGAAAGTTAATCCTTTTTCTAAAACCTCTATTTGACTGTCAGTAAGATTTTTTTCTGACAGATTAACAACATTTATAGGTTTCTTTTCCTCCTCTGTCTAAGTGGGTATCTGCGTCTGCCTCTGCCTCTGCCATCTGTGTTTCCTCCCCCCTCTCCTTGATTTGTGTTTTTGTGTCCTAAAAAACTTTTTTGCTGTTCTCTGTAGGAGTTTTGTGTTTTATTTTCATCTCCACTCGAGATTTCTGTTTCAGAGCCACTAGAGGCACTGTATGTGTAATCATATACCTTTTTATCCTGATAGTCTTGCCAGTCTCTTTGATATTTCTTTTTCTTTCTAAATTTTATTGAATCTTGGATTTTACGTAGCTCAACTTTTGCTAGGCCCATAAGTCTCTCATATTCATCTTTTCCTTTCCAAGCATCTATCTCTTTGTTCGCTAATGTCAGTTCTTTCTGAATTTTCTCTAGTCTGAGTTTATTCTCCTCTATCATCAGATTCATCCAATCTGTGGAGCATTTTGAAGCATATTTATCCCATTTAATTTGGAAATTTTCCAATAAAGGATTATCTAAATTTGCCCCCGGTCTCTTTCTTATCCTAAGCCCTCTTGGAATCATTTTCATTTCAACATATTTTTCTAAACTAGATATTTCCCATTTCAGTTTTTGTTCTTTAAACAATTTTTTCTTATATTCTTTAAACGATTTGTATATGCTTGGATTTTCAGAGGAAGCTGAAGCAATACCCTCAGTATTAGAGGGAACAGAAAAAGTATCATCAACATCATATTGCCACTCACTTTCATTTAATTCAGCCATTATTATTTTTTTTATATACACACACACACACACACACACAGTCGAAGTTTAAACATTAAAGTTAAAAATTATTAATAACATTCAGTAAAAATGTAATAAATATTTGACAAAAAAAAATCTGTTTTTTTTAAATGCCGTGAGGTCGCAGAGGGCGGGGCTAAAATACCTTGTGGCCTACCGGGCATATGTCCGGTATTCCCGACGTCCAGTCCGGGCCTGGCTGTAAATGACTAACTCATAAACATAACTTGTGCTACAGTTGTGCTTCTGTGTGTTTTAACCCTTCACTGGCACAGTGAGCTGCACAGTGTGTATTAACCCTTCAATGGCACAGATAGCTGCACAGTGTGTATTAACCCTTCACTGGCACAGTGAGCTGCACAGTGTGTATTAACCCTTCACTAGCACAGAGAGCAGCACAGTGTGTATTAACCCTTCACTGGCACAGAGAGCAGCACAGTGTGTATTAACCCTTCACTAGCACAGAGAGCAGCACAGAGTGTATTAACCCCTTCACTTGCACAGAGAGCTGCACAGTGTGCATTAACCATTTACTAGCACAGAGAGTTGCAGTGTGTATTAACCCTTCACTGGCACAGAGAGCAGCACAGTGTGTATTAATACTTCACTAGCACAGAGAGCAACAGTATGTATTAACCCTTCACTAGCACAGAGAGCTGCAGTGTGTAACAATCCTTCAATAGCACAGAGAGCAGCACAGTGTGTATTAACCCTTCACTGGAAAAGAGAGCAGCACAGTGTGGATTAACCCTTCACTAACACACAGAGCAGCACAGTGTGTATTAACTCTTCACTGGAAAAGAGAGCAGCACAGTGTGTATTAACCCTTCACTAACACAGAGAGCAGCACAGTGTGTATTAACCCTTCACTAACACAGAGAGCAGCACAGTGTGTATTAACCCTTCACTAACACAGAGAGCAGCACAGTGTGTATTAACCCTTCACTAACACAGAGAGCAGCACAGTGTGTATTAACCCTTCACTGGAAAAGAGAGCAGCACAGTGTGTATTAACCCTTCACTAACACAGAGAGCAGTACAGTGTGTATTAAACCTTCACTGGCACAGAGAGCAGCACAATGTGTATTAACCATTCACTAGCACAGAGAGCAACACAGTGTGTATTAACCCTTCACTAGCAGAGAGAGCAGCACAGTGTGAATTAACCCTTCACTAGCAGAGAGAGCAACACATTGTGTATTAACCCTTCACTAGCAGAGAAAGCAACACATTGTGCATTAACCCTTCACTAGCACAGAGAACAACACATTGTGTATTAACCCTTCCTCTGTCTCTCCCTCCCTCTCTCCCTTCCTCTGTCTCTCCCTCTCTTCCTCCCTCTGTCTCTCCCTTCCTCTCTCTCTCTCCCTCCCTCCATCTATCCCTCCCACTGACTCTCTCTCCCTCCCTCCCTCCCTCTGTCCCTCCGTCTCTCTCTCCCCCTCCCTCCCTGCCCCTGTATCCCAACCTTCCTCTTCCTCCCTCCCTCCCTTCGTGTCTCTCTCTCCCTCCCTTTCTCTGTCTCTCCCTTCCTCTGTCTCCCTTCCTCTGTCTCTCTCTCTCCCTCCCTTTCTCTGTCTCTCCCTTCCTCTCCCTCTCTCTCCCTCCCTTCCTCTGTCTCTCTATCTCTCTCTCCCTCCCTTCCTCTGTCTCTCTCGCCCTCTCTCCATTTCTCCCTGTTTCTTTCCTGGCCACCCTCATCTGTCTGTCTCTCCCTCCCTTCCTCTTTCTCTCCCTCCCTTTTTTCTCCCTCCCTTCCAATGTCTCTCTCCATTCCTCCTCTGTTTCTCTCACTTCCTTCCTCTGTCTGTCTCTCCCTCGCTTCCACTGTGTCTCTCTCTCCCTCCCTTCCTCTGTCTCTCTCTCTCTCTCTCCCTCCCTTCCTCTGTCTCTCTCGCCCTCCCTCCATTTCTCCGTCTTTCTTTCCTGGCCACCCTTCATCTGTCTGTCTCTCCCTCCCTTCCTCTTTCTCTCCCTCCCTTGTCTCTCCCTCCCTTCCAATGTCTCTCTCCATTCCTCCTCTGTTTCTCTCACTTCCTTCCTCTGTCTGTCTCTCCCTCGCTTCCACTGTGTCTCTCTCTCCATCCCTTCCTCTGTGTCACTCTCTCTTTCCCATCCTCTGTCTCTCTCTCTCCTGATTTTAACCCTTTGTCTGCCCCTCGCTACTTTCTTCTCCATACTGTAGTGCATATACGGGGTGGGATTTTTTTATTGCACAAGCACTTGTTAATTTACAATATTTAGTTCTTATTAAAAGTATTTAAGGACAAAATTGTCTATTTATATTGCAATTAAAAACATGGTGGGGGAGGGGCTTATGAGGTTGGAGGGGCAATAGGGTAGAGGAGGGGCGAAGGAGGAAGGTAGGTAGGTGGGGGGCCCTGCCACACTTTTGCCAATAAAAAAAAATGTCCCCGGATTTAATTTTAAAAATCTGGTCACCTTACTATTAACCCTTCATTAGCACAGAGAGCAGCACAGTGCATATAAACCCTTCAATAGCCCAGAGAGCAGCACAGTGTGTATTAACCCTTCACTAGCAGAGAGAGCAGCACAGTGAGTATTAACCCTTCACTAGAACAGAGAGCAAAACAGTGTGTACTAACCCTTCACTAGCACAGAGAGCAGCACAGTGCATATAAACCCTTCAATAGCCCAGAGAGCAGCAGTGTGTACTAACCCTTCACTAGCACAGAGAGCAGCACATTGTGTATTAACCCCTTTACTAAGACAAAAAGCTGCACAGTGTGCATTAACTCTTCACTAGCAAAGAGAGCAGCACAGTGTGTGTTAACCCTTCACTAGCAGACAGTAGCACAGTGTGTATTAACCCTTCACTAGCACAGAGAGCAGCACAGTGCGTATTAACCCTTCACTAGCACAGAGAGCAGCACAGTGTGTATTAACCCTTCACTAGCAGAGAGAGCAGCACAGTGAGTATTAACCCTTCACTAGCACAGAGAGCAGAACAGTGTGTATTAACCCTTCACTAGCACAGAGAGCAGCACAGTGTGTATTAACCCTTCACTAGCAGAGAGCAGCACATTGCGTATTAACCCTTCACTAGCAGAGAGAGCAGCACACTGTGTATTAACCCTTCACTAGCACAGAGAGCAGCACAGTTTGTATTAACCCTTCACTAGCAGAGAGAGCTGCACAGTGTGTATTAACCCTTCACTAGCAGAGAGCAGCACAGTGTGTATTAACCCTTCACCAGCACAAAGAGCTGCACAGTGTGTATTAACCCTTCACTAGCACAGAGAGCAGCACAGTGTGTATTAACCCTTCACTAGCACAGAGAGCAGCACAGTGTGTATTAACCCTTCACTAGCACAGAGAGCAGCACAGTGTGTATTAATCCTTCACTAGCACAGAGAGCAGCACAGTGTGTATTAACCCTTCACTAGCACAGAGAGCTGCACAGTGTGTATTAACCCTTCACTAGCACAGAGAGCAGCACAGTGTGTGTTAGCCCTTCACTAACACAACTAGTTGAATAGCACTTAGTACCAAGTGCCTGGCACAAGCAGATGAATAACAAGCATTAATAGAACAACATTTATAACAATTATAAACATTTTAAGAAGACCAGAAAGTGACTAAAATGTTTTATCACACAATACACCCAGCCTGACTCAACTTACCCAGCTATGGCTGCACAGAAAGGAAGTAAATGGGACTGGGAGGGGGACAAAGAGCAGCTCAATACTGAACTACATCTCCCAGAATACATGCAGAGAAGTCACATGTTAAGCAGCAGCCAATCAGACAAAATAAAATCTGCAACCATTTCAAAGACAAATTGGATGCTTTGTAACATTGTTTAAATGCTGCAAATTAATAAAATTAGTAACTGAGCACATTGTCACTGTCATATCCTCTACTAGTGCATTACAGCTACACTATATACATAAAGCTACACTATATACATAAAGCTACACTATATACATACAGCTACACAATATACATAAAGCTACACTATATACATAAACCTACACTATATACATAAAGCTACACTATATACATAAAGCTACACTATATACATAAAGTTACACTATATACATTACAGCTACACTATATACATAAAGCTACACTATATACATAAAGCTACACTATATACATTACAGCTACACTATATACGTAAAGCTACACTATATACATAAAGCTACACTATATACATAAAGTTACACTATATACATTACAGCTACACTATATACATAAAGCTACACTATATACATAAAGCTACACTATATACATAAAGTTACACTATATACATAAAGCTACACTATATACATAAAGCTACACAATATACATAAAGCTACACTATATACATAAAGCTACACTATATACATTACAGCTACACAATATACATAAAGCTACACTATATACATAAAGCTACACTATATACATTACAGCTACACTATATACATAAAGCTACACTATATACATAAAGCTACACTATATACATTACAGCTACACTATATACATAAAGCTACACTATATACATAAAGCTGCACTATATACATAAAGCTACACTATATACATAAAGCTACAGTACTATATACATAAAGCTGCACTATATACATAAAGCTGCATTATATACATTACAGCTACACTATATACATAAAGCTACACAATATACATAAAGTTACACTATATACATTACAGCTACACAATATACATAAAGCTACACAATATACATTACAGCTACACTATATACATAAAGCTACACTATATACATAAAGTTACACTATATACATTACAGCTACACAATATACATAAAGCTACACAATATACATTACAGCTACACTATATACATAAAGCTACACAATATACATAAAGTTACACTATATACATTACAGCTACACAATATACATAAAGCTACACAATATACATTACAGCTACACTATATACATAAAGCTACACTATATACATAAAGCTACACTATATACATAAAGCTACACTATATACATACAGCTACACTATATACATTACAGCTACACTATATACATAAAGCTGCACTATATACATAAAGCTACACTATATACATAAAGCTGCACTATATACATAAAGCTACACTATATACATAAAGCTACACTATATACATTACAGCTACACTATATATATTACAGCTACACAATATACATAAAGCTACACTATATACATAAAGCTACACTATATACATAAAGCTACACTATATACATAAAGCTACACTATATACATTACAGCTACACTATATACATAAAGCTACACTATATACATAAAGCTGCACTATATACATTACAGCTAAACAATATACATAAAGCTACACTATATACATAAAGCTACACTATATACATAAAGCTACACTATATACATAAAGCTGCACTATATACATAAAGCTACACTATATAAATTACAGCTACACTATATACATAAAGCTACACTATATACATTACAGCTACACTATATACATAAAGCTACACTATATACATAAAGCTACACTATATACATACAGCTACACTATATACATTACAGCTACACTATATACATAAAGTTACACTATATACATAAAGTTACACTATATACATAAAGCTACACTATATACATAAAGCTATACTATATACATTACAGCTACACTATATACATAAAGCTACACTATATACATAAAGCTACACTATATACATACAGCTACACTATATACATACAGCTACACTATATGCATTACAGTACACTATATACATAAAGCTACACTATATACATAAAGCTACACTATATACATAAAGCTACACTATATACATTACAGCTACACTATATACATAAAGCTACACTATATACATTACAGCTACACTATATACATAAAGCTACACTATATACATTACAGCTACACTATATACATAAAGCTACACTATATACATAAAGCTACACTATATACATTACAGCTACACTATATACATAAAGCTACACTATATACATTACAGCTACACTATATACATAAAGCTACACTATATACATAAAGCTACACTATATACATTACAGCTGCACTATATACATTACAGCTACACTATATACATAAAGCTACACTATATACATTACAGCTACACAATATACATTACAGCTACACTATATACATTACAGCTACACTATATACATAAAGCTACACTATATACATACAGCTACACTATATACATAAAGCTACACTATATACATTACAGCTACACTATATACATAAAGCTACACTATATACATACAGCTACACTATATACATAAAGCTACACTATATACTTAAAGCTACACTATATACATACAGCTACACTATATACATAAAGCTACACAATATACATACAGCTACACAATATACATAAAGCTACACTATATACATTACAGCTACACTATATACATACAGCTACACTATATACATAAAGCTACACTATATACATAAAGCTACACTATATACATACAGCTACACTATATACATACAGCTACACTATATACATAAAGCTACACTATATACATACAGCTACACTATATACATAAAGCTACACTATATACATACAGCTACACTATATACATACAGCTACACTATATACATTACAGCTACACTATATACATACAGCTACACTATATACATTACAGCTACACTATATACATTACAGCTACACTATATACATACAGCTACACTATATACATACAGCTACACTATATACATAAAGCTACACTATATACATAAAACTACACTATATACATAAAGCTACACTATATACATACAGCTACACTATATACATAAAGCTACACTATATACATAAAGCTACACTATATACATACAGCTACACTATATACATAAAGCTACACTATATACATACAGCTACACTATATACATACAGCTACACTATATACATAAAGCTACACTATATACATACAGCTACACTATATACATAAAGCTACACTATATACATAAAGCTACACTATATACATAAAACTACACTATATACATAAAGCTACACTATATACATTACAGCTACACTATATACATAAAGCTGCACTATATACATAAAGCTACACTATATACATAAAGCTACACTATATACATAAAACTACACTATATACATTACAGCTACACTATATACATAAAGCTGCACTATATACATAAAGCTACACTATATACATAAAGCTACACTATATACATAAATCTACACTATGTACATAAAGCTACACAATCATAGTTGCCAACAGTCCCTGATTTCCAGGGACAGTCCCTGGATTTTGTTGTATGTCCCTGAAAGTCTCCTTTGCACAACATTTGTTGTGTGCATATATACATATATATATATATATATATATATATATATACATATATATATATATATATATATACACACACACACAGATATACAGATAGATAGATAGATAGATAGATAGATAGATGATAAATAGATATAGTGTATTATTTAAATATAATTCATTCCTAATGGAATATTGTTATTATTATTGAATGGGTTCACATATTATTTGTCTTTCTAATTTTGATGCTGTGTTGTAAAAATAACCATATGCCCAGAATGTGTTCCAGAGACTGGGTAGGTGTAAGAGCTTGGTGCTGTAATCTGTATAATAAACTATGGATAAGTCTAAATTATACAATTACTTTCAAATGGGTGTGTTTTGATTGCAGAACTGAGGGGGCGGAGCAGTTGAACAGTAGGGGGTCGATCCGATAAAAATCGTCGCCCGCAAAAGCTGGCGACGCCAATATTTGCGTGGGTTTGGTATCCTATATACGGCGTAACCTAGAAGTTACGCGCATATATTTCTGCCGTCGCCCGTAGTTTTTTGGGCCATAGGCAGGTATACCAAACCCGTGCAGTTTGGTATCCAATATACAGCGTAAGGACTTACGTGGCGAAAATGGAGAAATCTTACTCCATTTTCACCTCGCCACAAAAAGCAGCCGTAAGAAGCCTTACGCTGAGTATTGGAGCCCCGTAACTCCCTAAACTAGCTGCTAAATAAAACCTAACACCTAACACATGCGCAATGTCTATCTACCTATCAACCGCGATCTGCTAAATAAAACCTAACACCTAACGCATGCGCAATGTCTATCTCCCTGTCAACCGCGATCCCCCGCCGCAATCCCTAATACAGTATTTAACCCCTAAACCGCCGCTCACGGACCCCACCGCCATCTACATAAACTAACCCCCTACTGTGAGCCCCTAAAACCGCCACCATCTAACTGATCTATCCCCTAATGTGAACCCCTTACACCGCCGCCATCTACCTTATCTATCCCCTAATCTGACCCCTTACACCGCCGCCACCTATATAAAAAATATTAACCCCTAATCTAATCCCCCTATACCGCCGCCAGCTATATTAATATTATTAACCCCTAATCTAATCCCCCTAAAATAATTATCTCTATTACCAGCCCTTAAAAGGGCCTTTTGCAGGGCTTTGCCCCAAAGTAAACAGCTCTTTTGCCCTATAACCTGCCCTCCCTACACCGCCGCCACCTATATTAATAATATTAACCCCTAATGTAAGCCCCTTACACCGCCGCCATCTATATTAAAATTATTAACCCTTAATTTAATCTACCTACCCCGCCGCCAGCTATATTATCTATATTAACCCTTAGTATATTATAGTTAATATAGTTATTACATTATATATATTAACTATATTAACCCTAATTATATTAGGGTTAATATAGTTAATATAGTTACTATAGTATTTATATTAACTATATTAACTCTATCTAACCCTAACACCCCTAACTAAATTCTTAAATCTAATTCATATTATAAACTAAAATATTCCTATTTAAATCTAAATACTTACCTATAAAATAAACCCTAAGATAGCTGCAATGTAATTAATAATTACATTGTAGCTATGTTAGGGTTTATATTTATTTTACAGGTAAATTGTTAATTATTTTAACTAGGTATAATAGCTATTAAATAGTTATTAACTATTTAATAGCTACCTAGTTAAAATAATTACCCAATTACCTGTAAAATAAATCCTAGCCTAAGTTACAAATACGCCTACACTATCAATAAATTACAAACACTAAATTACAAAAAATAAAAAAAAGATTACAAGATTTTTAAGCTAATTACACCTATTCTAAGCCCCCTAATAAAATAATAAAGCCCCCCAAAATAAAAAAAAATCCCTACCCTATTCTAAATTAAAAAAAGTTCAAAGCTCTTTTACCTTACCAGCCCTTAAAAGGGCCATTAGCGGGGCATGCCCCAAAGAAAACTGCTCTTTTGCCTGAAAAAACCCACAATACCACCCCCCAACATTACAACCCACCACCCACATACCCCTAATCTAACCCAAACCCCCTTAAATAAACCTAACACTACCCCCCTGAAGATCTCCCTACCTTATCTTCACCACGCCGGGCCGAACTCCTCATCCGATCCGGGCGATGTCTATCCAAGCGGCAGCAAAGTCTTCTTCACGACGAATGAGGTACCTTTAAATGACGTCATCCAAGATGGCGTCCGTCGAATTCCGATTGGCTGATAGGATTCTATCAGCCAATCGGAATTAAGGTAGAAAAATCTGATTGGCTGATTGAATCAGCCAATCAGATTCAAGTTCAATCCGATTGGCTGAACCAATCACCCATTCAGATTGAGCTCGCATTCTATTGGCTGATCGGAACAGCCAATAGAATGCAAGCTCAATCTGATTGGCTGATTGGTTCAGCCAATCGGATTGAACTTGAATCTGATTGGCTGATTCAATCAGCCAATCAGATTTTTCTTCCTTAATTCCGATTGGCTGATAGAATCCTATCAGCCAATCAGAATTCGACGGACGCCATCTTGGATGACGTCATTTAAAGGTACCTCATTCGTCGTTCAGTCGTCGGCCGGGATGGATGCTCGCGTTGGTGGAGCGAAGAAAGAAGATTGAAGATGCTGCTTAATGGAAGATGCTGGCGGATGGAAGAAGACTTTGCTGCCGCTTGGATAGACATCGCCCGGATCGGATGAGGAGTTCGGCCCAGCGTGGTGAAGATAAGGTAGGGAGATCTTCAGGGGGGTAGTGTTAGGTTTATTTAAGGGGGGTTTGGGTTAGATTAGGGGTATGTGGGTGATGGGTTGTAATGTTGGGTGGTGGTATTGTGTTTTTTTTTTCAGGCAAAAGAGCAGTTTTCTTTGGGGCATGCCCCGCAAATGGCCCTTTTAAGGGCTGGTAAGGTAAAAGAGCTTTGAACTTTTTTTAATTTAGAATAGGGAAGTGAATTTTTTTTATTTTGGGGGTTTATTATTTTATTAGGGGGCTTAGAATAGGTGTAATTAGCTTAAAAATCTTGTAATCTTTTTTTTATTTTTTGTAATTTAGTGTTTTTTTTTTTTTTGTAGTTTAGTTTATTTAATTGTATTTTTAGATAGATATTTGTAGTTTATTTAATTTATTGATAGTGTAGGTGTATTTGTAACTTAGGTTAGGATTTATTTTACAGGTAATTATTTTAACTAGGTAGCTATTAAATAGTTAATAACTATTTAATAGCTATTATACCTAGTTAAAATAATTAACAATTTACCTGTAAAATAAATATAAACCCTAACATAGCTACAATGTAATTATTAATTATATTGTAGCTATCTAAGGGTTTATTTTATAGGTAAGTATTTAGATTTAAATAGGAATATTTTAATTAATAATATTAATATTAGATTTATTTTAATAAGAATTTAGTTAGGGATGTTAGAGTTAGATAGGGTTATTATACTTAATATATATAATATAATAACGATATTAACTATATTAACCCTAATATAATTAGGGTTAATATAGTTAATATATATAATATAATAACTATATTAACTATATTAACCCTAATATAATTAGGGTTAATATAGTTAATATAGCTGGCGGCGGTGTAGGGGGATTACATTAGGGGTTAATACATTTATTATAGGTGGCCGCGGTGTAGGGGGATGTAGATTGTAGGCAAAAGAGCAGTTTACTTTGTGACAAAGCCCCGCCAAAAGCCCTTTTAAGGGCTGGCAAAAGAGCTGAATTCTTTGGGGCATGCCCCACAAAAAGCCCTTTTAAGGGCTGGCAAAAGACCTGTTACTTTGGGGCAATGCCACGCAAAAAGCCCTTTTCAGGGCTATTTGTAGGGTTAGACTTAGGTTTAGTGGTAGGGATAGTTTAGTATTTTAGGAGTTTAATATAGATGGCGGCGGGGTAGGGGGATTAGATTAGGGGTTAATAATTTTAAAATAGATAGCGGCGGGGTAGGGGCTCACTTTAGGGGGTAGGTAAGGTAGATGGCGGCGGTGTTAGGGGCTCACTTTAGGGGGTTATAGATTTAATATAGCTGGCAGCGGTTTAGGGGTTAATAACTTTATTAGGTAGCGGCGGGCTCCGGGAGCGGCGGTTTAGGGGTTAATACATATTTTATGGTTAGGCTAGTGAGGGGGGATAGCGGATAGAGGGTTAGACGTGTCGGGCTATGTTAGGGAGGCGTGTTAGACAGTGCGGGTGATTTAGACTTTAGTCAGGTTTTGTAGGCGCCGGCAGTTTCTAACGTGGTGCAAGTCACTGGCGACGCCAGAAATTTGTACTTGCGCAGATTTCTGGACATCGCTGGTTTATCAGACTTACGGCACGTTAGCATCTGACGGCGCCGTATATGGGATAGCTCGAGTTGCGAGCTGAAACTGCGGGCGACGTGGTTCCCTCGCTTGCGCCGCAAACTACGCCGTTTATCGGATCGCGCCCCAGGTCGTCAATACTCCAGTAACCCGCTTGCTTGCTCTGCTGCATGCAAAATGTCCCTGGAATTTTTTTTGAAATGTTGGCAACTATGCACAATATATATTAGCACTTTCACTAGCACTGAGAAGAGCTGCACTTTGTATTTACTCCTTCACTAGCACAAAGAGCTGTGCAGCTTGTATTAACCCTTCACTAGCACAGAGAGCAGTGCAGCATACCTCCCAACATTTCAAAATTCAAAAGAGGGACCCCCCCCCCCCCCGCAAAGAAAATTGACATGAGACCAAAGTAATATAAATAAAATTCTAAATAAAGTCATATATTTTAATACATTTAGGCAGCAAATCAAACACAAGCTCAAACCACTGGTATGGCTATGTGAGCTATGTATTTAATTAGCCTTTGCAAAGACATTGCTAAATATTTTTATCTTAATTGGACATTTAATAATAAATTCTTTAAAACTGCTCTCTGCATTCCCCTTTAATATTCTAGATTCTGGCCTTTAAAGTCAGCAAAAATGCACAGTAACATACTACATAGCATACACTTACACATGCAGATACACACACTACATAGCATACACTTACACATGCAGATACACACACACTACATAGCATACACTTATACATGCAGATACACAGACACTACATAGCATACACTTATACATGCAGATACACACTACATAACATACACTTATACAGGCAGATACACACACACAACATAGCTTACACTTACACATGCAGATACACACAGTATATAACATACACTTATACATGCAGATACACATACACACTACATAGCATACACTTATACATACAGATACACACACACTACATAGCATACACTTATACATGCAGATACACACACTACATAGCATACACTTACATATGCAGATACACACAGTATATAACATACACTTATACATGCAGATACACATACACACTACATAGCATACACTTATACATACAGATACACACACACTACATAGCATACACTTATACATGCAGATACACACACACTACATATTATAAACTTATACATGCAGATACACACACACTACATAGCATACACTTATACATGCAGATACACACTACATAGCATACACTTATACATGCAGATACACACACACTACATAGCATACACTTATACATGCAGATACACACACACTACATAGCATACACTTATACATGCAGATACACACACACTACATAGCATACACTTACACATGCAGATACACACATACTACATAGCATACACTTATACATGCAGATACACACACACTACATAGCATACACTTACACATGTAGATACACACACACTACATAGCATACACTTATACATGCAGATACACACACACTACATAGCATACACTTATACATGCAGATACACACACACTACATAGCATACACTTATACATGCAGATACACACACACTACATAGCATACACTTATACATGCAGATACACACACACTACATAGCATACACTTACACATGCAGATACACACATACTACATAGCATACACTTATACATGCAGATACACATACACACAGATGCAGACACATACACACACACACTGCATAAACGTATACATAGAGATACACACAGTTATGGATACAGATAGATACACACACGACTACATCATATATGGGTATCTGTAATTCATTGTATGGGGTCCTGGGGTTGGCAAGCACATTAGCTGGCAGTCTGCGGCTGCCACTGTTCGTTACACTGTTTGTTACCCTGGTATTAGCACTGCTCATTGTATAAAACTGAAGGCATGCTAGTATTATCACCAGGGGTAGACATCATCACTATCAGAGGTAGGTTAGAGAGGTCACCATTACCCGTGTATACAGCCTTCTTACTCCTGCTTAACCCACACACCATTCCTTTTCCACAGGGAATCTAACAGGTATCTAACCCTGTGAGAGCAAAGCCAGCTGCTTCTAAGTATGGGCCCAAAAGAATTTTTAAATGCCTGGGGCAAATCGGGACAGATGGCTAGCATCCCGGGACAGGGGGACAGGCCCCTAAAATCAGGACTGTCCCGCGAAAATCGGGACAGTTGGGGGGTATGGTGCAGGGTGTGATTAAGGGACACTAAACTGAAATTTCTTCTTTCGTGATTTCGATAGAGCAGCAATTTTAAAGTGGATGTAAACTCGCTGCTACTCGACAATCACAACTGCTTTATCATCAAAAAATAACATAAGTTTAATTCATAAATTTTGTTAAAACATAATATATTAGCGATGTATATACCTCTCTAACTATAAAAGTCTCGATTTCTCCCTCCGCCCGCCATTTTGTTCCGCTTTCCTTACATTGATTGACATTTGCCTAAACTAATAATGTGGCGTACAGCCCCTTTTTCGTAACGTCATTTTCAATTTCTGCGCATGCGTCTTTTATATGCGCATGTGTAAAACCACTTTCTAAGCGCTGCGCGCACACGCTCTAAGCATGCGCATATAAAGCCCGCATCCACAACCTTCGTGTATTTCCCAGGAACTGCAAGTAAGTATCTATGCTGCTCCGCAAACTGTTTGAAATTGTAACGATATATTTAGAGCATTGAAATAGCGGTTTTGAAGTGAACGACTGATTACAACTGCAAATCCAGCAATAATGATAAAGTTTTTATTTTTAGCTTCTTTTGCCAACGTTAGAGTTTAAAGTATATTAATGGGTTTTTTGGCTTCAGTCATGGAAAAAGTTATATAATAATAATCACATATCTATTTCTAACCAACGTTTGTGATTATAATTTTTTATAAACAAGCTTTTAGAATATGAATTTTAAATTATTTCTAAGGTTCATTAATTTCAAATATACATTATATTTAAAAATATTACGAAATCGATTTATAAATTTTAAAATCAATCAATTAATACTTTTATTTCATGCATATCAGACAAATATTATTAAAATATAATGTTAATTTAATGAGGACTTCCTGTGGGAGGAGCGTAATGGATGTGGTGTGCGCTCAAGCTCGCCTCGATGCAGAGCAAATTGTCTCCAGACTCCCAGTCATAGAACCTTATTGTGGGGCAAACTCTAATACCCCACTGGAGGACAGTAAGGACATAAGGAAGTCCTGAATCCCTTTTTTTATGGCTGAGTGGGATTAGCCACAAAAACACAGAGCCAAAACAGCAGGCTGCACGACTAGTCAAGGCAAACAACGGTGTATACAGAGAGCCGCAGCAGCGGAAGCTGAAAGAAACACAGACGACATCGGACAAGTGAGAAAAGAAGCACTGTTTAATAAAAACATTCTTTGGAATACTCTTTAAAGATATTGTGACTCAGGTGAGAGGTGTATGCTTGGAGGCAGAGTACCGGAGAAGACAGTGGCGAGGTGAGAGGAAGCAGGGACGCGGTGCCCTGGAACCCCAAAAAAACCCAGTGAAAACAAGGCCCAGACGTCCGATATCTCTAAGCCACCAGGTTGGCTGAAAGGAGGCTATTCGATAGCAGAAGCACAGTCTGGCACAGTATCTCCCCCCGCGGCAGGTCAGTAAGTCGGCGCATCACAGTGACGTCATACCCCCTCACGGGGCAAAGAGCCGAAGTGAAAGGCACAGTAACCAGCAACCAGCAAGTGTCCTATGCTGTTATCCGCAAAGACAAAACAAGCCTTCAGAAAAGATACGTATGCTCAAGGAGTTATACTTAACGCCGTGAAGAGAGAGCGGGGGGTAAGTACTATAATAATTAGTAAAGACGGGGTACAGTGATTAATTATAAGAACAGATACGCCATTGCATTATACAATTTTACCTACGCCCTCTACCTGGGTCAAATAAATAAAACAAAAACAACAGGCTTCTATGCACCAGCAGCATAAAATCTGATTGGCTGCGGCTAAATAAAGCGGCTGTTTTTAAGGCTATACCAGAACAATACATGACCAATAACACATAGGCTCTGTGATTGAAATTTACCCCTCAAAAACATCAGGGGCTTGTTGATATACGTTAAGTAGAAACTCACAATTTGAACTTTTTTAACAGTTTGGATGTGAGCTGTGTCATAAGTTTGGACAGACAGGAGAAATACAGACAAATCTACGACTGCTATATATTGCAACACATAAAAAACTGTGTGGGGAAGTTAAAGAACATTGCCTTAAAGTGAAACGGACTAACACCATTAAGAAGGAAAAAGTCTCCGGACACTGTATAATCATTAGACTAGCAAAGAAAGTTTTAATAAGAGTCTTACCCCAAGTAACATCCATAAAAATGGGTTCTATTTCTGTTACAGGTCTCAACAAACTATCTCCTTAGAGCACTGTAAAAGGGACTGACTAATCATTTTTGCTTTTCTGTTTATCTATTGCTGTAATATAGACTTGAGAGTTATTTGGGAAATGAAGTATGCTTGTGAAAGGTCCCAACAAATCCTCATTTTAGAGAAACGTAAAAGGGATTGATTATTTATTATCCTTTTTTGTTATCTGCTGTTCTAATATAGATCTGAGAGTTATTTGGGAAAACAAGTATCTGTGTGAAAAATGACTGTGTAACATACCCAAAGAGAGCGCAAGTTATAATAGACTGCATATATTAGGTTTTTTAAAATGGTACATGCTGAGTAGTGGAGAGAGCAAATTAAATTACTAATAAAGAGAACTAATCATCTGCTAGTGGTACACATTACCCACACTATTTGTTATGCAAATATTTAAGCAAGGCTAGACTCAAAAAAGAAAGGGGAAAGAAGAGAAGGGAGAAGGAAGGGGAAGGAGTAAGAAAAGGAAAAAAAAATAAAGAGAGAAGTAAAAGGGGGGAAGTGGAGAATAGAAATATTCCTGGAGACAGGAGAACTGAGGTCAAGAAAAAATAATTCGTATAGCCAGGGATCTTGAGTAATTATACACATTATTCTTCTTTTTTTTTTTTTTTTTTTAAATCACTTTTTTTTGTACTTTTTTTTGTATTAATAAACTACGCACGTTAGTACTCACTGATATACACAGTAACACCTACATATAAATATTTATATAAACACATTGTAACAAAACATAGCGTTTTGTCTTTGGAGAGGGGTGAACCTTATGTGGAAAGGCTCATCCCTGTGTACACTTATTTCCTCTTCTGTTTGCGAGTAACGCACACAAACACGCACGTATAGTTAATTTATGGAAAGATATATCACGGCTACTAAGCCCAGATCCCCGGCTATGCCAGTAAAGAAAGATAAAAAAAAGTTGTTACTGGACACAGGCCCAGAACTTAATACAGAGCCCCAAATTCATATAATGCCTAGTCCTGAAAATCAAATGACTCCTAATCAGTTAGCCGAGCTGTTACTGCCACAATTCGATATAGTTAAAAAAGAGATTGCTGGACTCTCATCAGAGATAAAACAATTTGCAAAAAGAATAATTGAGGTTGAATCTAGAGTATCTGAATTAGAAGACAAAACTATTATTCAAGAACGGATCAATACAAAACATTCAAACACAATTAAGCGTCTACAAGCTAAAATAGATGATTTAGAAGACAGATCACGTCGTAATAATATCAGGATAGTGGGTTTATCGGAGAGTCCAGAGTTCAATGATCTCATAACTTTTGGTTCAACCATATTACCTTCTCTATTGGGGCTACAGGCGCCATGGGATAAGTTAGTGGTGGAGAGGGCCCATAGAACTGGCAGTATTAAGAAATACTCTGATGGCTATACAAGGCCAAGGATGGTGCTAATAAAATATCTGAATTTCCAGGACAAAATTACCATAATGAGGCAATATAGAAAAGTACAACCCCTTATAATAGGTGCTAAACAAATACACATATTCCAAGATTTCTCTATAGAGACATCATCAAAAAGAAAGGCGATGGCACCCTACTGTACGGCACTATTAAAAGCAGGCACTAAAGCCACATTGAGATACCCCGCAAAAATTGTTATAGCTGAGACAGATGGATTCACGATTTTGAATTCGGTAGAAGAAGCAGACATATATTGTACAAAAAATAATATTGTAACAGGACTACGGCCAGACCGTAATACAGTCTAAGCGGTATAGGGCAAAAAGACAAAGTATGAAACCTATCAAATTACACTAAGATGTCTTCTCAAACTGAACAAATGACAGACCCGATTAGGATAGATTTTGCAGTGAAAAAATGCCCGAAGGTGAGTCTTTTTCCCCAGATTCATTGGAAGAGCTTCAGAGAAGTGTCTCCCTTTCATCCTTTTATGGGAATTAAGCTATGGAATGGTTGGGACTTTTCTAGGGACCGCTTAAGACGATTTATTTTATATTGTTATATTTATTTTTATTTTATCGGTAAAATGACATTAAAAAGCAAGCAACTTTTAACATAGTATCATGGAATGTTGGAGGTATCACCTCCCCTATTAAACACAAACATATATTAAAGACTTTGAGACAACATAGTCCAGACATTATCTTCATGCAAGAATTACATCTGAAGGAGAATGAAATCCCCAAACTTAAAGTTAACTGGATCTCCGAAGTTATAGCTACTCCCTGTAGTAAAAGAAAGTGTGGTGTAGCAATTTTGCTTACTAATAAGATCTCCTATAAGATAAGAAAACAAGAACTAGATCCAGAGGGTAGGTTTATGATTCTTCAAGTTGAAATTAAAAATCTGGACCTTTTGTAATATTTATGGCCCAAACAAATTCGATCTGGTATTTTGGGATAAGATAAAAAACAAACTCATACCATACATAGGCGAGAACTTAATAATCGCGGGAGATCTCAATTTAACTATGCAACCAGCGGCGGACAGATTCCGCCTAAGACATAATCATGATTATGCAAGAGAGGCAAGGCTTCTGAGAGACCTGAATAAGACATTAAATCTTAAAGATATATGGCGTTTACAGAACCCAGATAAACGAGAATATACATGCGAATCCAAATCATATAAAAACTTCTCCAGAATAGATATTGTTACGGTACCAACCGGATACCAAGGTTAATACCAGATGAACAATGTCCTGCATACAGAATCAGCACTTCACAACCTTGATCAGTTTCCCTGCAAACATGAGACCAAGCTCCACATTTCAGGTTTAAAACAGGATAACAACTTTATTTGAAGGCAGCACACAGATTTATACAGGTTTGACCCCAGATGGGGGGGTTGGAAGACTCTTGTACATTTAGATAAAAAGGGGAAGACGCCCTTTTATGAAACAGTAGAATTACATTACTTAAATACTTTACTTAGGCAGATAACAACTTAAACACATTTGGCTTGTCTTATCACCTAGCGTCTGCTCTCTGAGGGTGCTTAAACAATGGCCTGTTTATTACTTAAATGTAATTATAGCACACAATAGCTGAGGCCAGAAAACCTGTCTTTAGAAATTAGATTCTTAAAGCTAAACACAGTTAACTCTTTCAGTCCTGACAGAAGGGTCTGTCACATAGCTCCCCCCTTGTGGAACACTCTGGCAGACCCGGCTTGACCCTTTTGCGGGTCAACCTGGGGATGACCGGACTAAGGGGTGGTAGGCATGTCAGTTTGCTGGGACAATCCATTTGTATTCCTGTTATGAGAGAGAATTCCTGTCCATACAAACAAGGGTTCAACTTCCTCAGTGCCCAGACTAGGGCTAAACAGTCCTTCAAAATCTCATCAGCTTCTTTACGAGTTTTCTGTACTTGCTCTTTATAGGTATCCACAATCCCTTCATACTGACATAGGGTGCCCTTGAGTTGCTGCACCTCACTATGAGCCAGCGTCAGCTTCTCCTCCAGTGTCACTAAGTTTGTCTTTAATGTTTCATGTTCCACTCTCAAGCTGGTGTTTTCTGCAGTCTGTCGGTGCAGCCTGTCTAGCAGAGATTCCTGTTCTAAACGTGCTTTTTCCTCTGCACTCCTCTTCTCTCCTGCTAGCACTGTTACATGATTATTTAACGTGACCATTTCATCCTCTACGTGACTCTTCTCCTTCATCAGCGCATTGTAACGGGACTTCCACGTATCAATAGCGGATAGAGATTTACTGAGCTCAGCGTCCTGGGGCTTAGCAGCAGGGGGGGTCAGTCTCTGCTGCACGGATCTGAGCACGGGTAGTCACAGGGTTAACATCAGCGGGACCCATGGGAGCATAGGCAGAAACAAGGGGGACCAAGGTATTTCCAAGGAGAACATCAGCTGGTAAATCCTTCATGACCCCCACATTCACAGGTCTAGCGCCCCCTCCCCAATCCAAATGCACCCTGGCAACAGGCAGGCGGAACACAGTGCCCCCTGCTACCCTCACAGCCACAGTGTCTCCTGTGTGCTGTTTCTCAGACACCAAGTTCTTTCGAAGCAAGGTCATGGTAGCACCAGTATCCCGTAGACCACTGACCTCCTTCCCATTCACTTTAACCAGTTGCCGGTTATTCCGGTGGGCAGCTTGCACAAGGTCTGCCTCATGTAGGATGCCCCAGCATTCTTGCGCTTCTACGTAGCGGGCCGCAGGCTGAGGATTACGTGGGATTCCGCTAGCGGGTCTTCTCCAGGACTGTGCTTGGTTCGCTGCGTTTAGGGGACACTCTGGTCTTTTGTGCCCTAGTTGCTTACATCCAAAGCACCGAATAGGTTGTGAGTAGCCCCGCGAATTGAACCGGGGTCTCTGAGGGTAGTTCGTGGCCCGAGACCGTGTGGTATAGCGGTGCGCTGGGGGTTGGTAACTGGCAGGTGCTGGGGTGACTGGGGGTCTGTACTCCACTCTGGCAGGGGGCTTAGTGGTAGCAGTGTCCAGTTTGCGGGCATCCGTATACTCATCTGCCAAGCGAGCCGCTTCATGCAGGGTGGAGGGTTTACGGTCCCGAACCCACTCTCGAACTCCTGCGGGTAACTTGTCTAAGCAATGTTCCAACAGGAATAGCTGCAGCACCTCTTCCCCAGATACGGCTTGGCACCCCGCTATCCAGTGAGCTGCTGTGCGGTGCACCTTACATGCCCACTCAAGGTAGGAATCACCAGCTAATTTAACAGTGTCTCTGAACCGCCTCCGGTATGCCTCCGGTGTAACCGCATACCTGGAGAGCAGAGCCTCTTTTACAGTATTATAATCCCCGACTTCCTCATCTGGAATGGCCCGAAAAGCCTCACTGGCCCGGCCGGATAATTTTCCGGATAATATCATGACCCAGTCCTCTGCGGGTACCTGTTGTAGTGCACATTGCCTCTCAAAATCCGCAAGGTACCCATCAATCTCTCCTTCTGTTTCCAGGAAGTTTTTAAAAGCTGCAAAATTTACTTTTCCCTTTTCCACTGGGGTTGCTGTGACTTGGGCTGCTGCAGCGCCGCTTTGGCGAAGTAGGTTGGCCTCCACAGCTGCTATGACCCGGTCGATAATTTCGGCAGATGGGTTGGGGCCATAATGTGCCAGTCTTATTTTAACCGCCCGATCAAAGCTTGCTTCTTCAGGGGTTCTGTCTGATATGCTGGGCCCATTGGTTCCTTCTGTCCCTGGTACTCTTTCCATCTTAGTCAGTATTGTAATAATCCCCCTCTTCCTGAGGTTACCGGCTTGTGTAGTTGCTCTTCTGGGCGATAAGGATTCTCCCGTCGCTTGCCACCAATGTTACGGTACCAACCGGATACCAAGGTTAATACCAGATGAACAATGTCCTGCATACAGAATCAGCACTTCACAACCTTGATCAGTTTCCCTGCAAACATGAGACCAAGCTCCACATTTCAGGTTTAAAACAGGATAACAACTTTATTTGAAGGCAGCACACAGATTTATACAGGTTTGACCCCAGATGGGGGGGTTGGAAGACTCTTGTACATTTAGATAAAAAGGGGAAGATGCCCTTTTATGAAACAGTAGAATTACATTACTTAAATACTTTACTTAGGCAGATAACAACTTAAACACATTTGGCTTGTCTTATCACCTAGTGTCTGCTCTCTGAGGGTGATTAAACAATGGCCTGTTTATTACTTAAATGTAATTATAGCACACAATAGCTGAGGCCAGAAAACCTGTCTTTAGAAATTAGATTCTTAAAGCTAAACACAGTTAACTCTTTCAGTCCTGACAGAAGGGTCTGTCACAGATATGTTTTTAATAGAGGAAAAACTGCTGGCTCTAGATATTGAAACAAAAATTACGGAGATAATAATTTCAGACCACGCTATTATCTCTATGAACATAAAAATAACACACAACACAGGAAATTGTGGTAACTCATTTCGCTTTCCAAGTTATATGATAAACAACAAGAGATTTATTAACTGGTTGCAAGATAAATGGAAGGAATACCATAGGTTAAATAAAACATCTTATAATAAAATAGAAACTTATTGGGAGGCCGGTAAAGCAGTACTACGAGGTGAAATTAAAGCCTATATGATCAAAATTAAAAAGAAAAATAAAGCAAGGGAAATACAATTATCGAATCAATTGAGAAATAGGTATTTGCAATATCTAACACAACCAAATGCACCTTCCTGGAAAAAAATATATTGAATCAAAACAGGAGAGAGAAGTTTTCTTGAAAGATAAATGGGCTATGGAAGATCTTAAAATAAGAGCTGCTTATCAGGGTTATCATGGCATAGCAGCAAAACATTTGGCTAAAATCACTAAGCATAGAAAACCTAAAAATCTGATTGCGTTGATTAAAGATGAGGCTGGGACTTATAAAGATAATACAGAAATTGGTAAGGCCTTCTACAATTATTATAAAAACTTGTATGCTGATTCTCCTGTTAACACAGAAGAAAAAAATAATTTCTGGCAGAAAATTAAACTACCACAAATAACACAAGAAATGCTACTACAAGTTAATAACCCAGTTACTGAGGTGGAGGTGAAAACAGCAATTAACAAAGCAAAAATAAATAAGGCACCAGGTCCCGATGGACTGTCAGCAGAATTCTATAAAATATTAAACCAGGAAGTCTCACCAACCTTAACAAATTTATTTAACATATATTAAACACAAAATGAAATGAAATCACCGTATTTTCTTGATGCAATAATAACCCTGATACACAAAAAAGGTAAGCCAGCTGAAGATATGGGGTCATACCGACCCATATCTTTATTGAATAACGACTACAAAATCTGTATGTCCATTATAGCAGAAAGATTGAAAAAGGTGATAGGTAACATAATTCATGAAGATCAATCCGGCTTCATGCCAGGCAGGAATGCAGTACGTAATACCCGTAGGGTACTACTAACCTTAGAACATTATTTTTACAAGTTACAAAATCACACTAAAAATTGTAAGACAGACTCCGCTTTATTAACAATCGATGCCGAAAAGGCGTTCGATTCAATCATCTGGGATCATATGTTCACGTCTCTCAGGGGCTTTGGCTTCTCTGGTAATTGCATAGAATTTCTTAAATTAATATACCATAAACCTCGCTCACAACTTCTAGTTAATGGGACTCTTACCCAACATGTTACATTTTACAAGGGGACAAGACAGGGTTGCCCTCTGTCTCCCCTATTATTTAATATAGCATTGGAACCTTTGGCAATTAGACTTAGAGGGGATAAAGTTGGGGAAACAACATCCGATTATTGCACTATATGCAGATGATATAATTTTATTTTTACAAAACACAAAGGTTAACATACCAAGTGTGCTAGAAATAATTCATAATTACAGCCAATTTTCAGGCTACAAAATTAACACACAAAAATCAGAGATACTATGGATCAATAAAACGTCACAAAGTTATACACAGCATGCATTCAAAGAAGTAGAGGTTATAAATTATTTGGGGATTGCGCTAGGGAGGGATTCCAAAGACTGGTACCGTCTCAATTATGATAAAATATTTGAAAAATTTGCCTTAGATTTGAAAAAATGGAATATACTTCATCTTTCACTTTCTGCAAAAATAATGCTTATAAAAACAATTCTTTTTCCCCGACTAATGTTTTTATTGCAAAATTTACCATTACTTATTAAAAAGACAGATTTAATAGATATAATAGGATATGTGCCCAATTTATCTGGGGAGACAAAAGGCATGCCCTCTCAATACAAAAACTTATTCAACTTAAAAAGTTTGGAGGAATGGCTCTCCCAAATCTACAATATTATAATTGGGTCACATTGGTAAAATTTGGAGTTGATTGGATAACAGAGGCTAATTATGTGACCTTTGCTGAAATAGAATCTGATTTGATAGAGCCATTTAATCTAAAAGCTATTTTACACCAACCTGTTAATAAGCTCCCGAGTAATATTTGCAGGTTAACTACATTTGTAAATATAATCTCTGCATGGCAAAAGTTTCTTAAGGCTATGGGATATAAATATCAGACATCACAATTCTTGCCTATTATAGGTACCCCTGATTTTATTCCAGGTATAGAAAATAAAGTTTTCAGGAAGTGGAGAGATAATGGATTGATCTATTTAGTACAGTTAAAACAGCAGATGCCCAGACTCATATATACATTCCAGGAACTGACACAAACATACAATTTAATCTCAAAAGATTTTTTCGCATATTTACAAGTAAGAAACTTCTTCTATAAATTAATTGAAGTATCCGGTGAGGATTGGATTAAACCAGAAATAGACTCAGGGATTAAACTTTATAAAGCAGGTAAATGCTCAATATCATACTGGTATAACTCATTATTAACTAAAATAGGTACAGAACATTTGAAGAAGTTGCAAGTCACTCTGGTTAGATATATTTCATCGATTCAAATCGAAGAAATATTAAATAGTATAGTTCTGACAGCGAAGGCTACGTCATCAAATAATTGGAGGGAAACTCAAGTTAAGATAATTAACAATTATTACCTAACCCCCTATAGAATGCGTAACTGGACAAAAGATAATCAAAAGGGCAATTGTTGTAAATGTAATAAAAAAGACGCAGATTTGTTACACTATTTATGGACTTGCCCTAAAATTTGCCAATATTGGTCTAAAATAAACTTTTGGCTAAACAAGTTCTTACAAGAAAATGTGCAAATAACAGAACACCTTATATTTTGTTTGTTGAAAGATAGACCAAATATTGGAGAACAAGCTTTAATAAATATCACTATTTTAGCGGCAAGAGGTCTAATATTCAAACAATGGAAATCTCAAGATGCTCCAAAAATTACTGAATTTATTTCTATAATGAAGCAACAAATGTCCATTGAATTATATGAAATAAACTCAGATTCAGTAAAACAAGTTAGATCGTACTTTGCTAAATGGAAAACAATTATTCTATCATGGCCCCCTGCAGTACAATTGATCTTCATCTCCCCTATAAAAAAATGCAGTACCTTTTATTAATTTAATAATAGAAGACACACTACCACAATATTGGCTATAAAATAAAGGACTCAATTAGCTATTAAGCATTCCTATAATAAGCTAGAGCAAAGTATTTACAAGAATGAAGAATAGACAAAAGCAAGGATAAGTGCAGGACAATGATATCGTAAGGAGAGGGGAAGAGAGGGGAACACAAGACTCAGTACATTATGGAGACTAGGGAAGAAAGCCAAAGATATATCATATTTAGTCAAGCCATATGATAGTTTAAGATATATCATCAAAAAATATCTGTGCCTAAGCGGTATTCATTTCAGTGTTTGCACCATGTTGTTTTGATGTTATTATAATACTTAGGAAAATATGTTACTTTATTCTCTTTTTTGATCATGTTAATAGAACTAAAAACTAGGGAAGATAAAGGAAAGCAGAACTTCTGCTGGAGATATTTATTGAGAATGATTTGACGCATGTTGATAATGCATGGGTAATTTTTGTGACACAGGTAATAAGCAAGATACTGTTATTATTTTCTTTTCTGTTGTTATAATTGTATTATTTTGTTTTCGCTCTTTTTTTCTCTCCGGTGATTACTGTTATTTCCTCTAATTTCTGTTAAGATAATTGAATATATTTTATTATCGATGTTAAAAACTAATAAAAAGAATTAAAAAAAAAAAAATAATAATGTTAATTTAAGGTCATATTATTTACATCACAATAGGAAAATCAATTTCATTGAGTAAGCGTTGTTTAAAAGATGTAATCCTATCTATTGCAATTTTTCTACCAATTGTTGTCTATCTGATTAATTTACTTTGGCTCCAATTGTTTGTAAAACAAAGTAAGGACTAAGCTTGTTTGCTTGTCACTATTCACACCTTAGTATCCTGCATTTCCCAGTTCCTTGTATCTACCCCCATAATTTTTTAGTGAGTTTGTTTCTCAAAAGAAATGTAAATCTTTTTTTTTCATCAACATTTTTAAATTGATTATTTAAAATTATAAAACATTATTACATTTCTAATCACATTTTGCAGATGGACCACTACAGTTGATAATATATTTCATATAATATCATTTATTCACACTTTTAATTGTTATTATTTAAAAATTGGTAGCCAATATTAATGAATTTTGAAAAAAAAAAAAAAAATTTTTGTCTGTGTATTATAATTTTACTCTACATCTATTTTGCTCTGGAGCTGAAGTACACTAGTGTGAGCTAGCTCATGACAAGAGTGATGCACACACATCACTCTTATTAATTGGATGATATTTTGTTTTGTGTTTATTAACTGCTATATATGAAGACTACAAAATAGAAGATTCATTTTTTTTTTTAAAGCAAGAATAAGACAAAATTAGAACAAATTATAAATAATTATAACATGCATGTGTGTGCAGCAAATCGAGAGATAACTAAAAGTAGAGAACTTTTGCTCATTCTAAAAAAAGATATTGGATAACTGTATGAAATGTTTGTAATGAATACTCAAGAATTGAACAATATAATATATTCCGTTCATCAACATCTATTTTTATCGGTACTAGATTTGCAGAAATGTTAGCTAGCTCTTTCAAATTTTATGCACACATATAAGCCTCTTATCAGAGGCTCACTTATTTTTGTATTTGAGCATTGCAAATATTATATTTTTATCTTTTTCACTCTTGATTTATAACTTTTTTGAAAATTATTCAACATTTTGTTTTTATTTGTATCATATGTTCACTACTGTCAGCTATTGATTCAAAATTTGTGCCACACACATGCCTCTTATCATAGGCTCAATTGTTTATATATTCTTGTTGTGTATATAATATTATAACTATAGAATTAGAAATTGAATCATATAGTCTTTTGAAAACATGAAGTACACCTAACGTGAGCCAATGAGAAGAGGCATGTGTTTGCAGCTAATTATCAATAGCTAGTTCACAGTTGGTAATTATCGATACATAGCAAAATAAATGTTGAATAACTGTATGAAATATTTGAATGGAAGAATCATCAATAGAACAATATAATTTATTCATTTAATAATCCTCTATTTTTATCAGTATTATAGTTTTACTAGGTTGAGCTATCTCTTCAAAATGTGCTGCACACACATGCCTCTTAGCATAGGCTCAAATTTGTGGTTATTGTTGTTTTTAAAAAAGTATATTCTTATTGTAATGACTCTTCATTTATAAAATTTTATAAAGTTATACAACTTTATTGCTTTGGAGCATAAGTTCACTATTGTGAGCTAGCTCTTCCAAATCTGCTGCACACCCATATGCCTCTTATAATAGGCTCATATTTTGTATTATTATAACTTTGAATACAATTTTATAAATCAAGAATCTCAAATAGAACAATATAGTCCTTTGAAATCATGAACAACTACTGTGAGCCGATGATAAGAGACATATGTGTGTGCCTAAAATTATCAAGATCTATCTCACAGTTGTGATAGAAAAAGAGATGTGTATTAACTTTATAAAAAAATTGAAATGATAACTAAGTATATAAATATATACTTTATATATTTATTCTAAGTTTAATTTTAGACAGAGTATAAGTTCGCAACTGTGTGCTATTTCTTCCAAATGTGCTGCACACACATTTGCCTCTTATGATGTACTCACAATTTTTGTTATTGTAGATTTTAAAAAAGTATATTCTATTTATGACTCTTCCATTCTAACATTTTATATTGTTAGTATACTTTATTGGTTTTGAGATGAAGTTCACCACTGTGAGCTATCTCATCAAAATTGATGCACAAGCATATGCCTCTTATCATAGGCTCAAAATTTAGTTTGTTCATGCATTTGATAAAATTGATAAAAATCAATAATCTGATGTTGTAGAATATAGTATTTTAAAAGCATGAATAACCCAAAAAAATGAGCCAATGCTAATAGGCATATGAGTGTGCAGCAAATTTTTAAGAGATAGCTCACAGTAGGGAATTTCAGCTCCCTAGAAAAATAGTTGTCCAAAAAATGTAGATAAATTTTAAAATTAAGAATAATCAATTGAACAATATACTTTATTCAATTATTCATCACCTAATTGTATCTGCTATCTACGTTCAGCTATCTACGTAAGCTATCATTTCAAAATTCGCAGCACATGCAAATGACTCTTATCATAGTCTCACATTATGTGTCATGCTAGCTTTTAAAAAAGTTATATTCTTCTATTAATGAATCATAAAATTTAAAATTTTATATTGTTATTTGATATCTTTATTGCTTTATAGAAGAAGTTCACTACTGTGAGTTAGCTCTTCCAAATAGATGCACAAACATAGGCCTCTTATCATAGGCTCACCATTTGGTTTATTGATGCTTTTGATATAATGGTATAAATCAATAATCGGAAGTAGTAGAATATAGTATTTTAAATGCACGAATAACCATAAAAAGTGAACCAATGATAATAGGCATATTTATTTATTTTATTTATTTATAAAATATTTTACCAGGAAGGATACATTGAGATTTCTCTCGTTTTCAAGTATGTCCTGGGATCACAAAACATTGCAATTGATACAATAGGGTACAATAAAATACATAAACAATAATTATACACAATTTATGCAAACATTTAACATAGAGCAGGTACGAAATATTTAATCAACCATGACAGGAGCATTCTGTTTTGAGATATGTAGAGAGGGATCTCTTAAAGGATTTTAGGCTTGGGGAAGTTTTTAAAGTGTGAGGGAGGTCGTTCCATAATTGTGGTGCTCTGTAGGAAAAGGAGGATCGAGCTGCTTTCTTTTTGTATGGAGGCAAGCTAAATAAGGTGCTAGTACTGGATCGGAGGTTATAGGAGGTGGGAACAGCCAGGGAGAGCATTCTGCTCAGGCAGGGTGGGAGCTTCCCAGAAAGGCTCTTAAACACAAGGCAGGAAAGATGGAGGGTGCGTCTGGATTCCAGCGACAGCCAGTTTAGTTCTTTTAGCATGTCACAATGGTGGGTCCTGTAGTTACATTGTAGTACAAAGCGGCAGAATGAGTTATATAACGTATTTAGTTTATTAAGGTGAGTTTGCGGAGCAGGTGCATATACTATGTCCCCATAATCCAAGATAGGCATCAGCATTTGCTGTACAATCTTTTCCTTTACTGTAGGGCTGAGGCAAGATTTGTTTCTGTACAGGGCACCTAGTTTTGGATAAAGTTTAGAGGCAAGTTTTTCTATGTGGAGTCCAAAAGATAGATTGGGGTCTAACAACATACCTAAGTATTTAAAAGAGTGGACTGCGGTCAGCGTGCAATTGGATTTTGTTTTGATGCGAAGATGGGAATTTTGTAATTTTTGTATTTTAGGTCCCGTTCCAAAGATCATTGTGACCGTTTTGTCAGTGTTTAGGAAGAGTTTGTTTTTCTAGATCCACTTTTCTACCTCTGTGAACTGGTCTTGGAGCACTGTTTCAAGCTGCGGCAGATCAGATTTGTTTGCATAGATTACTGTGTCGTCTGCGTACATGTGTACAGTTGAGGATTTGCAGACATTAGGCAAATCATTTATAAATAATGTGAATAGTAGGGGGCCGAGAATGGAACCTTGGGGAACACCACACGTGACTGGGAGAGGGAGGGAGTCACTGTTAGACACAGAGACATATTGTGATCGATCCGATACATATGATTTAAACCAGGTTAACGGGCGATCAGCAATACCAGAGTTTTTTAGTTTGAGAAGTAGTAGGTCATGGTCCACTGTGTCAAAAGCCTTTGCAAAATCAAGGAAAATAGCTCCAGTTTAGGTCATCTTGTTCCATGCCAGTTTGGATGTCGTTGCAAACTTTTAGGAGGGCAGTTGTAGTGGAGTGATTTGGTCTGAAACCTGATTGATCAGGGGTCAGATAGTTTGAAAGTTGATAATATTCGCATAATTGCGTATGGACGCATTTTTCTAAGATTTTTGACAATACAGGGAGCAATGATATAGGACGATAGTTAGAAACCAAGGTTAACTCCCCACTTTTACGAATAGGCACTACTCTTGCAGTTTTCCAGAGTTTGGGTATGTATCCAGACATCAAGGATTCGTTAATTAGGGTTGCGACAGGCTTAGCAATTGCCGGCGCACTGAGCTTCAACAGCATTGCTGGGATTTGATCAGGTCCTGACTGGTTTTTCATTTTTAGATTATTGAGGTGTTTCTTAATGACATTGAAGGGTACAGGTCTAAAATTGAACTTTTCTATATTGGGTCTTTGCTGTTTTAGTGGGGCCTGATCTACATTTGTAGCTTCAGGACAAGTGCCATTTATTAGTTTGTCAATCAGGGTGGTGGAGCATCCTACAAAATAATTGTTAAAGGCATTTGCTACTTCTAAGGGGAGTTGCAGGTTTTGGTTATCCACATTGACAGTGGAGGGTTGGGAGTGGATTGGTGGATTTTGTAGGTTATTTATGAGTTTCCAAAACTTTCTAGGGTTACATATATTATTGTTCAGATTTTCACAGAAATATTGTGCCTTAGCCAATTTTGTTTGTTTAGTACATATATTTTGCCATTGTCTATATACACAGTGATCATTCATAGAGCCAGTATGCTTGAACTTTGACCACAATGAATCCCGAAATTGGTACATTTGAATGAGGTCAGCTGTGATCCAATTCAAGTGTGCTCCTTTTACTCTCACCTTACGCAGCGGTGCATGTAAATTCCAAACTTGTAGGAGTTCAGACTGAAAGAATTCAACTGCAGAGTCTAGATCTGGGATTAGGTTTAATCTGTGCCAGGGGAGGTTCTTGATGTCATTTAGAAATGATTGAAGATTAAATTTTTTGAAGGACCTGGTGATTTTAACCTTGGGAGAGGATTTAGTAGCCTTTATTTTGCGCACACAGTACACTAAGCAGTGGTCACTGAAATTGTTAGGGAGAACACCTGCCTCCTGGATTCGGTCGGGAGAAGAGGAGAGAATCCAGTCGAGCAGGGTATGATTATGGCTTTTGATGTTTATGCGAGTTTGGGAGGAGATTAATTGTGTTAGCTGCAAAGATTTAAACAGCGAGCGACAACTGTTATTTTTTGGATTCAGCCAATCGATGTTAAAATCTCCAAAAACCAAAATTTCACTTTTTGGGTTTTGAGTTATGGATTCACTAAGGAGCTGTGCTATGTCCGAAAAGGAATGCACAGGGGAGCTTGGTGGGCGGTAGATTCCTGCAACAATGATTGATTTACTGCACGGGATCTCAATTTTGCCAGAAAGGAAATCAAAGGTGGCAGGAGAGCTAGATTTTTGTATGGGGGTGAACTTTGTGGAGTTGTCAACATAGATTACAATGCCGCCTCCTCTCTTTGCTCTGTCAATTCTATGGCATGAATACCCAGGTATTGCAATGGCAGAGTCAGGTATTTTTGCAGTTAGCCATGATTCAGAGATAACAATGATTTTTGGCTTGTATTGTAAACACCAAGCTTGCAGTGCATCGATTTTTGGAAATAAGCTGCGTATATTACAGTGCACAAAGGAGAGGCCTTTTTTAGCTGGAAGGCTAGGAATGGAATTTGCTGGGGGACCAGGGTTAGACTCTACATCATTTGCAAGGGCAAGTAGCATAAGGAATAGGAATTTGGACATAGTTTTTGTTTGGCTATATAGTGAATGGCATACTTTATAATTTTGTGAGGTGGGGGTAGGAGTGCTATTTTTTATAACTCTCCACCAGCACTCAGCAGATAAGTTACAGCAACAGAGCAGGCCATGGTGTATGATAATTTGTTTTCTAGTTTGAGGTGGGTGATTATGGCGGTAATGAAGTGAACAAAATTGGAGTGAGAAAAGGGTTTTCACAAATATCCGTATGGTCATATTTTGATACATGTTAGTGCTATGAAGTGTGTAGGTGAAAATAAATCAAAAATAGTAAAATATAAAAAAGAAATATATATATGTATATACACATACACACACATATATATTCACACACTATTGATGTGGGATATATAGCTATTTGTAGGGAGAGAGGTTATGTATTCTAAAGGGTTAAGTGAATGGAAGGATGTGCTGATTAGTGTTTGCAGCTGTCAGTTTAGGAGAATGAAAGGTGTGTGGGAGACTATCTATAAATTGGAGAATGAACCTGGGGTGGGTGGGGTGAGGGGCAGGGTGGGAGGGTAACTATCATCCTTTAGCTACCTGATGCAGAGAGCAGTGTCAGCTGAATATGTTGGTCTGTGAAATGTTCTTTAGACTTGTTTTAAGTATACTTTAAGTCAGCTGGGGGAAAGATAAATTAGTGTTAGATTGGTCTGCAAAAAAGTTAAGGGAGGGTGCTAGGGGTCATACAGGCAAAAAAACAAAAAAAGAAACACAGGGAAAGATCACACATTAAAGAGATAAGAGAGGTATCCATTGAGGAAAATATGGGTGTGCAGGACATTTTAAAGAGCTAGCTCACAGTAGGGAATTTCCACTCCATAGAAAAATAGATGTTCAATAACAGTACAAAATATTAAAAAAAAATAATCAATAGAACAAAATACTTTATTCAATTATTCAACCCCTAATTTTATCTGTGATCTACGTTCACTAATGTGAACGATCTCTTTGTGTAAATATATAATAAAGTTTATTTTTAATTATTCATATGCATGTAATATTAAATTATCAATTTTTTTAAATTTTATAATAATCATTCATTTAAAAATATTTCATTATTTATGTCACATGTATCTATAGTTCTCTCTATCTCTTCTCCCTATATCTCCAGCTATTCTTTTTTTATTTTGCGTTCTCTCTCTCTCTCTCTCTCACTCTCTCTCTCGATCTCTCTCTCTCGCTCTCGCTCTCTCTCTCTCGCTCTTGCGCTCTCTCTATCGCTCTCTCTCTATCGCTCTCTCTATCACTCTCTCTCGCTCTCTCTCGCGCTCTCTCTATCGCTCTCTCTCTCGCTCTCTCTATTGCTCGCTCTCTCTCTATCACTCTCTCTCTATCGCTCTATCTCTCTATCGCTCTCTCTCGCTCTCTCTCTTGCTCTCTCTCTCTCTATCACTCGCTCTCTCTCTATCGCTCTCTCTCGCTCTCTGGCTCTCTCTATGGCTCTTGCTCTCTCTATGGCTCTTGCTCTCTCTCTATGGCTCTGGCTCTCTCTCTATGGCTCTGGCTCTCTCTCTATGGCTCTGGCTCTCTCTCTGTGGCTCTCTCTCTGTGGCTCTCTTTCTCTATCGATCGCTCTCTCTGTGGCTCTCTTTCTCTATCAATCGCTCTCTCTATGGCTCTCTTTCTCTATCGATCGCTCTCTCTATCGCTCTCTTTCTCTATCGATCGCTCTCTCTATGGCTCTCTTTCTCTATCGATCACTCTCTCTATTGCTCTCTTTCTCTATCGATAACTCTCTCTATTGCTCTCTCTATTGCTCTCTCGCTCTCTCTATCCCTCTCGCTCTCTTCTGACTTTTATCTTATGCGCTCTCTCTCTCGCTGTATATACACGAAAACTCTTTATTTAAAGCATTAAATTTAATTTTTTATTAAATGAATAATTAGAAATGTATAATGCAATAGAACACACTTAGGTTATATATGTCTTGATTACATTTCAAAGTATTCTCAATTGTTTAATAGTGTTATTTTTTCAAATTTTTATGTTATAGACCACAATATTTTTTAATATATTCATAATAAATATAATTTGAAAAATTTCATATGATTTAAAATTTAAATTACTGAATATTTCGATCATTGATTTATAATTAAAAAATATATATTTTAATTTTAGTTTGAACAATCAAAATGGCTGCTTCTGGAAGTCACATCAGACAAAGGAATTTAATGGAATTGTGTGATGAAGAGGTTGCAGAATTGGTAACTTTTATTTTTTTGTATTAATTTTTAAAGTCTATTTATAAAATTAGATTACATAGAACAACATATATTAAATCAAGTTTATATATTTTTTTTTATTTTAATTATTTAAATGCATATTGATATATTGTTTTTGTATTATAGATGCGCGATTTTCTAGAGAAAAAAAAACAGGGAGTCTAGAGAAATCGACATATCGCAATCCCATCAATTCGATCCACAGAGGAATATAACAAGTGCTGATAGAGAAGATTTAAGTGAATCTGGAATATTAGATCAATCTGGAGAAAATTCTGATGATGATGATCGTATACATAACATTGATTGGTGTACATGTGGTAATTGTAAACTCATGACAACTGTGATTGAATCATTTTGTTGTCGTGAAAATGAGGATATCTCTTCTCAAATACCAGAAGGAAAATCCTGCATTTGTGATCATCAGAATCATATCCAGGAGACAGATGAACAATTTCTGCAACGTGTTTCTGAAATTACTGGAAGTCATGTTCCAATGCAACCAACAGCCGTTGATACCCTCACTCAAAGGTGAATATGTCAAAACATCTAAATTAATATATCATTGAACCAATATTTGGATGTTTATAAATGTAATTAATTGAACATAATCTTTATTGTTAACACATAAAGATAATGTAGCTTATTTATCAAGCTCCTTACGGATCTTGATGCAACCCTTTTTTTGTGCAAGCCTGTAGGCTCTACAAAAACTGCAGTTATGAGGCACCGTTCACAAAGAACGATGCTCCATACGACCGGTCTGCCTGTTATGAGCAGGTGGACAGACATCGCCGGCAATCAACACGATCGTGTTTATTGACACCACTCTGCTGGCTGACCATTGGCGGAGAGTCTGCAGGGGGCAGCGTTGCACCATCAGCTAATTTTCAGCTGCTGGTGCAATGCAATGCTTGCCTTATTCATGAAGATCTTGCGGACCAGATCCGCACTGTCGGATCCGGTCCGCCAGACGTTCATAACTAGGCACCAATTATTTTTTTTAAACATTACCTTTTTTACACTACCAACTAGAGTTATATAAATTAAATTATTGTTTAATAATGAATTTTATCTGCATAGTCACCCTTTTTTGTTTGTTTTTTACTTTGTAAATGAAAAATTTTAATTTCTATCGATCATTGATCTCTTATATTTCAATTGATGTGTGTGTCTGTTTCTGTGTTTATATGTGTCTTTTTGTGTTTGTGTATTTATCACCATGGTGTTGAAAAACGTATAAAATTTTTTATTCTCTTGTAATTATAGAGGTTTTAGAAAATTGGCATACCGAGGATTTTCTACATGGATATATGGTCGATTGGGTCCGAAACACCGAAGACCAATTCCATTGTGTGTAGTGAATAGCATTAGACGTGCATTTCCAGCTCCCGATCAAATATACGTTGGATTTCACTACCCTGAAGATGATGGAAATGCTTTGGAGATGATCCTTGACTAACTTTTAATGTTTTTTTATTTTATTTGAAATAACTAACAATGATTAAAATATCAAAAACCATTTGTTTTCAATTGTTGATTTTAAATTGATTATTTGTTACGATTTATTTTTGATAAATCAAAATTTCTTATTGTTTTAATGTTTGCTGAAATAAAGCTGTTAAAATTATATTTATATATGTTTTTATTTAATGTCATGTATTTGTGATCATATCCAGAGGCGTAACTAGAAACCACAGGGCCCAGGTGCAATAATCTAAAAAGGGCACACCCCCACACAGCCACTCCCACGTCCAAAATAAGGTGAACTTAACACCCTTTTTTTTTTTTTTTTACATTTAACACAGAAAAAAAATGTGAATCAAATTACATGTTTGAAAAAGGAGGTACCCTGTGCCCACAGTCTGTGAAATGGTCTGACACCTTATAACTATATATATATATATATATATATATATATATATATATATATATATATATATATATATAAAAGACACTATTTAACCCCCCTAAACTTTATATAGTATGTTAGTGACACAGTCTGTAATCTGCCGGTGAGATGGCTGGCTTGAACCTAACCGCCCAGAACTTTATAAAGTGACCACAGTAGCCAGTGACATGGTCCACCCCCCATACTGTGTATAGTGGTACTGTATAATTACACTATTCACCCCCTGCCCCACCAATGCTGTAGTAACAAGGTCTGTAATTTGCTGTTTCCACAAACATAAACACATACATACATGCAAAAATACACACACAGTCACATACATAAACCGTACACACACACACATAAACACCAATGGGTAAAACAGAAACACTAACCCCTGTAGTCATGTCACACTCACATTATATCAGTGCAGGCAGTGGTAGATTTTTTTTTTTTTTTTAAAAGCTGGGCCCCCACCCTCAGGGGCCCAGTTACACCTGCGACCTCTGCACCCCCTGTAGTTTAGCCCATGATCATATCTTATATAATACATAATTTTTTAAACCCTTAACAAAAATGACATTATAAATATACATATAATATTTAATAATTGCCCTTTTTTTTTAAGAAATATAAGATTTTTATAAAAAACATTTTTTTTATTAAAAACAGAAAAATTAAATAGAAACAATGATATACAGTATTAACAAAACATAGAAAACTTTGTTTTATGACATATACAAATTATTTAGGCAAATAATAAATACAAATATATAATTGTTATGAGAAAAATTTGAAATATAAAAGGTAAAATTTGTGTAAAATGAAAGAAATGTTTAATTGTTCAACCCAAATCGTGAAGTATGCTTTTCTATCAGTTTTTTCTTATCTGGCCTAGGGGTCGATGCTATGTTTGTAGGTAAAACCTGGTTTTTAGACTCCCATGTGTGACTGGATTTTCCTTCAACTAGGTTCAATACCGCTGTGTGCATGAGGTAAATATGATTCAAATCCATATCCTCATAGACCGGTCGAACCATCCACTCCTTTTTGCTTTTAGGGAAATATGGAACGTATTTCAAATCTCCATAATTACCACTTCTGGGAGTTGGTTTCTTTACCATTGCTTGAACTCGATTGGAATTTCTATTGTTGGCCAGTGCTGCTAGTTTGGTGCGTGCCTCCATCCCGTCCATTTTAAAATGAATTCTTTTGGGACGATATTTCAAGGCAAAACTATGAAACACTTCTTATTTTCCAGTGTGGCAGAACAGGTTTAGATGGCTTAAATCCTTTATTGTTTGTTCGTTACAAATAATTTTTTCCAATTCATGGAAGGCTTCAGATTTTTTTGTAAGCCATTTCCGAACTTGAACTTGATCTTCCTCCAATGCATCATGATGACATCCTGTTTCAATACCATCTTCCGTCCAGGTATGGATATTCAATACATGATAAAGACATGATTTCCATTTCTTTATCATTTTCTCAGTATCACCCTGGCAGTAAACGCTGCATGCCCAAAGGTGGTTTGCAATGGATGGTACCCATTGAGAAAGTTCGGAACATTTTTTTTTTTACTGACAGAATGTATTTTCTTTTTTAGGCTTTTGGTGTAATGCCAAATGTCGTACTGATGATTAATGTTCTTATATTCTTCTCTGATAATCTTTCGGATACTAACGTGGCAATCCGTTGCTACCACCACTGTTAGTAATCTCTGATTGAGAAGACTGTTTATGGCACGTCTGAAACCTTTTGCCTCCATTGCCACTGATGATGTGGTCTCTGTAACCTGTACGACTTGGATATCCAAACATTTTTTGGTTTGGTCCTCCATTACTGTGTATACACAGTATTTTGCAGAGAATCCAGGGCTATCACACTGCCCATCGCCGGAAACACTTTTACGGCTAGATTTAGAGTTTTGTCAGTAACGACCCGCGTAGCTAACGCTGTCTTTTTTCCCCCGCACCTTTTAAATACCGCTGGTATTTAGAGTTCACAGAAGGGCTGCAATAGGCTCCAAAAAAGGAGCGTAGAGCATAATTTACCGCCACTGCAACTCTCAATACCAGCGGTGCTTACAGACGCAGCCAGCTTCAAAAACGTGCTCGTGCACGATTCCCCCATAGAAAACAATGGGGCAGTTTGAGCTGAAAAAAAACCTAACACCTGCAAAAAAGCAGCATTCAGCTCCTAACGTAGCCCCATTGTTTCCTATGGGGAAACACTTCCTAAGTCTGCACCTAACACCCTAACATGTACCCCGAGTCTAAACACCCCTAACCTTACACTAATTAACCTCTAATCTGCCGCCCCCGCTATCGCTGACACCTGCATATTTTTTTAACCCCTAATCTACCGCTCCGTACACTGCCGCAACCTACATTATACCTATGTACACCTAATCTGCTGCCCCTAACACCGCCGACCCCTATATTATATTTATTAACCCCTAATCTGCCCCCCACAACGTTGCCGCCAGCTACCTACAATAATTAACCCCTAATCTGCCGACCGGACCTCACCGCTACTATAATAAATGTATTAACCCCTAATCTGCCTCACTAACCCTATAATAAATAGTATTAACCCCTAATCTGCCCTCCCTAACATCGCTGACACCTAACTTCAAGTATTAACCCCTAATCTGCCGACCGGACCTCACCGCTACTCTATTAAATTTATTAACCCCTAAAGCTAAGTCTAACCCTAACCCTAACACCCCCCTAAGTTAAATATAATTTAAATCTAACGAAATAAATTAACTCTTATTAAATAAATGAATCCTAATTAAAGCTAAATACTTACCTGTAAAATAAACCCTAATATAGCTACAATATAAATTATAATTATATTGTAGCTATTTTAGGATTAATATTTATTTTACAGGCAACTTTGTATTTATTTTAACCAGGTACAATAGCTATTAAATAGTTAATAACTATTTAATAGCTACCTAGTTAAAATAATTACAAAATTACCTGTAAAATAAATCCTAACCTAAGTTACAATTAAACCTAACACTACACTATCAATAAATTAATTAAATAAAATACCTACAATTATCTACAATTAAACCTAACACTACACTATCAATAAATACATTAAATAAAATACCTACAAATAAATACAAGTAAATTAACTAAAGTACAAAAAATAAAAAAATAATTTACAAACATTAGAAAAATATTACAACAATTTTAAGCTAATTACACCTACTCTAAGCCCCCTAATAAAATAACAAAGCCCCCCAAAATAAAAAAAATGCCCTACTCTATTCTAAAATTAAAATAGAAAAGCTCTTTTACCTTACCAGCCCTTAAAAGGGCCTTTTGCGGGGCATGCCCCAAAGAATTCAGCTCTTTTGCCTGTAAAAAATAACATACAATACCCCCCCAACATTACAACCCACCACCCACATACCCCTAATCTAACCCAAACCCCCCTTAAATAAACCTAACACTAAGCCCCTGAAGATCATCCTACCTTATCTTCACCACACCGGGTATCACCGATCGGTCCAGGCTCCGACATCTTCATCCAAGCCCAAGCGGGGGCTGAAGAGGTCCATGATCCGGCTGAAGTCTTGATCCAAGTGGGAGCTGAAGAGGTCCATGATCTGGCTGAAGTCTTCTATCAAGCGGGAGCTGAAGAGGTCCATGATCCGGCTGAAGTCTTCTATCAAGCGGCATCTTCAATCTTCTTTCTTCCGGATCCATCTTAATCCCGCCGACGAGGAACATCCATTTTCACCGACGACTTCCCGACGAATGACGGTTCCTTTAAGGGACGTCATCCAAGATGGCATCCCTCGAATTCCGATTGGCTGATAGGATTCTATCAGCCAATCGGAATTAAGGTAGGAAAATTCTGATTGGCTGATGGAATCAGCCAATCAGATTCAAGTTCAATCCGATTGGCTGATCCGATCAGCCAATCAGATTGAGCTCGCATTCTATTGGCTGTTCTGATCAGCCAATAGAATGCGAGCTCAATCTGATTGGCTGATCCAATCAGCCAATCAGATTGAACTTGAATCTGATTGGCTGATTCCATCAGCCAATCAGAATTTTCCTACCTTAATTCCGATTGGCTGATAGAATCCTATCAGCCAATCGGAATTCGAGGGACGCCATCTTGGATGACGTCCCTTAAAGGAACCGTCATTCGTCGGGAAGTCGTCGGTGAAGATGGATGTTCCGCGTCGGCGGGATGAAGATGGATCCGGAAGAAAGAAGATTGAAGATGCCGCTTGATAGAAGACTTCAGCCGGATCATGGACCTCTTCAGCCCCTGCTTGGGCTTGGATGAAGATGTCGGAGCCTGGACCGATCGGTGATACCCGGTGTGGTGAAGATAAGGTAGGATGATCTTCAGGGGCTTAGTGTTAGGTTTATTTAAGGGGGGTTTGGGTTAGATTAGGGGTATGTGGGTGGTGGGTTGTAATGTTGGGGGGGTATTGTATGTTATTTTTTACAGGCAAAAGAGCTGAATTCTTTGGGGCATGCCCCGCAAAAGGCCCTTTTAAGGGCTGGTAAGGTAAAAGAGCTTTTCTATTTTAATTTTAGAATAGGGTAGGGCATTTTTTTTATTTTGGGGGGCTTTGTTATTTTATTAGGGGGCTTAGAGTAGGTGTAATTAGCTTAAAATTGTTGTAATATTTTTCTAATGTTTGTAAATTATTTTTTTATTTTTTGTAACTTAGCTTTTTTTATTTTTTGTACTTTAGTTAGTTTATTTAATTGTATTTATTTGTAGGTATTTTATTTAATTTATTTATTGATAGTGTAGTGTTAGGTTTAATTGTAGATAATTGTAGGTATTTTATTTAATTAATTTATTGATAGTGTAGTGTTAGGATTAATTGTAACTTAGGTTAGGATTTATTTTACAGGTAATTTTGTAATTATTTTAACTAGGTAGCTATTAAATAGTTATTAACTATTTAATAGCTATTGTACCTGGTTAAAATAAAAACAAAGTTGCCTGTAAAATAAATATTAATCCTAAAATAGCTACAATATAATTATAATTTATATTGTAGCTATATTAGGGTTTATTTTACAGTTAAGTATTTAGCTTTAATTAGGATTAATTTATTTAATAAGAGTTAATTTATTTAGGAAGATAAAAATTATATTTAATTTAGGGGGGTGTTAGTGTTAGGGTTAGACTTAGCTTTAGGGGTTAATAGCGGTGAGGTCCGGTTGGCAGATTAGGGGTTAATACTTTTTATTATAGGGTTAGTGAGGCGGATTAGGGGTTAATAACTTTATTATAGTAGCGGTGAGGTCCGGTCGGCAGATTAGGGGTTAATAATTGTAGGTAAGGTAGCAGCGACATTGGGGGCGGCAGATTAGGGGTTAATAAATATTTTGTAGGGGTCGGCGGTGTTAGGGGCAGCAGATTAGGGGTACATAGGGATAACGTAGGTGGCGGCGGTGTGCGGTCGGCAGATTAGGGGTTACATTTTTTTTTAATAGAGTGGCGGCGATGTGGGGGGACCTCGGTTTAGGGGTACATAGGTAGTTTATGGGTGTTAGTGTACTTTAGAGCACAGTAGTTAAGAGCTTTATGAACCGGCGTTAGCCCAGAAAGCTCTTAACTCCTGGCTTTTCTCTGTGGCTGGAGTTTTGTCATTAGATTTCTAACGCTTACTTCAGCCACAACTCTAAATACCAGCGTTAGAAAGATCCCATTGAAAAGATAGGATACGCAAATGGCGTAGGGGGATCTGCGGTATGGAAAAGTCACGGCTGCAAAGTGAGCGTTAGACCCTTTCCTGACTGACTCTAAATACCAGCGGTAGCCCAAAACCAGCGTTAGGAGCCTCTAACGCTGGTTTTGACGGCTAATGCCAAACTCTAAATCTAGGCGATAGTTTGTCCATCCAAACTGTTAATGTTTTTTCGACATTCTTCTTTCCAGAAATTGTCCACTGTTGGAAACAGAAAATTTTTCTGGTATTTGTAATAAGTTTGTCGTGATAAAAAAATTATGCCAAAGTATTTGAAATAATCGAAAATCTTTTCAAATTGATTCCCTGTAAACAAGACAGAAGAACAAGCCAGGATATTTCCAATTGGTTTACGACCTATCGTCGGTTGGCTGCACCACAAAGTAGAATTGTGACCGCTTTCGCATTCCCCAGTGACAATTAACATTGTTCCAATCTCTTTTTTTTGTATGGACATCATTGGGGAATTGCATTTAATTCCAAATCTACATGGGATCAGCTTAATTAGTTCATCGAGACAGCGATTGAAAACAATGTATTTTTTTTCCATTACGAAATCCATGTTTGTTACTTCCTCAACTAAAGAGTATTCTTCCATCGTTTCCACTGTTGTATCGGGTACATAAGTTGGATCATTCAAAACAATGTCCATTTCCTCGATATTGGATAATTCGGGATTATCAATGATCGTCTCAAGTAGAGACATGTCTTGCACTTCGTCAATTCTTAATCTATTTCTTAATGGTTCATGAGTTTGAGTGTCTACATTTGAAGTTTGATGTGTAATACTTTCAAGTGGTTGAATAATAGTTGGATTCGATACAGGTTCTGGAGTTGCAGCTTCATTTAAAGCGGCTAGACTTGATTGGAGACTGTTCTCGGCAGACATGTCTCCCATTGTCCAAGTATATTTGTCTAAATTTTTTAAATAATCCTTTGTAGATGTTGCTTTACATTTTGTTTTGATGAGATTACCTGTTTGTATACTAGAACTTAAAGTCCCATAGAAGGGATTGAAAGTAGTTTCTTTATTCTCTTTAGTAATAATCTCTGTGTTGGTAGAAACTTCTGATTTAGTAATATTAAGCTGATGTCCACAAGCGTGACATGCATTTACACGTGCTTGGTTTTCTATAATGAAAGCACTTGAAGTCGATGGAATTTTATCAGATATTGTTAAAGGTGTTATTCTTGGATCTTGTCTGGATGTATCTGATTGTTGCTCTGAAAGAGTAATTCTCGATGGGAAAATTGTTGGTGCAGCGTCGGGTTTCAATTTCTTATTTACTCCATGTGTATAATAACAATCATTATGAAAGTGTATAGAGCACATTCTATATTTGATTGTTTTATTGGTATCATATATTCGTTGAACCATTTGTTCAAGATTTTCTGGTGAGTATTGATTGGTTTGCTGAAGCCATATCCTTATTTTATCATGTGTCTTAGGGAAGACATGGAAACTGATATTTGGTTGGGACCTTCCTCTACGGGTAGAACTGCTACAACCAACGACAATACAGTCTGGCATGATGTATCAAAGTAATATCTGAAAAATATATAACAAAGTTTAGATTTCAAATTTAAACATATTGTATATCAATTTATTTAATACATTTTTTGTTTCATATATTTTTATTATTTACAAATATTTATAAATTTTTTAAAAGAATAGTGAAGTATAATAATTATTAAATACATAAACAAGGTTGAGTTATAGATAGATAAATAAAGCGCAAAAGATAGACATAAAGAGAGGAATAGAGAGAAAAATAATTATACTGAGATATAAAGCAGGAATGATAGTTAACATAAATATAGAGATAAGATAGAGAAGGTAGTGTGATTAAAAAAAAAAGATAACAATATAGATAGAGGATGGAAGAGAAATAGAGATAAAAATATAGACATACACAAAGAGAGAATAAAGGCGGGACAACCAGAGTGATAAAATGAGAAATATGGATGAAGCTAGATAAATAGTATAGATTAATATAGAAATTAATATAATAGAGAGGATGTAATATAACTTTAAGAGGACGGAGATATAGAGAGATAAAAATAAATGATATCAGAGTACATAGTGAAAAGATAACGTCGGTTATTTGAAAGAAAAATATACAGAGAGAGACAGTATGAAAGAGATAAAAGAGGAGACATAGTGATTAAGATAAACATCAACTTAACATGAAAAATTAAAAAAAATAAAAGGTGAGACTGATAAAGATAATGAGAGAGAAAGCTATGTATAAAAATGAGTGAGATCAATGAGTATATAGAGGTCTTGAAATCAAGATAAGAGACAATAGGGAATTTGAAATTTAGAAGAGGGAGAACAAGCGAAATAAATTAAATTGAATATACATAGAATAGATAAGAAAGTGGAATATAAATTAAAAGAATTTTCAATAGAAATAGATAAAGAAAAAAAAAATTAAGTTAGATAGATTTATAGATAGAGAGAGAGATGTAAATAGAGATATAAGACAATTTTGAAGTTTAATAGAGAGAGAAAGTAGAATCGATATAGATAAGAGAGGTTATAGAAGAAGAGAGAAAAAAAAAAGAAGGTACATAAATAATTTAGAAGATGGCAAGGAACACAATTATAGAACATTAACTGTTTAGAAAATTTAAAATCTAATTGGAAAGGTAAAGAAAGATAAATAAAAAAGAGAATAATAAATAAGAGAGAGAAGGGATAGTTAGAGACCAAAAATAGGGAGAATATAGATATAATAGAGGATGTTCAATGAAAGAGTGATAGAGAAGAGTTAAAGATATGTAAACAAAATAATTAGACTTTAAAATATATTAACTTTCATAGATATATATTTATCTATATAATATATTAAAAAATATTTAGTCTATGTATATATCTTTTTTTGAACATTAAAATAATTTTGTCGATGAATTTAAAAATGTATTAGACTGTAAAGTCTATTATTAATATACCTTTCATTATTGCAATATAACTTTTGATTTTAATCAACATTGAAACTTACTTTTATCTTCAAGATTTGCATTTTATTAATGTTAGTTTAGACTAAACCTAGTTATTGACATATGCTTATTTAGAAGCCTTTCAGTGCTGCCTCTTATCTTAATGCTTTTTAAATATATTTAAATATACATAAAGAGGCTGAAATTAAAAGTTGAAAATATAGATAAAAATGTGTAAAGCAACCTAAAATTTTGGAAAGGGACATTAACTTTGTCAATCAAATATTTATTTATCGAAATGGTATATGTTATTGTTGAACAATATTTAATTTTTATTTAATAACAATATATTTTATTGTTTAACATTGGTCTTACAGTTGAAAGCAAAACAATGAAGGAGAATATAATATTTTATAAGCCATTGAAGGCCACCTCTATTGGATTGAATTTAAAATTCAAGGTTAAAGGAAGCTAATTTAGGAATAAAAAAAATATCTTTTTGATCAAGCCCGAGTCTAGTGGCATACATTTCAATTAATGTCTAAAGTGATAGTCAATAGATAAACCAAAAAAGGAATGTGATTATGGGTGTTTGGAAGCTGGTTAGATAAAAATGAATCACAGAACCAAAAAGTGTATTAATATAACAGTGCTGTTTTTTCAAAACGTTGGAATGGCTAATAAAGTGATTAGTTTTATTCATAAAGACCACAAATTAGGGTGCTGACTCTCACTGTAAGACATATACCCAAACTAGGAAAAATTGAATTTTAAATCAACATGAAGAGTCATTTGATAAGGGCCCATTAAAAAAATTTCAAATACAAATTTAAAGGGATAGTCAAGGTCCAAAAATATTGATATCTTCAATTAAGGCATGTAATTATAAAAAATCATTAAAATTATTATTTATTTATTTTAAAAATAGATATGTTCTATTGTTATTCTAGTTGAGAGCAAACCTAGAAAGGATCATATCATAATTTCTAAACACTTTGATGGCCATGTCTAATCAAATGCTATTTAATTATAGTTTCAAAAAAAGGGAGAGTTGTTCAGGGAAAGCATATATATAACATTGTGAACACGCCCGTGGGTTGTGTCAGACAATGCACTAATTATCTAAAATGCAAGTGAATATATAAAAATTCAAAGTAATGTGATTATGGCCGGTCCAAAGAATCATAGATACAGGATAGTCAACGAGGTAAATACATTTTATTCAAGGGAGAGTCAACACCTGAATTTTTTAGTTTCAAAAAGATAGATAATCCCTTTTTTAACCCATTCCCCAGTATTGCATAACCAACACAGTTATATTAATATACTTTTTACTTCTGTGACAATCTTGTATATAAGCATTTTCTGTCCACCCCTAATCAAATTACTTTTATTTATTATCTATTGACTTGCAGTTTAACAAATTAGTGCAGTGTCTGACACAACCCACGTGCATGATCACAATGATATCTATATGGTTTACCTGAACTAATCTCCCCTGTTGTGAAAGGAAAATCCAAAAGCATGTGATTAGAGGCTGCCTTAAAGGGCTTAGAAATAATCATATCAGCATTTCTAGATTTGCTCTCAACTAGAATACCAAGAGCACAAAGCATAATTGTTGTTAAAATTAAATTTGAAAGTGGTTTGAAATTACATGAACTATTTGAAAGAAAAAAAACAATTTTGGGGACTTGAATGTACCTTAAATAAAACACTGTTGCTTATTCTAAAATTTTGACAATGGGTCAGACAGTGTTTATATATGTTTCTAAACAACTAAAAATGTGGTGTTGACTGTCACTTTAATTAAAGAAGTTAAAATTATACTAAAGATACATAAAAAAAGCAGAATTTAGATTTTTTTAAAAATTATATAATACATTAGTTAACCATTCAACTATTTTGAATAACCAACACAGTTATAATAATATACAATTTAGCTCCTGTAATTAAACTTGTATATAATAATTTGTAAAATAACTACTTATTTCAGTGATAAAAGACAGACATAAATTTTTAAGCCCATCGGTGCAGACTACTAGGAGATTCACGTGGCTGAGCTCAATCTTATCTCTATGAAACACATTAACTAACGCCCTGAAGAGGTGAAAAACTATAAAAATGATTTCAAATTAGATTTAGTCTTAAAAGTCTAAGAAATCAGCATATGAACTGCATTTCCAATAAGAATACCAAGAGAAGTAAGCAAAAACTTGATTGTAAAGTTGTTTAAATCCACTTGACCTGTTTAATTTATGAACAATTTGTTTTACTAGGCTGTCCCTTTATGTATAACTTTTTTGGTTATGACATACTGTGAAATGTGTAATAAAAGCATTATCTATCTTTTAACTAAACAAAAAATATTATGGAGGTCAATACATTTAACAATAGTTTACTACTAGCATAAAAAAAGGATTATTTATGTAAGGATGCTTTTTTCATTTCTATCAATACATTTTATAAGGGGAGATAACTAATTTAAAATTGAATTAAAAGAAATAAGTAAATGTGCACTAGAAAGAACAGTGAGATGCTGAGACTAATATTTAAAAACCTGTTTTACAAATGTTGCTTTTGTAATATATAAAACAAGGAATCTAAATAGAGATATCTATCAATATGTTTAAAATTTATTAATAGGGTCATGGATATATATGTAGAATGTTACATTTTTTGTAGCAATTACAAGACTATTTAATAGTGATATGTGGATTGTTAAAGTGTTAGAAAATAATAATAAAGAATGTATACATCCATCGCCTTAGCAAGTGTTAAAAATTTGACTTCACATTCTATGTTTTCTATGTTATCAAAAAAAAATTTCTTTAAAGAATATGTTATGTTCAATAGCTACAGATCCAGGGTCTATAAAATGCACACTTACACTTTCTTTGGAAATTTGATTAAACTGTCTTTGTAAAGCAGACATACTGATATGGTTAGTAAGCAATGTCATTATAAATAGCACTATCAACAGTTACAGCAGGAAGAATGATGCCTATCTTGCTAACCTTATCTCTCTAACAGAGACACTATTATCTCATTTACAATTTCAAAGTAAATGCATTTGTTTTCCTTACAACATATGTTATGTTCAATAGCTACATATCCATGGTCTCTAAAATGCACAATTACTCCTTCTTTGGAAATTAGATTATACTGTTTTTGTAACCCAGACAAACTGATCTGGTTACTAAGCAATGCAATTAAAAAAATAAATAACGGGGGCGTGGCTACGCATCGACCTTAACAAGTCGCACTTTATGAAGCTCTCTGAATTCTACTGCTCAAAGTTTAAAAAGAACATATATAGGTCTGATTTATTTCACCCCAGATTTAGTCTATATCAAAGCTGTTGTGTGGGATGACCTAGATGCCTTATTAGGATTCCCAGAGATCGGATCAAGCCTGCTGAGAACATTGCCTAAACTTTCTATTACAACCCCCCCCCCCCAGCCGCCTGGGTTAAAGCGGTATCAATTTAACTAGCAAAGCTGAGACCATATCACCGCTTCTGCAACTTTTTTTTTCTCATGGAGGGAGACCTGCTTTTATTAGCACATAAGCTGCTCATGGAACTGGATCGGAAGATAGATAAATGCTTCAGAAATCTCACACAAATCATAAGAACCGCCGCTGGAGAAGGAGATAGCCACACACCTAAGATGGCGGAGTATACAGAGCCAGCCTCACACAACGCAGAGATTCAAGCTACCGCATACGTCTGCACCACAGATAATACAGGAGTCACCTCACTTAAGACCACCAAGGTAACGGCGGCAAGTGCACCATCATCACTTAAGAGCAGTTTCACCCTGGACGCCTCTATTACGCAGCGAGAGAGAAATCACGTCGCAACCAAGAGTGACTTACCCGCACCCTACAGAGAAACTCGAGGTCTGGAGTCATGGACTCTGTGGATCCCATTCTGTTACGATAATGGAGCGGTAACCTTAGAAACCTGGACAGTTTTTATTGCGGCCCCCTATCTCTGGACCCTCAGAAACGGAGCTGATGTCATATTTCTCTGTTATCCCACCCTTGTCGCTCCAGAGAAAGCAAAGCAGGCCCCACAGCCCCTCCAGTACACATGCTCCAGACTTTCACTGAGAACCGGTGTGGGCTGAGACTTACACAGATCCGGACAGCCTCTTAGAAGCCTTTTAGTTATTAGATCTGCAGTGTGCTGCCTGCATAAGATATAACTAAGGGGAAGCCGTTGGTGATTGAGAGAATCTCAGACGATCAGTCACAGAAGTGTATCACAAACTTTACATTCCATATTATCATACCTACGTGGCTGTCATCTAACTATGAAGAATGTATAGTCTGATTGCCAGGGGTTTTTCTCTCCCATCCAAATGACCCCTTGAATCCTACAACCTAGTTTTATTAAGATATAAAGGGTTTCAATGCATACTATATATATATATATGTGGCTCATACCTTACTTAGCTGAATGTTCCTTGGCAGTCATGTACTTTTATTATCTGTACCCTGTAATTGCATTTATTTTTTTTCCCCTTCCCTCAGAATTGGCCACATTAGAACCTGTTGTTTTATCTTCACATCATAGTATAAAGTGATTTCATATAGTATGTAACCCCTCTTTTTAAAATACTCCTCATAACCTACTTCTAGTAGTTAGCAACACTTGAGGAATTGATCCCCATACTGACCCCTATCCCATATTACAGATCATGATTCTCTTTTTATTTTTTTATTTTTTATTTCATTTATATCGCTGCCTTCAGCTGGGAGATCCTTGTCCAGTTTTTACTCTAGTTTCATGTTTACCAGTTAAAATATGTTATCGTTGCCCATGCATTCTGTTTAGGAAATTTTGTTTTTAGGGAAGAGGTTTGTATTGGTAGATGCTGCCAGATGACATTCCTACCACACCTTTAAACTATATCACATCAGCTACTCGATAGCCATATCATTACAGCTCTCTATGCTCTTATATTTTTAAGGATGGTTTTCCTAGCTCCTTTTTGATACCATTATCGCACCCTTTTTAAGCCCCTAAACCCCAGAGGAATTCCCCTACCATAAAAAGACTTGGCCGACCTAGAGATTTCATAGTAATGGAACCCTATAGGGTTGGACTATCCTTATATAGACATTTGCTCCCCCCATATCAGATATACCAGTACATTATGTAATTTTTAAGTCTCATTATCCCCCTGAGTCGCACTAACGTTATATTTCCATATTTATTTTATTTATTTTTAAATTGGAGTACTGTTATCCTCCTTAATATGTCCCTCCACGAATAATCTATTACACTATCCTCAGCTAGCATTGAAATAATTCTCTTAGCATTTTATTGTAAACCACCAAAGACATGGGGAAGGTCGATCCTGCTAATTACTAATTACCCATTACCTCTTATCTATGCACAATCTCACAGTATTAGCTATTCTAACACTTAGCTAACTGACACCCTACTGATTCATACATTGCCTATGTGTAATTTGTTTCAAGCTAAGAGGTACACCGTTTATACTTTTCACATTGTCCAGCTCTATTTCCCTCACTTCTCCTCTTTTTGTTACCACAGCACAATACAACATTATAAACCAATGTGATGCGTGATAAACAGAACTATACCCTTCCCTAAGTATAAGTATGATTAACGGCTCTCTGATTATAGACTGGGGTACCTACCGTCTCTCCTCCCTCAATTTCAGACGTCTCAGCTTTCCCAATAGAACTATCATTATATTTTTCCCTATACATTTATTTTGACACTAAATAACAGAGGCTAACCCCCTTCCTACCTAAGAGCGGCTCTGGCCCGCTGTTTTTTCCCCACCTATATTTATTGTTAAGGCCCAATAGCGGTCTATACAATTGTCAATCTCCCATATTATTTCTCATTTACCCTCCTTGGTCCATGTGTGACCTCTATTCACAACTGGGAACAATAACCAACGTATAAAAATGAGGTTTCATTTATCAGCTTTTTAGGATACATTACTCATTTCATATGCTGCCACTTTTGATTGTTCATGTACACTGTTTCCCTAGCTCATATGGCTTCCTAGAACCCCTAGAGGTAAAAAATTATTATAAATAACACATGAGCTCTTTCTCTCACAATATTTCTCACTTAGGCCCATAAGAGATCATACTAGCCCTAGAGGACCCACAAATAAGAGAACAGAAGTTTCGTTCATTTATGTTCAGCTCACCTCCTATAGCTCTGAATAATACCCACTTTTAATATAACTCTAGGGTCCTACAGTCCAGACATACCTATACCTATGGCAGATCTATTTTCAAGGTTTTTCTTTTGTTTCTTCGTTTGTTCTTTGGAACATGATGTAATGTCCTTACTGTATTTTGATGTTTCCTAAACCATTGCCATTGTATTATATGTTCACCTCAATAAAAAAATTATTTATAAAAAAAAATAAAAAAAAATAACAGTTATAGCTTGCAGAATGCTGCGTCTATTGTTAACCTTATCTCTCTGTTTAACAGAGACAGCATAATCTCATTTAAAATTTAAAAGTAAATGCATTTGAGAGATAATGCATTTTGAAGAAAATAAAGTGAGAATACAATATATACCAATGTATATTAAATTTGTGGTAGATACATAGGCCTAGATTTAGAGTTTTGTCGGTAACGACCCGCGTAGCTAACGCTGGCTTTTTTCTGGCCGCACCTTTTAAATACCTCTGGTATTGAGAGTTCACAGAATGGCTGCGTTAGGCTCCAAAAAGGGAGCGTACAGGCATATTTAACGCCACTGCAACTCTCGATACTAGAGTTGCTTACGGACGCGGCCAGTTTCAAAAACGTGCTCATGCACGATTCCCCCATAGAAAACAATGGGGCTGTTTGAGCTGAAAAAAAAACCTAACACCTGCAAAAAAGCCGCGTTCAGCTCCTAACGCAGCCCCATTGTTTCCTATGGGGAAACACTTCCTACGTCTGCACCTAACACTCTAACATGTACCCCGAGTCTAAACACCCCTAACCTTACACTTATTAACCCCTAATCTGCCGCCCCCGCTATCGCTGACCCCTGCATATTATTTTTAACCCCTAATCTGCCGCTCCGTACACCCCCGCCACCTACATTATCCCTATGTACCCCTAATCTGCTGCCCTAACATCGCCGACCCCTATATTATATTTATTAACCCCTAATCTGCCCCCCACAACGTCGCCTCCACCTGCCTACACTTATTAACCCCTAATCTGCCGAGCGGACCGCACCGCTATTATAATAAAGTTATTAACCCCTAATCCGCCTCACTAACCCTATAATAAATAGTATTAACCCCTAATCTGCCCTCCCTAACATCGCCGACACCTAACTTCAAACATTAACCCCTAATCTGCCGACAGGAGCTCACCGCTATTCTAATAAATGTATTAACCCCTAAAGCTAAGTCTAACCCTAACACTAACACCCCCCTAAATTAAATATAATTAAAATCTAACAAAATTAATTAACTCTTATAAAATAAATTATTCCTATTTAAAGCTAAATACTTACCTGTAAAATAAATCCTAATATAGCTACAATATAAATTATATTTATATTATAGCTATTTTAGGATTTATATTTATTTTACAGGTAACTTTGTATTTATTTTAACCAGGTACAATAGCTATTAAATAGTTAAGAACTATTTAATAGCTAAAATAGTTAAAATAATTACAAAATTACCTGTAAAATAAATCCTAACCTAAGTTACAATTAAACCTAACACTACACTATCAATAAATTAATTGAATAAAATACCTACAATTACCTACAATTAAACCTAACACTACACTCTCAATAAATTAATTAAATACAATATCTACAAATAAATACAATGAAATAAACTAACTAAAGTACAAAAAATAAAAAAGAACTAAGTTACAAAAAATAAAAAAATATTTACAAACATCAGAAAAATATTACAACAATTTTAAACTAATTACACCTACTCTAAGCCCCCTAATAAAATAACAAAGACCCCCAAAATAAAAAAATGCCCTACCTTATTCTAAATGACTTAAGTTCAAAGCTCTTTTACCTTACCAGCCCTGAACAGGGCCCTTTGCGGGGCATGCCCCAAAGAATTCAGCTCTTTTGCCTGTAAAAAAAAACACATACAATACCCCCCCCAACATTACAACCCACCACCCACATACCCCTAATCTAACCCAAACCCCCTTAAATAACCCTAACACTAAGCCCCTGAAGATCTTCCTACCTTATCTTCACCATACCAGGTTCACCGATCGATCCAGAAGAGCTCCTCCGATGTCTTGATCCAAGCCCAAGCGGGGGGCTGAAGATGTCCATGATCCGGCCGGAGGTCTGCAAGATGGATCCGGAAGAAAGAAGATTGAAGATGCCGTTGATAGAAGACTTCAGCCGGATCATGGACCTCTTCAGCTCCCGCTTGGATGAAGACTTCAGCCGGATCATGGACATCTTCAGCCCCCCGCTTGGGCTTGGATCAAGACATCGGAGGAGCTCTTCTGGATCGATCGGTGAACCTGGTATGGTGAAGATAAGGTAGGAAGATCTTCAGGGGCTTAGTGTTAGGTTTATTTAAGGGGGGTTTGGGTTAGATTAGGGGTATGTGGGTGGTGGGTTGTAATGTTGGGGGGGGTATTGTATGTAATTTTTTTACAGGCAAAAGAGCTGAATTCTTTGGGGCATGCCCCGCAAAGGGCCCTGTTCAGGGCTGGTAAGGTAAAAGAACTTTGAACTTTAGTAATTTAGAATAGGGTAGGGCATTTTTTATTTTGGGGGTCTTTGTTATTTTATTAGGGGGCTTAGAGTAGGTGTAATTAGTTTAAAATTGTTGTAATATTTTTCTGATGTTTGTAAATATTTTTTGTAACTTAGTTCTTTTATATTTTTTGTACTTTAGTTAGTTTATTTCATTGTATTTATTTGTAGATATTGTATTTAATTAATTTATTGATAGTGTAGTGTTAGGTTTAATTGTAGGTAATTGTAGGTATTTTATTTAATTAATTTATTGATAGTGTAGTGTTAGGTTTAATTGTAACTTAGGTTAGGATTTATTTTACAGGTAATTTTGTAATTATTTTAACCATTTTATGCTATTAAACAGTTCTTAACTATTTAATAGCTATTGTACCTGGTTAAAATAAATACAAAGTTACCTGTAAAATAAATATAAATCCTAAAATAGCTATAATATAAATATAATTTATATTGTAGCTATATTAGGATTTATTTTACAGGTAAGTATTTAGCTTTAAATAGGAATAATTTATTTAATAAGAGTTAATTAATTTCGTTAGATTTAAATTATATTTAACTTAGGGGGGTGTTAGTGTTACGGTTAGACTTAGCTTTATGGGTTAATACATTTATTAGAATAGCGGTGAGCTCCAGTCGGCAGATTAGGGGTTAATGTTTGAAGTTAGGTGTCGGCGATGTTAGGGAGGGCAGATTAGGGGTTAATACTATTTATTATAGTGTTAGTGAGGCGGATTAGGGGTTAATAACTTTATTATAATAGCGGTGCAGATTTGGGGTTAATAAATATAATATAGGGGTCGGCGGTGTTAGGGGTAGCAGATTAGGGGTACATAGGGATAACGTAAGTAGCGGCGCTTTGCGGTCAGCAGATTAGGGGTTAATTATTGTAGGTAGCTGGCGGCGACGTTGTGGGGGGCAGGTTAGGGGTTAATAAATATAATATAGGGGTTGGCGGTGTTAGGGGCAGCAGATTAGGGGTACATAAGGATAACGTAGGTGGCGGTCTGCAGATTAGGAGTTAAAAAAATTTAATCGAGTGGCGGCGATGTTGGGGGACCTCGGTTTAGGGGTACATAGGTAGTTTATGGGTGTTAGTGTACTTTAGAGCACAGTAGTTAAGAGCTTTATGAACCGGCGTTAGCCCAGAAAGCTCTTAACTACTGACTTTTTTCTGCGGCTGGAGTTTTGTCGTTAGATTTCTAACGCTCACTTCAGCCACGACTCTAAATACCGGAGTTAGAAAGATCCCATTGAAAAGATAGGATACGCAATTGACGTAAGGGGATCTGCGGTATGGAAAAGTCGCGGCTGAAAAGTGAGCGTTAGACCCTTTCCTGACTGACTCCAAATACCGGCGGTAGCCTAAAACCAGCGTTAGGAGCCTCTAACGCTGGTTTTCACGGCTACCGCCAAACTCTAAATCTAGGCCATAGCTTGGCATTTCACCAAAGATGTTATGTATAGTAAATAAATGACCGTTTTTAGTACATGTAAACAAATATATATAGATTATAATTTAATATCTGTGTATCCCTTTTGACATATGAATTCAGTATGTATGCTGCATAAACGTATTAGAAGAATAGTAAATACAATGTGTTAAATTACAAGTTCCAAAAAAATAAATTTTTATACTATGTAATGTAATGATTACATATATTTAGAGAATAGATTAACATATGAAATTTTAATACACATGAATTTAAATTCACTGATTAAATACTTTCTAAATAAAGCAGTATAAAAATATTGAATTTTTTTTTTTGTAATACAAAACATAGTAATGCATTTGTTATATAATTAAATTCAAGATGATTGTAAAATTTTGTATAAATATTACCCTTCATTTGCTAAAACATAAAATAATTCTTTAAAGTTGTTTAATAACGAATGAAATTGAGTAGGCATTGACCAAAATTAGAATAAGCTAATAGAGTTGCTATAATCGGATATGAAAATACGTTATATATTGTCCGATTTTATTGTTTGAATGATTGACTGATTTAATCATTCTTTAGAAATATTATAATACCTAACTTAAATATAAATGAAAAATATATACTGTTATGTAAAAACAAATAAAATATGACATATGTTTGTATGTTTGTAATAGATGTTTGTAATAGAAAATGAAAAACGATGTTGCTCGATGCAAAAGTATTCAATGAATGGATACATTCATTGAATACTATGTTGCTTAGATAACATACCACGCTAGAAACGCATGCGCACAAAGATTTGCATTCACGATCGCGAGTTTAGAAACGCATGCGCGATTCAGAAAGTCTATATTACACGCATGCGCATATTCGGCAGTAAATTTTCAGCGCATGCGCACAAAAGGGAGCCATCGTGAACGCGCAAGGGTAGTACGCAATAGAGCAGGTGGGACCGCTCTAGACGTTATGCGCTGAAAAGAAAGGAAGTTATGGATGGGGGGAGCTCAGCCTGAAAACGGAGCAAAGTTACTAACGTAAATATTAATTTATTTGTTCGGTATATAAATAAAAAAAGTATGCGGTATTGATAAAAGAGTGCATAAGAACAGATTTTGAAGGTCAATATGTAAAAAATTTACATCCACTTTAAGCAACTTTCTATTTTACTCCTATTATAAATATTTATTTGTTCTCTTGCTATCTTTATTTGAAACAACAGGAATGTAGCTGGACCATTTTTGGTTCAGCATCTTGGTAGCTCTTGCTGATTGGTGGCTAAATGTAGCAAACCAATGAGCAAGCGCTACCCAGGTGCTGAACTAAAAATAGGCCAGCTCTTAAAGGGACATTAAACACCTGATGAAAATTGCTGAAACCTACTTTTTCGTATTAATAAAAATAAAGAAACCACTGCTGCCTATTTTATGTTTCTCTTAGCTCAAACTTTTGAAGGAGATTGTTTTAAAATACAATGTTGATCCAGTGCTTGATATCCTATGTAAGCTGCCATATTGTAGCGTACTTTACAGGGGCACAGTAGTCACATGGTCATGATGCAGTCATGTGACACACACACACCATATTGTCTATACATATACAGTGCTTAGAGGAATCACATCTCTGCCTGCATCGTGTGAGCTGCAGTTAGGGTTGCCACCTTTTCCTTAAAAAAATATCGGCCATGTGTGGCAGTGATGTGCGGTGACTTCAGAGGCTGGTGAGGCAGTGGCTAGCAATCGGATACGCCTTCATTCTTTAGATATCCTTTGTTGAAGAAATAGCAATGCACATGGGCGAGCCAATCGCATGAGGTATCTATATGCAGTCACCAATCAGTATCTACTGAGCATATTTAGATATGATTTTCTACAAAGGATATCCGATTTTCTTCATTCTTTTGATATCCTTTGTTGAAAAGCATATCTAAATAGGCTTAGTAGCTACTGAGCATATTTAGATATGCTTTTCAACAAAGGATATCAAAAGAATGAAGAAAATCAGATATCCTTTGTTGAAAATCATATCTAAATATGCTCAGTAGCTTATGAGCATATTTAGATATGCTTTTCAACAAAGGATATCAAAAGAATGAAGAAACTCAGATCTAAATATGCTCATTAGCTACTGAGCATATTTAGATATGATTTCCAACAAAGGATATCTGATTTTATTCATTCTTTTGATATCCTTTGTTGAAAAGCATATCTAAATATGCTTAGTACCTACTGAGCTATTTAGATATGCTTTTCAACAAAGGATACCAAAATAATGAAGAAAATCAGATATCCTTTGTTGGGAAAAATATCTAAATATGCTCAGTAGCTAATGAGCATATTTAGATCTGATTTTCAACAAAGGATATCAAAAGAATGAAGAAAATCAGATCTAAATATGCTCATTAGCTACTGAGCATATTTAGATATGATTTTCAACAAAGGATATCTGATTTTCTTAATTCTTTCGACATCCTTTGTTGAAAAGCATATCTAAATATGCTCAGCTACAGAGAAATCAGATCTTAAAACACATTATTTACTGAAAATATAAGAATAAACTCCCTTAAATCATTTCTCCAATTTTATGTGTGATCCTTTCTGAGAAATCTGTACAATACAACTGAACTTTCCAAAATGTAACTTAAAATAATTCTTTCCAGAGACAACACAAAGCAATCTGTGGCCGCCACCTACCTAAAGAAGATGCGCCAAAATGTAGTGCAGTGTGCACTAGTGCTAGTGCGTGGCCGTCCGTCGTCGACTTAGACTAATAGATAGGACTTAGTCTACTACGTACTCACTGAGGTCATCTATCAGATTCTAATGGGAATTAAAAATATTTAAACGATTTTTTTTTATTTAGTTTTTAAATAAGTGTAAAACTATATATATATATATATATATATATATATATATATATATATATATATATATATATATATATATATATATATATATATAAAGTCAAAATAGCATATAGCCCAGCACTCCAACCAGGTGGGGCAGCCACAACCTGGGTGCAATCCTTATGAGAGATAGTTAGAGAACAATGTGGAAGAAGGGCACTCTCAGGGTTTGTATAGAGAAGAATATTTGCTTTATTCTTAGAACATTAATACATGGTCGACGTTTCGGCCCCCAGTTGGGCCTTCATCAGGACAGGTATTATCTGAAAGTCAAACATATAGACAAATACTAGAAACATAGAATAATAGAAACAACACGCAACAAGACACAATCTACCTATATCACCATCACCAATAAAATAAAAAACAGACTGTGCAGTCTGTAATGGGAATAATCCAACCTTCAACAAAGGATACCCAAAGAACAAACCAAGGGCATGCAGGATAAAGGAGCAAAGGCAGATACAGATAATATGTTACAGTGGAGAAAACAAGCACAACAACATCTAAATAGACTGTGCTGTCTGAGATCTAACAACCTTGAACAAAGGATATCGAAGAACAACTATGAGATAAGAATACCAGAGAGCAATCCGTGGGCATACAAGGCAACAAAGCAAAACAGAATGGTGTTATGGTATACAGCCGGCATCAATGACAACGAAAACCAAAATACATAAGAAAAAGAAATGTCACACTCAGAAATCTACTATGTATCAGTGTGAATCCCAAAGCAGTGCGTTATAACCCGCTCAACAGGCTCATGTGAGAATGTTTAAAGCAATACTGGATAAATGAAGATACAGTCGTAAAATAAGACCCAGACTAGGACTAAGAAAAAGTGAAAAGAGTATAATTAAACATAAAAACATAAATAAAGTTATGATCCAACATATAACCCAAGGAAATACAAAAACAAAAACAGTGGCCAACGCGTGGAACGCCTGCAGTGTGATTAGCAAAACACGTAAAACAAATAATGGCAGGGCATAGAACTTAATAGAAATGTAAAAATTACAGGCAGAACATAGCCAAAGCAATATTGTGAATAAAGGTGCAAACAAATCACACATACTAGGGCCCCAAGGTGAAACAGTAAAAAAGCAAGGGAGTTCAGCAATCATAGGAGTCACTATACAAACAGCACCAAACTACATTTAGCTCAAAGGTATACGAAACATACTAAAAACCCATAGCAGTATATATAACCTGTCACGCTAGTGCGAGTACAGCAATAGCACAAGTCAGAGCCTTATAGTTCTAAGACAAATGAGCTAAAAACAGCGTTTACAGTACCTTAAACTGCCGAGTGGCAGTAATCATAGATCCAAACAAGTGAATGGGGATGGCTACCGGGTGCCGCCTTAAATAGGGGGAGCCATAAAGACAATCAGTCCAAGATAGGGTGAGAGCAGCCAACACCTCCCGTAACGATGGCAACCAATCAGTTGTTTACCCCCGAATGAAACACCTAATAACACATACTGCCGGGGAGCGGAGCTCCGCTATGCATGATGACAAAAAGAAAACACATAGTCCACATATAAAGGCAGATGGTACAGAAAGCAATCCTGTAAAAGTATTATCGTATAACACCATATGCACCCCAACACACGCCAAACAGCCACAAATAGATCCACCGTTAACAAACTGAACTCACCTAACCATATCAGAGCGCTGGATGCGTGTATGTCCAAAAAGGACATAGAAAAATAGCGCTGCGAGGGTACTGCAGATACCAAGGGTCAGTCAGAAACCGCAATTGCGCCAAGTATAAACACAGGGATTTAACCCACAACGAGCTGTATAACTTAGAAGGGCACTCACAGCCATACTGATAAACAGCAATCAGATGTGGTGTCTTTAATAAACACAGAATGTTCTAGGGCAAAGGGCCACACAACTAAACTTAGGTGTGAAAGCCCAAGAGGTTAAATACATATATAGTGTGGGACAGTCCCTGTAGAAGATGTGTAAAGGGGACCATAGAAGATCCTAGGCGCAGAGCATACACTAAAAAAAAAAAGTAGGGGCCACGTACGGCACAAGTAGTCAAATACGAGTAGCCAAGCAACAAATGACTTCTATATATACATCCAGGGAGTGTACCTCACATTTGAGAGAAACAGTGACAACTGCACGAGCAGACTGCAAAACTACTTTGAACATACATAGGGAAACCCCTAATTAGTGCCTAGCTCAAAAGGTTAGTACGCCAGCAATCGTTAATGTATGAAATGTATGTAATGGTGATATACAGCCCAAGCTCCAAAGATACACACATACACCAACAGAAAGAGAGAAAACATAGGATCAATCATATAATTAAACGAAATTGAGTGAACAGAAAGCAACCCTAAAAAATATGAAAAATAAGAAAAATACAGGGTGACTATAAATATAGAATATAGATCAAATGAGCATTGGGCCACATATGAAATGGAGATGTTGGAAGTACATCTTACATCACGGAATTGGTGACCTAATGAAAAAAGGAAGAAAAAACAAAAACAAAGAAGCAAGCAGGCATTTATAGCTCAAAACCCCCCAGAAAAGTCCAGGTGAGCATTAAGACCATTTGGGCTCAAAGTATTTAGTCTATATATCCATCTGGCTTCGCATTTTAGTAGTTCCTGGTTGCGATCACCACCTCTCTTCAGAGGTACCACAGTGTCAATCAACATGGCACGGAGAGTGGCGATGGGATGCTTATGTTCCAGAAAATGTCTGGGCACAGGTTGATCTGCTTTGCCATCCTTGAATGCGGCTCGTAGGGCACTTTTATGGTTGGCCAGTCTTTCCCTAAATGTGGTGCTGGTCTTTCCGATGTAGTAGAGGCCACATGGACATGACAACAGATACACAACGTACTGAGACGTACATGTGAGTCTGTGCCTAATTGTATACGTTTTTGTTGATCCAGGATGATGGAATCTTTGGCCAGTGATGAGTGAATTACACGTGACACAGCTGCCACACTTGTAGCAGTCGGTCTTGGTTGGAGCCAGCCAGGTTCTATTTCTGCGCCATTGGTCAGTGTGCATAAGCAGTGTCTTTAAACTGGAGCCACTTTTGTGAACCACTCTAGGAGGTGGGGTATTGACAAATGGTAGTGTGCGATCCTTGTTAATCAGGTGCCAGTTAGCCCTAATGACACCGGCGACCAGTCTAGTGGCTGGTGTGTAACTAGTGATAAAGTTAATGGAGGGCTTTGTCTCTGCCGGCTCAGACTCTGGTTTTCTCTGCAACAGGGTAGAATGTTTGTGACACCCAACTTCTGTCAGGATGTCAGATATCATCTTACGACTGTAACCCCGTTCAAGGAACCTCTTCCTCATGGATTCCACCTGGATTTCCCTCTGGTCAGGTTCTGAAGTGTTACGTAATACTCTCATAAACTGTGATTTGATAATACCACGTTTTAGTTGTGTAGGATGGTAACTGCTATTTAAGAGGAGGGTGTTTCGATCCGTGGGTTTTGAGTAAAGAGTTGTCCGTAAAAGACAACCTTGGTCAGCATCACACTTGTATATACATAGATCCAAAAACTGAATTTTCTGGAAGTCATATGTGCTTTTGAGGGTGATGGATTCTTCTGCCATGTTCATATGTTGTATCCAAGCTGTAAGTTCAGTTTCTGAGCCCCCCCATATGACCAACAAATCATCGATATACCTGCGGTATAACAGAACATTGGGGTTTCTGTCCTTGAAGATATGTACACCCTCAAACCAGGCCATAAATAGGCTGGCATATGAGGGGGCCATGCTGGAACCCATGGCGGTCCCCACCAGCTGGAGGTAAAAGGTTTCCTCAAACCAGAAGTAATTATGTTGGAGACAGAGTAACAACCATTCTAGGGGGATTTCAATTGGTGGACCATCATATGATGGACTTGCAATGAGAGCTTGTCTGGTGGCCTCAATACCCAACTGGTGGGGAATAATGGTATAAAGGCTGTTGACATCTAGTGTCACAAGGATGCAGTCTTTGGGAAAAACCTGATCTTGTAGTAGTTGTATAAGTTGTATAGAATCCAACAGAAATGCCTCAGTAGTCTTCACAAGATCCTGCAGATAGAAGTCGATAAACTTGGCTAGATTTTGAAAGAGGGAGCCCTCGGCAGAGACTATGGGACGCCCAGGTGGATGAACTTGGTCTTTATGTATTTTGGGAATTGTGTATACAATGGGATGCACTGGATATTCGGTAATCAAGACATTGTACACACTCTGATCGATGTGGCCACAGTTTAGAGAATACATCAGGCTGTCATCTAACTTCTTCTTGAAGGAAGCGGTAGGGTTGTGCGAGAGTTTTCTGTATGTTATTCCATCCTCTAGCTGTTGAAGCAATTTGTTACGATAGTAGGTATAATCTAGGACCACATTCGCCCCGCCTTTATCAGCAGGGCGAATGACAATAGAGTCATCTTTTTGGAGGTGCCTGAGAGCTTGCCATTGTTCTTTGTTCAAATTTGTGCGGGTTTTTGGGTTGGTGTGACATACGGATTCAATTTCCTTGGAACAAATCTTTGTAAAGGTCTTAATAGTTGAATGTGTCAATTTCGGTTTGAAAGTTGATTTTTTAGACACTACCAGTCTTGGGGGTTCAGAAGTAGAGTTTTCGAAGAAATCTCTCAATTTTAGTGTTCTCTGTAATTTATGAAGGTCCACCAGGTAGTCAAATGTGTCCACCCGTGGAGTGGGGACAAAATTCAAACCCTTGGCCAATAGATCAATTTCAACTTTGTCAAGCATTCTGCTACTGAGGTTTATGATGACACTAGTATCAGTACTTAAAGCTTTGGAGGTTTTCTTCCACCAGCCACCACATCTGTTAGCGGGCCTGCGTCTCCTCCTGGTGGGTTGGAGTTTTTTGGAACCATGGGAGGTTTTCTCTGTGATCTAGTAAGGATTTTATCTGGTAGTGGGTGTCTATTGTGTCCCCCATCTGCTCGGTCAGAGCCACTGGAGTCCCCTCCACTGGTATCTATGGTGTTGGCAAGGGGAGTGCGCCTCTTGTCATCTCTCCTGCGTCTATATGATGTGGTCTTGCCTGACAGCCATTGGTATACATTGCGTTCCCTGTAATCAATTTCCACAGAATTAAATTTTTTGTTTTTGAAACTGATAAGGTCCTTCTTGTATTTGTCCACTTGGATACTTAATTTGTTGATCCAATCATCACTGGTATCATTTCTAAGAATAGACATCTTCGAATTTTCAATCACTTGAACATCATCAATTATTAGTTTTTTCAACCTGGTCACTTCTTCTATAACTAGTAGAATCCAATCCAGGGAGCACTTGTTCGCAATGTGACACCATTTTCTACAAAATTCATTATTGCTGCGGCCTATTGTGGGAGAATTCTTCACTCTGAATCCTCGTGGAATGAGCTTCCTTTTATAGTAGTCGGTCAGGTAGTTAGCATGTAACTGATAGTCAATCTCTTTCCTTTTGAGGTTCAGAATTTTGTAGTAAACATTAATGGGTCCCTCCTCGACATTCTCAGACTCACATAGACTTAGAATGCGAGCTGCATCCTCGTCTGTGAATGCAAAAGTCCCCTTTTCATGTGTGTTGGCCTGACTTCCGGGTACTGAGTCAGATCTAAACAAATCTTCATCCATCATGTGCTTGGTAGTAAGGGTACGTACACCCTTGTTTTGGTTGGAAGTAGTAAGTTCCCGTGTAGAAAACACCAATGTGGATTAAAAACAAATAGGATCCAGATGTACTCAGTATAGGGCTAAGAAAAGTATGTCCAATATAGCAATCCGGGGGTGCGTGGGAGTGAATATATATCAAAAGTCAAAATAGCATATAGCCCAGCACTCCAACCAGGTGGGGCAGCCACAACCTGGGTGCAATCCTTATGAGAGATAGTTAGAGAACAATGTGGAAGAAGGGCACTCTCAGGGTTTGTATAGAGAAGAATATTTGCTTTATTCTTAGAACATTAATACATGGTCGACGTTTCGGCCCTCAGTTGGGCCTTCATCAGGACAGGTATTATCTAAAAGACAAACATATAGACAAATACTAGAAACATAGAATAATAGAAACAACACGCAACAAGACACAAACTACCTATATCACCATCACCAATAAAATTAAAAAACAGACTGTGCAGTCTGTAATGGGAATAATCCAACCTTCAACAAAGGATACCCAAAGAACAAACCAAGGGCATGCAGGATACAGGAGCAAAGGCAGATACAGATAATATGTTACAGTGGAGAAAACAAGCACAACAACATCTAAATAGACTGTGCTGTCTGAGATCTAACAACCTTGAACAAAGGATATTGAAGAACAACTATGGGATAAGAATACCAGAGAGCAATCCGTGGGCATACAAGGCAACAAAGCAAAACAGAATGGTGTTATGGTATACAGCCTGCATCAATGACAACAAAAACTAAAATACATAAGAAAAAGAAATGTCACACTCAGAAATCTACTATGTATCAGTGTGAATCCCAAAGCAGTGCGTTATAACCCGCTCAAAAGGATCATGTGAGAATGTTTAAAGCAATACTGGATAAATGAAGATACAGTCGTAAAATAAGACCCAGACTAGGACTAAGAAAAAGTTAAAAGAGTATAATTAAACATAAAAACATAAATAAAGTTATGATCCAACATATAACCCAAGGAAGTGCAAAAACAAAAACAATGGCAAACGCGTGGAACGCCTGCATTGTGATTAGCAAAACACGTAAAACAGATAATGGCAGGGCATAGAACTTAAAAGAAATTTAAAAATTACAGGCAGAACATAGCCAAAGCAATATTGTGAATAAAGGTGCAAACAAATCACACATACTAGGGCCCCAAGGTGAAACAGTAAAAACAAGCAAGGGAGTTCAGCAATCATAGGGGAGTCACTATACAAACAGCAGCAAATACAAAAGGTCCTCTCTCTCTGAGACCAGAGTCTCCAGACCTCACCTACTTGGCCATCTGCTGAGTCACAGCCGCCCTCGCATCAACGCACAGCCAGGCACAGACTGCACTGAGCACTCGCAGCTCAGATCACCTCACAGTCTGGACTAGTGGACTCTGTGTCTGGCAGTTGAGAATGGCCCAGCATCTTTCGGCCTGACTCCTGAGGTCTCCCTCCAACCGCAACCACTGAGTGTGACACTTACCTGTAACTCTGGCTGCTGTAATTGAAGTAGTTCACTGACACCTGTCCACCACGTCTGACTCCGTCTCTAGTTGAGCTGCTCTGAGAGAACACGTGACCGCACATGACACGCTGAAGCGCGCCTCGATTCCATTTCCTTCCCGCCCGGCACTCAGCGACAGCCAGCCCCAGAGAGACTCAGACGACTTGCTGAATTCTGATTGGCTGAGACTCTGAGAGGCGGCCAGGGCTGAATCCGGAAGCTTTCAGAGTCAAGCCTCCGGTGGGAGCGTATGGGGCGCATTGGAGAGCACTGCATTAGCACTTTTTCTCCTCTTGGTGGCAGTCTCTCAGCGGCCCATACACTTCCACAGTGAATCAATACATTCATATTGCGCAATGCAAGGACAGCTGGATGTCCTTGTCTTGCGCAATATGAATGTATTGAATAATGTATTGTCTATTACGTTTTTTTATATAAGTTTTATTACACAAGCACAAGTCATGAATTTGGTGGAGGGGTGGGGGGGGGTAGGGGGGGTCACATTTTTATTAAAAAAAAATATATATATGAAAAAAAAAAGATCTATTTTTTTTAATAAAAAGGCTGTAATTACATACATTGGCCAGGGGAGGCACTGCCTCAGCTGCCTCCTGTGACTGCACGTCCCTGATGTGTGGGCAGGGCCACAAAAGGGTGTGGCCACAAAAAGGCAGGGCCAAAAAAGAGGCAGATTCTCTCAATGTAACATCCCCCTACGAGATTGAGCTTTAGGCTCTTCGGTACAGGTGCCGGGTCATGGTGCCTGGAGCTCGGTTCTTGTAAAGCACTGTGGATATCCTAAAGTGCATGGTTTGTGAATAACTGATATTGAATGTGAGAAATAAAAGCATAAACAGTCACAGTTTTTAAATGTGTAAAACATTTATTTAAAAATATTATAAATATGTTTAACCAGTGGCGGCTGGTGAATTTTTAGGATGGTGGTGCACAAAACCCCGCCCCTATGAGAAAGACATGCCCCTTTGAAAAAGCCACACCCCTCAAATGGCCCCACCCATTTGAACCAGCAGTTTCTGGTCATCGTCTTGTTGAAATATCCAGCCCCTGGGGTAACTTCAACTAAAGTTTGTGACTGATTCCTCAACATTATTCTCAAGTATCTGCTGATATTGAGTGGAATCCATGAGACTCTCAACAAGATTCCCAGTACAGGTCTTTGGAGGTGGTCTGTGGGCTGTTTTTGACCGTTCTCACCATCCTTTGCCTTTCCGATATTTTACTTGGCCTGCCACTTCTGGCCTTAACAAGAACTGTGCCTGTGGTCTTCCATATCCTCACCGTGCTCACTATGTTCCTCACAGTGGACACTGACATCTTAAATCTATGCAATAGCTTTTTGTAGCCTTCCTCTAAACCATGATGTTGAACAATCTTTGTTTTTAGGTAATTTGAGAGTTGTTTTGAGGCCCCCATGTTGCCACTCTTCAGAGGAGAGTCATAGAGAACAACTTGCAATTGGCCACCTTAAAACCTTTTCTCATGATTGGATACACCTGTCTATGAAGTTTAAGGCTTAATGGGCTCACCAAACCAATTTTGTCTTCCAATTAATCAGTGCTAGGTAGTTACAGGAATTCAAATCAACAAAATAACAAGGGTTCCCAAATGTATGCACCTGTCTAATTTTGTTTTGATGCATAATGCACATTTTCTGTTAATCCAATAAACCTCATTTCACTACTGAATTGTTACTGTGTCCTTCATTTATTTGATAGATCAAAATGAAATTACTGATCCAAACAGCCAATTATTTATAAAAGAAAATCATGGAAATTGTCAGGGGGTCCTAAACTTTTGCATACAACTGTATATGATTTCATGCACTCAAACTGTATTAAAGTAATGTACTCAGATGTACTCAGATATGAAATAACATAATTTATGCTTACCTGATAAATTCCTTTCTTCTGTAGTGTGATCAGTCCATGGGTCATCATTACTTCTGGGATATTACTCCTCCCCAACAGGAAGTGCAAGAGGATTCACCCAGCAGAGTTGCATATAGCCCCTCCCCTCTACGTCACCCCCAGTCATTCGACCAAGGACCAACGAGAAAGGAGGAACCAAGGGTGTAGTGGTGACTGGAGTATAATTTAAAAATAATTACCTGCCTTAAAAACAGGGCGGGCCGTGGACTGATCACACTACAGAAGAAAGGAATTTATCAGGTAAGCATAAATTATGTTTTCTTCTGTTAAGTGTGATCAGTCCACGGGTCATCATTACTTCTGGGATACCAATACCAAAGCAAAAGTACACGGATGACGGGAGGGATAGGCAGGCTCTTTTATACAGAAGGAACCACTGCCTGAAGAACCTTTCTCCCAAAAATAGCCTCCGAGGAAGCGAATGTGTCAAATTTGTAAAATTTGGAAAAAGTATGAAGCGAAGACCAAGTTGCAGCCTTGCAAATCTGTTCAACAGAGGCCTCATTCTTAAAGGCCCAAGTGGAAGCCACAGCTCTAGTGGAATGAGCTGTAATTCTTTCAGGAGGCTGCTGTCCAGCAGTCTCATAGGCTAAACGTATTATGCTACGAAGCCAAAAAGAGAGAGAGGTAGCAGAAGCTTTTTGACCTCTCCTCTGACCAGAGTAAACGACAAACAGGGAAGACGTTTGTCGAAATTCTTTAGTTGCCTGTAAGTAAAATTTTAGGGCACGAACTACATCCAGATTGTGCAGAAGACGTTCCTTCTTTGAGGAAGGATTTGGACACAAGGATGGAACAACAATCTCTTGATTGATATTCCTGTTAGTGACTACCTTGGGTAAGAACCCAGGTTTAGTACGCAGAACTACCTTATCCGAATGAAAAATCAAATAAGGAGAATCACAATGTAAGGCTGATAACTCAGAGACTCTTCGAGCCGAGGAAATAGCCATTAAAAATAGAACTTTCCAAGATAACAACTTTATATCAATGGAATGGAGGGGTTCAAACGGAACGCCCTGTAAAACGTTAAGAACAAGATTTAAACTCCATGGTGGAGCAACAGTCTTAAACACAGGCTTAATCCTCGCTAAAGCCTGACAAAAAGCCTGAACGTCTGGCACTTCTGACAGACGTTTGTGTAACAGAATAGACAGAGCTGAGATCTGTCCCTTTAATGAACTAGCAGATAAACCCTTTTCTAAACCTTCTTGTAGAAAAGACAATATGCTAGGAATCCTAACCTTACTCCAAGAGTAACCTTTGGATTCACACCAATATAGGTATTTACGCCATATTTTATGGTAAATCTTTCTGGTAACAGGCTTCCTAGCCTGTATTAAGGTGTCAATAACTGACTCAGAAAACCCACGTCTTGATAAAATCAAACGTTCAATTTCCAAGCAGTCAGCTTCAGAGAAGTTAGATTTTGATATTTGAAAGGACCCTGTATCAGGAGGTCCTGTTTCAGAGGTAGAGACCAAGGTGGACAGGATGACATGTCCACCAGGTCTGCATACCAAGTCCTGCGTGGCCATGCAGGTGCTATCAGAATCACTGATGCTCTCTCCTGTTTGATTCTGGCAATCAATCGAGGAAGCATCGGGAAGGGTGGGAACACGTAAGCCATCCTGAAGTCCCAAGGTGCTGTCAGGGCATCTATTAGGACTGCTCCTGGATCCCTGGATCTGGATCCGTAACGAGGAAGCTTGGCGTTCTGTCGAGACGCCATGAGATCTATCTCTGGTTTGCCCCAACGTCGAAGTATTTGGGCAAAGACCTCCGGATGAAGTTCCCATTCCCCCGGATGAAAAGTCTGACGACTTAAGAAATCCGCCTCCCAGTTCTCCACTCCCGGGATGTGGATTGCTGACAGGTGGCAAGAGTGAGACTCTGCCCAGCGAATTATCTTTGATACTTCCATCATTGCTAGGGAGCTTCTTGTCCCTCCCTGATGGTTGATGTAAGCTACAGTCGTGATGTTGTCCGACTGAAACCTGATGAACTCCCGAGTTGTCAACTGGGGCCAAGCCAGGAGGGCGTTGAGAACTGCTCTCAATTCCAGAATGTTTATTGGCAGGAGACTCTCCTCCTGACTCCATTGTCCCTGAGCCCTCAGAGAATTCCAGACGGCACCCCAACCTAGAAGGCTGGCGTCTGTTGTTACAATTGTCCAGTCTGGTCTGCTGAAAGGCATCCCCCTGGACAGATGTGGCCGAGAAAGCCACCATAGAAGAGAATTTCTGGTCTCTTGATCCAGGTTCAGAGAAGGGGACAAGTCTGAGTAATCCCCATTCCACTGACTTAGCATGCACAATTGCAGTGGTTTGAGGTGTAAGCGAGCAAATGGCACTATGTCCATTGCCGCTACCATTAAGCCGATTACCTCCAAGCATTGAGCCACCGATGGGTGTTGAATGGAATGAAGGGTGCGGCAAGCACTTTGAAGTCTTGTTAACCTGTCCTCTGTCAGGTAAATCTTCATTTCTACAGAATCTATAAGAGTCCCCAGGAAGGGAACTCTTGTGAGTGGAACGAGTGAACTTTTCTTTTCGTTCACCTTCCATCCATGTGACCTTAGAAATGCCAGTACTAACTCTGTATGAGACTTGGCAGTTTGAAAGCTCGAAGCTTGTATCAGAATGTCGTCTAGGTACGGAGCTACCGAAATTCCCTGCGGTCTTAGTACCGCCAGAAGAGCACCTAGAACCTTTGTGAAGATTCTTGGAGCTGTAGCCAATCCGAATGGAAGATCTACAAACTGGTAATGCCTGTCTAGAAAGGCAAACCTTAGATACCGGTAATGATCTTTGTGAATCGGTATGTGAAGGTAAGCGTCCTTTAAGTCCACTGTGGTCATGTACTGACCTTCTTGGATCATGGGTAAGATTGTTCGGATAGTCTCCATTTTGAATGATGGAACTCTTAGGAATTTGTTTAGGATCTTTAAATCCAGGATTGGTCTGAAAGTTCCCTCTTTTTTGGGAACCACAAACAGATTTGAGTAAAACCCTTGTCCCTGTTCCGACCGCGGAACTGGATGGATTACTCCCATTAACAATAGTTCTTGTATGCAGCGTAGAAACGCTTCTTTCTTTGTTTGGTTTGTCGACAACCTTGACAGATGAAATCTCTCTCTTGGAGGAGAGTGTTTGAAGTCCAGAAGGTATCCCTGAGATATTATCTCTAGCGCCCAGGGATCCTGGACATCTCTTGCCCAAGCCTGGGCGAAGAGAGAAAGTCTGCCCCCCACTAGATCCGATCCCGGATCGGGGGCCCTCAATTCATGCTGTTTTAGTGGCAGCTGCAGGCTTCCTGGCCTGCTTGCCCTTATTCCAGGACTGGTTAGGTCTCCAGCCTTGTCTGTAGCGAGCACCAGATCCTTCTTGTTTTGGAGTAGTGGAAGTTGATGCTGCTCCTGCTTTGAAATTCCGAAAGGAACGAAAATTAGACTGTCTAGCCTTAGGTTTGGCTTTGTCTTGAGGTAGGGCGTGGCCCTTACCTCCTGTAATGTCAGCGATAATTTCTTTCAAACCAGGCCCAAATAAGGTCTGTCCCTTGAAAGGTATATTAAGTAATTTGGACTTAGAAGTTACATCAGCTGACCAGGATTTTAGCCACAGCGCTCTGCGCGCTTGAATGGCGAATCCGGAATTCTTAGCCGTGAGTTTAATTAAATGTACTACGGCTTCCGAAATGAATTAGATAGCTTAAGTACTCTAAGCCTGTCTGAAATGTCGTCCAGCGTAGCTGAACTAAGATTGTCTTCTAGAGACTCAATCCAGAATGCCGCTGCAGCCGTGATCGGTGCAATGCATGCAAGGGGTTGCAATATAAAACCTTGTTGAACAAACATTTTCTTAAGGTAACCCTCTAATTTTTTATCCATTGGATCTGAAAAGGCACAGCTATCCTCTACCGGGATAGTGGTACGTTTAGCTAAAGTAGAAACTGCTCCCTCCACCTTAGGGACCGTTTGCCATAAATCCCGTGTGGTGGTGTCTATTGGAAACATCTTTCTAAATATCGGAGGGGGTGAGAACGGCACACCGGGTCTATCCCACTCCTTAGTAATAATTTCAGTTAGTCTTTTAGGTATAGGAAAAACGTCAGTACTTGTTGGTACAGCAAAATATTTATCCAACCTACACATTTTCTCAGGTATTGCAACTGTGTTACAATCATTCAGGGCCGCTAACACCTCCCCTAGTAAAACACGGAGGTTTTCCAGCTTAAATTTAAAATTTGAAATATCTGAATCCAATCTGTTTGGATCAGAACCGTCAGCCGCAGAATGAAGCTCTCCGTCCTCATGTTCTGCAAGTTGTGACGCAGTATCTGACATGGCCCTAACATTATCAGCGCACTCTGTTCTCACCCCAGAGTGATCACGCTTGCCCCTTAGTTCTGGTAATTTAGCCAAAACCTCAGTCATAACAGTAGCCATATCTTGTAATGTTATTTGTAATGGCCGCCCAGATGTACTTGGCGTCGCCATATCGCGCACGTCTCGAGCGGGAGATGCAGGTACTGTCACGTGAGGCGAGTTAGTCGGCATAACTCTCCCCTCGTTGTTTGGTGAAATTTGTTCAATTTGTACAGATTGACTTTTATTTAATGTAGCATCAATACAGTTAGTACATAAATTTCTATTGGGCTCCACCTTGGCGTTAGTACAAATAGTACAGGTCTCATCTTCTGAATCAGACATGTTTAACAAACTAGCAAAAAAACTTGCAATTTGGAAATACTATACAATTAAAACACAATGAAAAAACGAACTGTGCTTGAAAAGCACTGAATATATATAACAGATGAAATCAATCAGCTTTGTAAAACAAAATGCAACTTAGCAAAGGCTTGTACCCAGTAGCAAGAAATAACTAACCCTCAAATTAGCTTTGAAGATCCCTGGGTTCTGTAGAGATAAACCGGAACATGCAGGAAAAAACAATAAGCTTTTGACTGAAATTTTGATGCGTAGTAAAAGCGCCAAAAAAGGTCCCACCCCCTCACACACAACAGTGAGAGAGATTAAAAACTGTCATAATTAGATCCAGCAACTGCCAAGTGGAAAAATAGTGCCCAAACATTTTATTCACCCAGTACCTCAGAAAATGAAAACGATTTTACATTCCAGCAAAAACGTTTAACATAATTAAGAGTTATTAAAAAGCCTGTTGGCTATTAGGCTAAAGTCTTATATACACAGTGTAATTCCAGTGAAGTACCATTCACCAGAATACTAAAATGTAAATTATACATACATGATATAAAGTCGGTATGGCAGGATTTTCTCAGCAATTCCATTGTTAGAAAATAAAAACTGCTACATACCTCTTTGCAGAATAAACTGCCCGCTGTCCCCTGATCTGAAGTTTACCTCTCCTCAGATGGCCGAGAAACAGCAATATGATCTTAACAACTCCGGCTAAAATCATAGTAAAAACTCTGGTAGATTCTTCTTCAAACTCTACCAGAGAAGGAATAACACACTCCGGTGCTATTAAAAAATAACAAACTTTTGATTGAAGAAATAAACTAAATAAAATCACCATAGTCCTCTCACACATCCTATCTAGTCGTTGGGTGCAAGAGAATGACTGGGGGTGACGTAGAGGGGAGGGGCTATATGCAACTCTGCTGGGTGAATCCTCTTGCACTTCCTGTTGGGGAGGAGTAATATCCCAGAAGTAATGATGACCCGTGGACTGATCACACTTAACAGAAGAAATATTTTTATGAAATGTAACATCAATTATATATAAATACTATGCTCCAATACAGCTCACAGGCAGGATATCTAAAAAATATACAAAGGGAACATTTGTTAAAGTTTAAGCTTCAAAAGATTCTTTACTTCATCGCTTAATGAGATTAGATCTCTACAAACAAGATAAGCATGTTACCTTTCTGGGGTGACAGAGAAACAATTATGTACTTTAGTTCAGATATGCTCAGATTAGAATCTTCAGGAAAGTAAGTAATTATCACTTGTATGATATACAAATGATGGGACTAACAATACTTTTGAAGGTCTGAATCCACATATACGTCTGGAAAGGTTTTCTAGCTCAGAATCGAAGCAAGCATATAGAAGACAAAATTTCATATGAAATGACTTGTACCTAATTTTCATATAGTTTTATATACTCTTATACTTTATTAAGGAATGACTTCAAATATGGAATATATTTATATTAAAGTGGGATAATAAGGAAATATAAATATTGTTACAATAAATTAATCACTACAAAATTCTAATTAAATGCAACGTAATATCAGAATATGAAATGATTAATCAATTGTAGGGATGCACCGAAATTTCGGCCGCAGAAAGTTTTGGCCAAAAAATGCATTTTTGGCTATTTAGTTTTTTGTTTTCTTTGCCTGTTTTTTTTTTGGTAAAAATATTGTGTAGCATGTTTCAAATTTGTTGCTAGCCTAGAGCTGCTGTTTAAGTTTATTACTTGACTTACTGTTCTGCATATAATGAGTTTTCTAGGACTATACTTTATTTGGATAATTGGTAAAAAAAAAAAAACCTGTTAAATATGATTACTAAATGAAGAATAATACAGTGTATTGATATTTATAATTGTTTTAAGTAGGGATGCACTAAAATTTTGGTCGCAGAAACATTTTGGCCGAAAATTGCATTATTTTTTGCCTGTTTTTTTTTTCTTGGTAAAATTATTGTGTAGCATATTATTGTTTTAAGATATTTTTGTCCAATTTTAGGGTGTTACTTTCATTAAAAAACCTGGGCTTTTTTTATTGGCTCTAATTATGCAAAAAAAAAACTAAAAAACATTAATTTGAAAAAATAAATTTTCAGTATCAGTTTCGGTTTTCGGCCAAGTGCATCCCGGATTTTCGGTTTCGGTCCAGAATTTCCATTTCGGTGCATCACTAATCAATTGAGTTCAAATAGTTAATAGTATAGCTGATTATTAGTATCATACTAACTAAGTATTCAATTACAATTCTTTTAAGTCTCCCAATATTTAATGAATCATCGCGTTCATCATGTCCTCGAAGTGAAAGTTCAAATGCGCCGGAAAATAGAATACAATTCATAATTTTGGAAAGAACATAACGATTTGTGGTTACTTGATCATTGTGTTTTTTAACATTCAAACACTATGCACTGACAAATTGTTGGCGAATATCAATCCTTCATAGCAAATTAAACTCTAATGGGGAGTATAAATGTGATTGGTAGCAATTATTTATATTTTTGGAGTTAAATGTGATAAATCGGCGACACCATAACTCACCCAACTTGAATCACCACTTTGTTTTTCAAACAGGAGACAATAAAAACAAGATCCTATTTGCAAAATGACTATTAAGTTAATCTCTTAAGATATTATCAGTAGGAATTATATATATATATATATATATATATATATATATATATATATATATATAATATTTAATATTATGACCAGGTCTAATATTTAAATTAATATACAAGAAGCCATACTCTTCAGTACACCCATGTCTAGTCTTTAAATATACATGCTCAGTTAATTTATATAATATATATATTAACCAAATGATTAATTAAAGCTGCGAAATAATAAGTATATTGAATGTACATTTATGAAAAAATATATAGTCCTGGATTTAAAGAACCTTCCACTTTATAGAGAAATAAAACCACATTTCAAATACTGTTGCCCCAGCCCCCAGTGTTTGATATTAGGCAATGCAGCCAAAGGCCGTGGCAACATTAAGATAAATACACCAACATTTTACTTTCTACAAAAGAAGATTATTTCTATTACACTAGTGCTTGATAATTTACTTCAAAGGTAAACATTAAAACAATGTTGATAACTCAAGTACAAGTTTTGTAAATTAAGTCAATCCGCCTGTCTTTTTTTGAGGCAAATAAATCAATAACATTTTCGTTGAATTTAGGAATGTCATTTATCAATTGTTTTTCAATTGTGAGCATGGCTAGAGCGGTCAGTCTTTCCTCAGTCATGGTGCTCCTTAGAAATGTCTTAACTCGTTTTAAAGTTGAGAAACATCTCTCAGCCTCAGCAGTTGTCACAGGAATAGTTGAAATAATTTGCAACAGTTTGTAGGTCTCCGAGAAAGTACTGTCCAAGTTATTTTCTATTACAAACTGTAGAAGACTAATGGCACCATTCATATTTCTGAAATCTGGTCTTCTGTAAATTACTCCTAGTTCAGTTTTCAGGCGATCTTTCTGTAATATGTGATAAACAGCTGCTGTTTGGTCAAGAAGCTGATTTGGAAAAAATTTCTCGTAATCCGCAAATTTTTCCTCTTGGAGGGGAGAAAAAGCCTAGTAGTGAGTTATAAAAGAAAATCTATCTTTTACTTGATTTGTGATAACATCGCATATCTCTTTAGCTGCCGTAGTCTGAGTAATGTGAATATTTTCTCTCTTCCTTTTCCTAGATGTTTCCTCTGTTTCTGATATCGTCATGGTCACTGTGTCCATTCTATTCCTTTCGTTTTCCATTGTCTGATGGAAAGTGTTAACATGTTTTCGAATAAGTGCCGCATCTGTTAGTGTTTTCTGAAGTTGGTTGTATAACACATCTACATGTGGCATAATATTGTGAAAAACTGTAAGCCAAAACACAAATACCGAGTCTTGTAACATACGCCGAATAGCCCCTGCTTGATTTATAGCTATTTCTTTTTTCGATGTTGACTTTTTCCATGCATTCAATTAACTGTTCCCTGTTTTCAAAAACTGTATTGACGGTTCGACTCTTGAAATTCCACCTGGTGGCTGAACCATGAGGTATCCTTCTTCTAACAGTTTCATCTAGAATAGCTATCCTTTGTTGCGAGTTACTAAAAAAGTTAGTAATGTCACTTAGGTTTGAAAAAAATACTCAAACTTGTTGATTCTGACTGCTTGCTTGCTTGTGAGCCTGAAACGTTGCTTTGTTTTGTTTGTATCCCTGTTTGCACAATAAAAGGTTTTTGCACCAGCTGGAACATTTCTGCTTTCTTCGTATTGATGCTGGGTTTGGTAATACAACAGAGGGGTTTTTGGTTACGCACACCACAAAAGGACTGTTTAAACTTAACACACATATTGTGGGAGTGCTACCAAAGTGAGACCGGTCCTATACTAACCAGTTTACACACTGCAGCAAGTCATGTCTACACAGTGTGAAGCTTTCTAGCTTATTGAGTATATTTATCAGGAACACACCTGGGCTGGGTGGCGTGCAGTAACCAAAGGGGAGGGATTTGGTCAGCTCCCTATTTAAGAAATACAACAGAGGGGTTTTTGTTTACAAACACCACAAAAGGACTGTTTAAACTTAACACACATATTGTGGGAGTGCTACCAAAGTGACCAAAATAATTACAAAACAACAAAAGATATTTTGGTGCACATCCAACCACTTAAGTCCACTCTTTCATGGCATATTAGTATATGCTTCTGTCTGCCAAATATACTTACATAGCTTCTAATAAGATTGGGATAAACATCTCGCAATAATATGAGCTTATATTTGTGCTGCAAAAACAAATATACTTCTATCTGCTAAATATATTTACATAGTTCAAATAAAATTGAGATTAACATCTTACAATAGTATTGACTTATATTTATGCTGCAAAAAATTTTTTTTTTTGCTTTTTAAAAAATGCCTTTAAATGAAATGGGATCTTAGTCACACAATATGATCATATTTGATTACTGCACGCCACCCAGCCCAGGTGTGTTCCTGATAAATATACTCAATAAGCTAGAAAGCTTCACACTGTGTAGACATGACTTGCTGCAGTGTGTAAACTGGTTAGTATAGGACCGGTCTGATGTGGGACACCTTGTAAGTGGTAGACTGGCTTAGTAGAATATGATCATATTGTGTGACTAAGATCCCATTTCATTTAAAGGCATTTTTTAAAAAGCAAAAAAAAAAATTTTTTGCAGCATAAATATAAGTCAATACTATTGCAAGATGTTAATCTCAATTTTATTTGAACTATGTAAATATATTTAGCAGATAGAAGTATATTTGTTTTTGCAGCACAAATATAAGCTCATATTATTGCGAGATGTTTATCCCAATCTTATTAGAAGCTATGTAAGTATATTTGGCAGACAGAAGCATATACTAATATGCCATGAAAGAGTGGACTTAAGTGGTTGGATGTGCACCAAAATATCTTTTGTTGTTTTGTAATTATTTTGGTCACTTTGGTAGCACTCCCACAATATGTGTGTTAAGTTTAAACAGTCCTTTTGTGGTGTGCGTAACCAAAAACCCCTCTGTTGTATTTCTTAAATAGGGAGCTGACCAAATCCCTCCCCTTTGGTTACTGCACGCCACCCAGCCCAGGTGTGTTCCTGATAAATATACTCAATAAGCTAGAAAGCTTCACACTGTGTAGACATGACTTGCTGCAGTGTGTAAACTGGTTAGTATAGGACCGGTCTGATGTGGGACACCTTGTAAGTGGTAGACTGGCTTAGCAGAATATGATCATATTGTGTGACTAAGATCCCATTTCATTTAAAGGCATTTTTTAAAAAGCAAAAAAAAAATTTTTTGCAGCATAAATATAAGTCAATACTATTGCAAGATGTTAATCTCAATTTTATTTGAACTATGTAAATATATTTAGCAGATAGAAGTATATTTGTTTTTGCAGCACAAATATAAGCTCATATTATTGCGAGATGTTTATCCCAATCTTATTAGAAGCTATGTAAGTATATTTGGCAGACAGAAGCATATACTAATATGCCATGAAAGAGTGGACTTAAGTGGTTGGATGTGCACCAAAATATCTTTTGTTGCTGGGTTTGGTAAACCTGTTCCTTGCTGTGCAGTGAGTGTTGTGTTTCATGCTACATTGTTGCAGTATTGCTTGCTTGGCTGACAATTAAATTGAGCTGATGTGCGTAGCAATGCACAAAATGTGCATTCTTGTAGGTACGTTTAATTATAGCCTGAACACCTGCATGCTGACCACTCAAGCTTGCACCGTTGTAACTCTGGGATATCAGTTTCTCTGGGTTGTCTAGAACTTTTTCCAAAGTAGCTTGAATACACGTAGCTATAGATTCTGCATCATGTACAGCTTGATTAGTGAATTCCCAGAATCTCTCAACCGGATGTCCGTTACCTATAATGTATCTAAAAACAACAACCAATTGGTGCTACAAAACTTGCATTTGAGATTTCCTTCTTTATTTGGTTCTGGCAAACAGTAAGCATACAGTCTAATAAATCGTTTTGAATTTCTTTTGACGTTCCTTTAAAAACAGTGGCACTAGCGAGATGTTCTTTTAGAGATGCATCAAGCTCTGCTGAGAAGTTTTTAAGACCTCTGAAAATGCTTGGATTTAATGAATCATTGCGTTTGTCATGTCCTCAAAGTGCAAGCTCAAATGCGCCGCAAAATAAAATACAATTAGTTATTTTGGAAAGAACATACCGATTTTAAGTTACTTGCTCATTATCGCCTAGATTTAGAGTTTGGCGGTAGCCTCAAAAGCAGCGTTAAGGGCTCCTAACGCTGCTTTTGGCCGCCCGCAGGTATTTAGAGTCATGTTTTTAGAGGCCTACCGCTCACTTTCAAGCCGCAACTTTTCCATACTGCAGATCCCCTTACGTCAATTGCGTATCCTATCTTTTTCAATGGGATCTTCCTAACGCTGGTATTTAGAGTCGTGGCTGAAGGGAGCGGTAGGACTCTAACGACAAAACTTCTACCGCCCCTGAAAAGGCTGTCGTTAAGAGCTTTATGGGCTAACACTGGTATATAAAGCTCTTAACTACAGTGCTCTAAAGTACACTAACACCCATAAACTACCTATGTACCCCTAAACCGAGGCCCCCCACATCGCCACCACTATAATAATGTTTTTTAAACCCTAATCTGCCGACCGCACATCGCCGCCACCTACATTATACCTATGAACCCCTAATCTGCTGCCCCTAACATCGCAGACACCTATATTATAATTATTAACCCCTAATCTGCCCCTCCCCAACGTCGCCGCTACCTAACTACAATTATTAACCCCTAATCTGCCGACCGGACCTCACTGCTATTCTAATAAATGTATTAACCCCTAAAGCTATGTCTAACCCTAACCCTAACACCCCCCTAAGTTAAATATAATTTTATTCTAACAAAATAAATTAACTCTTATTAAAAAAAATTAATCCTATTTAAAGCTAAACACTTACCTGTAAAATAAACCCTAATATAGCTACAATATAACTCATAATTATATTGTAGCTATTTTAGGATTTATATTTATATGACAGGCAACTTTGTAGTTGTTTTAACTAGGTATAATAGCTATTAAATAGTTATTAACTATGTAATAGCTACCTAGTTAAAATAATCACAAAATTACCTGTAAAATAAATCCTAACCTGTTACAATTAAACCTAACACTACACTATCAATAGATTAATTAAATAAACTAGCTACAATTAACTACAATTAAATAAACTAATCTAAATTACAAAAACAAACAAACACTAAACTACAAAAAAACCCACTAAATTACAAAAAATAGAAAAGATTACAAGACTTTTAAGCTAATTACACCTACTCTAAACCCCCTAAAAAAATAACAAAGCCCCCCAAAATAAAAAAAATGCCCTACCCTATTCTAAAATTAAAAATAACCATCTCTTTTACCAGTCCTTAAAAGGGCATTTCCCCAAAGTAAACAGCTCTTTTGCCTATAAAAAAAAGATACAATAACCCCCCCAACATTACAATCCACCACCCACATACCCCTAATCTAACCCACCCAAAGCCCCCTTAAAAAACCTAACACTAACCCCCTGAAGATCTTCCTACCTTGTCTTCACCCAACTGGGTACCACCGATCCGTCCAGAAGAGGTCCTCCAGAGGGTCTGAAGTCTTCATCCTATCCGGCCAGAAGAGGACATCCAGGGCTGAAGAAGTCTTCATCCAGTCGGCATCTTCTTCCATCCGGAGCGGGTCCATCTTCACGACATCCGACGCGGAGCATCCTCTTCTTTTTTCATCCGACGACTAAATGGCAGTACCTTTAAGTGACGTCATCCAAGATGGCGTCCCTTGAATTCCGATTGGCTGATAGGATTCTATCAGCCAATCGGAATTAAGGTAGGAAAAATCTGATTGGCTGATCCAATCAGCCAATCAGATTGAGCTTGCATTCTATAGGCTGTTCCGATCAGCCAATAGAATGCAAGCTCAATCTGATTGGCTGAATGGATCAGCCAATCGGATTGAACTTGAAACTTATTGGCTGATTGCATCAGCCAATCAGATTTTTCCTACCTTAATTCCGATTCGCAAAAGAGCTGATTACTTTGGGGAAATGCCCCGCAAAAAGCCCTTTTAAGGGCTGGTAAAAGAGATGGTTATTTTTAATTTTAGAATAGGGTAGGGCATTTTTTTATTTTGGGGGGCTTTGTTATTTTTTTAGGGGGCTTAGAGTAGGTGTAATTAGCTTAAAAGTCTTGTAATCTTTTTTATTTTTTGTAATTTAGTGTTTGTTTGTTTTTGTAATTTAGATTAGTTTATTTAATTGTAGTTAATTGTAGCTAGTTTATTTAATTAATTTATTGATAGTGTAGTGTTAGGTTTAATTGTAACTTAGGTTAGGATTTATTTTACAGGTAATTTTGTACTTATTTTAACTAGGTAGCTATTAAATAGTTAATAACTATTTAATAGCTATTTTACCTAGTTAAAATAAATACAAAGTTGCCTGTAAAATAAATATAAATCCTAAAATAGATACAATATAATTATGAGTGTTTAGCTTTAAATCGGATTAATTTTTTTAATAAGAGATAATTTATTTCATTAGAATAAAATTATATTTAACTTAGGGGGGGTGTTAGGGTTAGACATAGCTTTAGGGGTTAATACATTTATTAGAGTAGCGGGGAGGTCCGGTCGGCAGATTAGGGGTTAATAATTGTAGTTAGGTGGCGGCGACGTTGGGGGGGCAGATTGGGGGTTAATAATTATAATGTAGGTGTCGGCAATGTTGGGGGCAGCAGATTAGGGGTTCATAGGGATAATTTAGGTGGCGGCGGTGTCCGGAGCGGCAAATTAGGGGTTAAAAGTCTAATGCAGGTGTCAGCGATAGCGGGGTCGGCAGATTAGGGGTTAATAAGTGTAAGGTTAGGGGTGTTTAGACTCGGGGTTCATGTTAGGTGCAGACTTAGGAAGTGTTCCCCCATAGGAAACAATGGGGCTGCGTTAGGAGCTTAACGCTGCTTTTTTGCAGATGTTAGGTTTTTTTTCGGCTCCAACTGCCCCATTGTTTCCTATGGGGGAATCGTACACGAGCACGTTTTTCCAGCTAGCCGCGTCCGTAAGCAAGGGGTTGCAGTGGCGGTAAATATGCCTCTACGCTCCTTTTTTGGAGCCTAACGCAGCCATTTAGTGAACTCTCAATACCAGCGTTGTTTAAAAGGTGTGGGGGAAAAAAAAGATGCGTAGCTAACGCACCCCTTTGGCCGCCAAACTCTAAATCTAGGTGTATGTTTTTTAATATTCAAACAATATGCACTGTCAAGTTGTTGCCGAAATTCAACCCTTCCTAGCAAATTAAACTCTTATGTGGAGTTTAAATGTGATTGGGAGCAATTATGTTTATTTGTTTTTTGACTTAAATGTGGTAAATCTGCGACACCATAACTCACCCAGCTTGAATCCCCACTTTGTTTTGCAAACAGGAGACAATAAAAACAAAAGAACCTGTTAGATAATTCACAGCCACAAATCCATGGATATTTATCATATACCTCGGGTTTTAATTCTCTTTTGTAATCTCTAGTTTTACATTTTGTCACCTGGGTAAGGTTAAGCATAGGTGTTGGCCTGAGCATTTTAATTTCAATTTTTCTTTCAGTGGGCAACGTTGAAAAATGTAATTGCTTTAGCTCAGACACACTAATTTTACTAACTGCCATTTTAACTGTTAGTTTACACACAAAGAACAGTCCTTTGCTTTTATAAAATATATAACTTGTAGGTAAGTAGCTCTGCAGCTGTTATAAAATATACAACTAGAACTACTAGGTAAGTAGTTGTGCGGTTGTTATCTAATATATAACTTGTAGGTAGGTAGCTCTGCAGCTGTTAGAAAATATACAACTAGTAGTAATAGTTTAATAGTTTTGCGGTTGTTATCTAATATATAACTTGTAGGTAAGTAGCTCTGCAGCTGTTAGAAAATACACAACTGAACTAGTAGTAGGAAAGTAATTTTGCGGTGCCGGTTGTTATAAAATATATTGCAGCTAATAGAAAATATCAACTAGAACTAATAGGTAATATCTTATAATAATTATAATAATATAGCTCACTAGAGATAAAATATAAAATGGTAAATATGCAGGTTTACTGCCTAATTTTAGTATTAGCTCAGCAGCAGCACAGCAGTTAACTGTTTTTTGAAATAAAATAAAAAATTACCTTTTTTTGCAAAACTTCTAATTGCAATCTGCTAATAAATTAATCTACTAAAATACTTAAATGTTTTAACATTAAGCAGCTGTGACAGCCGTCAACGGTCAAGGTCAACTAGTCTAGTATCAGCAGAAGCACAGCAGTTATCTGCTTTTTTTTTAAAAAAAACTTTTAACTTTTTTTGCAAAACTTCTAATTGCCATCTGCAACTTAATTAATCTGCTAAAATACTTAAATGTTTAAATAGTAAGCAAGCAGCCGTGACAGCCGTCAACGGTCAACTAGTATATTAACTGCTTTTTTTTAAAAAAAAAACAAAAACAAAATTTATGCTTACCTGATAAATTTATTTCTCTTGTGGTGTATCCAGTCCACGGGTTCATCCATTACTTGTGGGATATTCTCCTTCCCAACAGGAAGCTGCAAGAGGACACCCACAGCAGAGCTGTCTATATAGCTCCTCCCCTAACTGCCACCCCCAGTCATTTGACCGAAGAAAAGCAAGAAAAAAGGAGAAACTATAGGCTGCAGTGGTGACTGTAGTTTAAAAATAAAAAACACCTGCCTTAAAATGACAGGGCGGGCCGTGGACTGGATACACCACAAGAGAAATAAATTTATCAGGTAAGCATAAATTTTGTTTTCTCTTGTAAAGGTGTATCCAGTCCACGGGTTCATCCATTACTTGTGGGATACCAATACCAAAGCTTTAGGACACGGATGAAGGGAGGGACAAGGCAGGAAACTTAAACGGAAGGCACCACTGCCTGTAAGACCTTTCTCCCAAAAATAGCCTCCGAAGAAGCAAAAGTATCAAATTTATAGAATTTAGAAAAGGTATGAAGTGAAGACCAAGTTGCCGCCTTACAAATCTGTTCAACAGAGGTCTCATGTTTAAAAGTCCATGTGGAAGCTACTGCTCTAGAAGAATGAGCTGTAATTCTTTCAGGAGGCTGCTGGCCAGCAGTTTCATAAGCTAAGCATATTATACTTCTTAGGCAAAAAGAAAGAGAAGTTGCCAAAGCCTTTTGGCCTCTCCTCTGTCCAGAGTAGACAACAAACAAAGCAGATGCTTGACGAAAATCCTTCGTAGCTTGTAAATAAAACTTTAAAGCACGAACCACATCAAGATTGTGTAATAGACGTTCCTTCTTTGAAGAAGGATTAGGACATAGTGAAGGAACAACAATCTCCTGATTGATATTCTTATTAGATACCACCTTAGGAAGAAACCCAGGTTTGGTACGTAACACTACCTTATCTGCATGGAAAATCAGATAAGGGGAATCACACTGTAAAGCAGATAACTCCGAAACTTTTCGAGCTGAGGAGATAGCTACTAAAAACAGAACTTTCCAAGATAAAAGCTTAATATCTATGGAATGTAAAGGTTTAAACGGAACCCCTTGAAGAACTTTAAGAACTAAATTTAAACTCCATGGCGGAGCAACAGGTTTAAACACAGGCTTGATTCTAACTAAAGCCTGACAAAACGCTTGAACGTCTGGAACCTCAGCCAGACGTTTGTGCAAAAGAATAGACAGAGCAGAAATCTGTCCCTTTAAGGAACTAACTGACAATCCCTTCTCCAATCCTTCTTGGAGAAAAGATAATATCCTAGGAATCCTGACCTTACTCCATGAGTAACCCTTGGATTCACACCAATGAAGATATTTACACCATATCTTATGATAGATTTTCCTGGTGACAGGCTTTCAAGCCTGAATTAAGGTATCAATGACCGATTCAGAAAAACCTACGCTTTGATAGAATCAAGCGTTCAATCTCCAAGCAGTCAGACGTAGAGAAATTAGATTTGGATGTTTGAAGGGACCTTGAAGTAGAAGGTCCTGCCTTAGCGGCAGAGACCATGGTGGAAAGGATGACATGTCCACCAGATCTGAATACCAAGTCCTGCGTGGCCACGCAGGGGCTATCAAGATCACCGAAGCTCTCTCCTGCTTGATCTTGGCAATCAGATGCGGGAGCAGAGGAAACGGTGGAAACACATAAGCCAGGTTGAAGGACCAGGGCGCTGCTAGAGCACCTATCAGCGCTGCCTTGGGATCCCTGGACCTGGACCCGTAACAAGGAAGCTTGGCGTTCTGATGAGACACCATGAGATCCAGTTCTGGTTTGCCCCATAGTTGGATCAACTGGGCAAATACCTCCGGATGGAGCTCCCACTCCCCCGGATGAAAAGTCTGCCGACTTAGAAAATCTGCCTCCCAGTTCTCTACTCCTGGGATATGGATAGCTGAGAGATGGCAAGAGTGAACCTCTGCCCATAGAATTATCTTTGAAACCTCCAACATTGCCAGGGGGCTCCTTGTTCCCCCCTGATGGTTGATATAGGCTACAGTCGTGATGTTGTCCGACTGAAATCTGATGAACCTGAGCGCAGCTAGCTGAGGCCAAGCCTGAAGAGCATTGCATATCGCTCTTAGTTCCAGAATGTTTATCAGAAGGAGGGCCTCCTCCTGAGTCCACGAACCCTGAGCCTTCAGGGAGTTCCAGACTGCACCCCAGCCCAGAAGGCTGGCATCTGTCGTTACTATAGTCCATTCTGGCCTGCAGAAACTCATTCCCTTGGACAGAGGGACCCGAGATAGCCACCAGAGAAGAGAATCCCTGGTCTCTTGATCCAGATTTAGTAGAGGGGACAAATCTGTGTAATCCCCATTCCACTGATTGAGCATGCAAAGTTGCAGTGGTCTGAGATGTAGGCGGGCAAACGGAACTATGTCCATTGCCGCTACCATTAATCCGATTACCTCCATACACTCAGCCACTGACGGATGAGAAGTGGAATAAAGAGCACGGCAGGAAGCTAGAAGTTTTGACAACCTGACCTCTGTCAGATAAATCTTCATTTCTACTGAATCTATCAGAGTTCCTAGGAAGGAAACTCTTGTGAGAGGGGAGAGCGAACTCTTTCTTTCGTTCACCTTCCACCCGTGAGACCTCAGGAATGCCAGAACAATGTCCGTATGGGACCTGGCAATTTGAAAAGTTGACGCCTGTATCAGGATGTCGTCTAGGTAAGGGGCCACTGTTATACCCCACGGTCTTAGAACCGCCTGAATGGACCCTAGAACCTTGGTGCCGTGGCTAACCCGAAGGGAAGAGCCACAAACTAGGAAGGCGAACCTGAGGAACTGATGATGATCCCTGTGTATCGGAATATGTAGATAAGCATCCTTTAAATCCACGGTAGTCATATATTGACCCTCCTGGATCATAGGTAGGATGGTTCGAATAGTCTCCATCTTGAAGGATGGGACCCTGAGAAATTTGTTTAGGATCTTGAGATCCAAGATAGGTCTGAAAGATCCCTCTTTCTTGGGAACTATAAACAGATTTGAATAGAAGCCCTGCCCCTGTTCCTCCTTTGGAACTGGGTGGATCACTCCCATAACTAGTAAGTCTTGAACGCAATGTAAGAATGCCTCTCTCTTTATCTGGTTTGCAGATAATTGTGAGAGATGAAATCTCCCCTTTGGAGATGAAGCTTTGAAATCCAGAAGATATCCCTGGGAAACAATCTCCAGAGCCCAGGGATCCTGGATGTCTCTTGCCCAAGCCTGGGCGAAGAGAGAAAGTCTGCCCCCCACTAGATCCGGTCCCGGATCGGGGGCTACTCCTTCATGCTGTCTTAGAGGCAGCAGCAGGCTTTTTGGCCTGTTTCCCCTTGTTCCAAGCCTGGTTAGGTCTCCAGACTGGCTTGGACTGAGCAAAATGTCCCTCTTGTTTTGTAGAAGAGGAAGATGAAGCTGCGCCAGGAACGAAAATTAGTCTGTTTGGTCCTTAACTTGTTGGACCTATCCTGGGGAAGGGCGTGGCCTTTTCCTCCAGTAATATCAGAAATGATCTCCTTCAGTCCAGGCCCAAATAGGGTCTGCCCTTTGAAGGGGATATTGAGAAGTTTAGACTTTGAAGTAACGTCAGCTGACCAGGATTTAAGCCATAGCGCCCTATGCGTCTGAATGGCAAAACCTGAATTTTTAGCCGTTAGCTTGGTTAAATGAAAAACGGCGTCAGAAATAAATGAATTGGCTAACTTAAGAGCTTTAAGCCTGTCAAGGATATCATCCAACGGGGTCTCTTCCTGTAGAGCCTCCTCCAGAGACTCGAACCAGACAGCCGCTGCAGCAGTGACTGGGGCAATGCATGCAAGAGGCTGGAGAATAAAGCCTTGTTGTATAAAGATTTTCTTAAGGAAACCCTCTAATTTTTTATCCATAGGATCTAGGAAAGCACAACTGTCCTCGACAGGATAGTTGTACGCTTAGCTAGGGTAAAGACTGCTCCCTCCACCTTAGGGACCGTCTGCCACAAGTCCTGTGTAGCGGCATCTATAGGAAACATCTTTTTAAAAGCAGGAAGGGGAGAGAACGGTACACCTGGTCTATCCCATTCCTTAGTAATAATTTCTGAAAACCTCTTAGGGATTGGAAAAACGTCAGTGTAAACAGGCACTGCAAAGTATTTGTCTATTTTACACAATTTCTCTGGGACTACAATGGTGTCACAGTCATCTAAAACCTCCCTGAGCAACACGCGGAGGTGTTCAAGCTTAAATTTAAATGCTGTCATTTCAGAGTCAGACTGAAGTAACGTCTTCCCTGAATCAGCGAAGTCACCCACAGATAGAAGCTGTCCTGCTTCAACTTCTGCACATTGTGAGGGTATATCAGACATAGCTACTAAAGCGTCAGAGAGCTCTGTATTTGTTCTAGCCCCATAGCTGTCTTGCTTTCCTTGTAACCCTGGCAGTTTGGACAATACCTCTGTGAGGGTATGATTCATAACTGCCGCCATGTCTTGTAAGGTAAACGCATTGGACGCGCAAGATGTACTTGGCGTCCCTTGAGTGGGAGTTATAGGTTCTGACACGTGGGGAGAGCTAGATGGCATAACCTCCCTTTTGTCAGTCTCAGAAACCTCAGGTGATAAATCTGTAAAAGCCATAATATGGTCTTTATAACTTATAGAAAGGTCAGTGCATTTTGAAGGTAAAAACTACACTAAGTCACCACATCTCTTGTCGAGAGCTGCAAGAGAATGACTGGGGGTGGCAGTCTTGTCGAGAGCTGCAAGAGAATGACTTGTCGAGAGCTGCAAGAGAATGACTGGGGGTGGCAGTTAGGGGAGGAGCTATATAGACAGCTCTCCTGTGGGTGTCCTCTTGCAGCTTCCTGTTGGGAAGGAGAATATCCCACAAGTAATGGATGAACCCGTGGACTGGATACACCTTTACAAGAGAAAAACTTTTTGTGAAAAACTTCTAATTGCAATCTGCAAATTAATTAATCTGCTAAAATACTTAATTTTTTAAATAGTAAGCAGACGTGACAGCTGTCAACGGACTGCTGGCCCAGGCCCTCTCTCAGTCAGAAAGAATAAGAAATTAATAAAGCAAATTGTTTTAAAAAAATATATATATATTATTCCCAAATTACTCCACTTAAAGCAAATGCAAATTGTTTAAAGAACTCCCTATAAGTCCAGTAGTCCTCCTACTACATAAATACTAATCTATCTCAGACTGTATCTGTTGACTAATTTAAAAAGTAGAAAATACAATTATTATTTTTTTACACACAATCTAGTACTGTTCTAGACTAAGACTCTGTTTGCTCAAGTTCAACACTGTCAGTGTCAACTTCAACAACTAATATATAATTATATTATAAGCTGCAGGGCTGCAGCCAAAAAAATGATTTGCCCACTAAGACAGGCCACCACAAGACAATCTTCCTCCCCGCCTGGCCCCCTTCTGCCCCTTATCTATCTCTCTGCAGATTGCAGTACTAAACACAATACCCTACCCCAACGTTGCACTGCTGCAGCAGCAATGCATTTAGAATTTTTTTTGGGTAATAACACTACCACAAGGCACAACACAGTTGAACACAGAGCTCTCTGTAAAAGGCTCCTCTCAGCTCAACGGCTATCTCCACAATGAGATTTTCATGCCGTTGAGCCGGGAGGAGCCTCGTGGGGGCCATCACGTGCAGCGTGCAGCCTATCAGAGCCAATCACAGAGGCTGGGGGAGGAGACAGAGCACAGGCTGAAACCAAGTTGCACAGTTTAGCCTGTGCGATTAAGCCTCTATAGGCATGGAGGCTGGGGAGGAGCTACGTCTGCACAGTGAATGCATAGAGATCACTGTGCAGGCATAGGGCTCTCTCTTATCGCATGTGCGATCGGATGGGGGTAGCAGTCTGGCAGAGACAGTGCACAGCAGCCTGAGGAAAGGAGTGGCTAACCCAGATGAGGTGGTGCTGTGGACAGGACTGTGACATCACGTCAGCGACTTGTCAGTCAGTGTCTCAGGCTCAGCTCAGAGCAAAATACTGTTGTGCGCTCTGAGTCACTGAGAGTGTCACCCGGTCCTAGCTCCTGCCTCCTGCTGCATCCTACTCCTCAGAGCTGCACTTGCAAGTTAAGTTAGTTAAGGCTTGTTATTTTTAATAATAAATAAGTGTGTCTGTGTCAATAAAATAATATAATAAAATAAAAAATAATATAAATAAATATATTTTATTCAAAAAATTTTGTAACTTTTTTCTCATTTTTTTTCCTCATTTTTTTTCCCTCCTTGCCCCTGGCTGGGGGTTCACGTGTGACAGTGCACATATGGAGGAGCCTCCACTGCCTGGGACACTTTTTTCTGTTTAAATTATTGTTATAATAGATGTCCTGTGTGATGAAAATGATATTATGTAATTGGAAAATAAACAGAAATATTAAAAAAAACTATATTTGGTGTTTTATAATAATTGATTTTAATAAAAATATTTTTTCCACTTTCTAAACATGTGAAAGGTTTCTTCCCTTGTGAATCCTTTCATGGTTTTTCAGATTACTCATATGTGTAAAACTTTTCCCACACTCTGTACATGTGAAAGGCTTTTCTCCTGTGTGAATCCTTTCATGCTTTTTCAGACTACTCTTTTCTGTAAAACTTTTTCCACACTCTGTACATGTGAAAGGCTTTTCTCCTGTGTGAATCCTTTCATGCTTTTTCAGACTACTCTTTTCTGTAAAACTTTTCCCACACTCTGTACATGTGAAAGGCTTTTCCCCTGTGTGAATCCTTATGTGACTTTTCAGATCACTCTTTTGTGTAAAACTTTTTCCACACTCTTTACATGTGAAAGGCTTTTCTCCTGTGTGAATCCTTTCATGCTTTTCCAGAACACTCTTTACTGTAAAACATTTTCCACACTCTGTACATGTGAAAGGCTTTTCTCCTGTGTGAATCCTTTCATGCTTTTTCAGACTACTCTTTACTGTAAAACATTTTCCACACTCTGTACATGTGAAAGGCTTTTCCCCTGTGTGAAACCTTTCATGGTTTTTCAGATTACTAATATGTGTAAAACTTTTCCCACACTCTGTACATGTGAAAGGCTTTTCCCCTGTGTGAATCCTTATGTGACTTTTCAGATCACTCTTTTGTGTAAAACTTTTCCCACACTCTGTACATGTGAAAGGCTTTTCTCCTGTGTGACTCCTTTCATGAGTTTCCAGACTACTCTTTTCTGTAAAACTTTTTCCACACTCGGTACATGTGAAAGTCATTTCTCCTGTGTGAATCATTTCATGCTTTTTCAGATCACTCTTTTCTGTAAAACTTTTTCCACACTCTGTACATGCGAAAAGCTTTTCTCCTGTGTGACTCCTTTCATGAGTTTCCAGACTACTCTTTTCTGTAAAACTTTTTCCACACTCGGTACATGTGAAAGTCATTTCTCCTGTGTGAATCATTTCATGCTTTTTCAGACTACTCTTTTCTGTAAAACATTTTCCACACTCTGTACATGTAAAAGGCTTTTCCCCTGTGTGAATCCTTTCATGAGTTTTCAGATTACTCTTTCGTGTAAAACATTTTCCACACTCTGTACACGTGAAAAGCTTTTCCCCTGTGTGACTACTTTTGTGACTTTTCAGATGACTCTTTTCTGTAAAACATGTTCCACACTCTGTACATGTGAAAGGTTTTTCTCCTGTGTGAATCCTTTCATGAGTTTTCAGATAACTCTTTTCTGTAAATCTTTTTCCACACTCTTTACATGTGAAAGGCTTTTCTACTGAGTGAATCTTTTTACGAGTTTTCAGATGATCTTGTGTAAAACATTTGCCACACTCAGTACATGTGTGTGGTTTGTCACCTGTGTGAATTTTGTGGTGTTCTAGCAAATTAGACTTCAATCTAAAGCTTTTCTCACTTTCTGTAGATTTGAAAGGATTCTCCTTTGTATGAATCATTTGGCTAGACTGTAGACTTTTCTCTTCTTTAATATGTTTTGAAAACTCAGTAAATATGTGTGGTTTATCCTCTGAAATAATAATTCCACTAGATAAGTCATAAATGTTGTCCTCTTGTTTGATGACTAAATTACACTCTGTACATAATGATTGCTTCCAAGTTCCTGCCAATTCACCATCTTCTTTAAATATCTGCTGTGCTATCCCCAATGTTTGTGAATAGCCATTGGTGTCTGAGACTATTGGATTTTGTGGTATCATTCTGAGGCTTCCTGGAGTAAAGGATGGATATGAACTATTCATGTGTTTGTCTAAATAAAAATAAATGTAATAAAGAAAAATAAGAATGTTTATTCTTTATAATATAATCCATCTCAATAAAAACATTTTGTTATACTCAAAAAAATGTCTTCTGTTTTGTATTTTTAAATGTTTTTACCTGTAAATCACAAATTAAATAAGGATGACATAGAATGTAAACATTACTACATCATAGTAACCTAAATTACTGATTACTGATGAAAACAAGTTATAGGGCCGCATTAAACTAGGTGCGTGTGGATAATGTTCTCAGCCAGGGAACAAGTACATCTGTATTCTGGGCAAGAGGGGTGGCATCCACCATCCTCATTTAACATTGCACAAGCAACTGCACATACAGCCCTGCCCGGCTCATGCACAACCAGTTGGGTGAGAACATGATACATTAATCATCACAGACTCATAATCAGTGTGAGATGTTTTGAGAGGGTAAGAAGCAGTGACCTTATGATAATCTTTAGCTTTCGGCTGTGGTTGTTCTATTTCTATAAACAGCCAAAAACTTTATTAGTTTAATAATACTCACTGTAAAATTAAGCACACAAATCAGCAGTGGTTCTGAGGTGGGGAACACTGGGGAAGTTGTGGGTGTTCCACACATGGGAACAAGATAGGCATAAGTGCAGTTATGGGTGTTCCATGAGTGAGGACAGGGCAGGGGAAAATGGAGTTGCCAGTGTTCTAAGTAATGAACCAGGTCAAGGGGTAACTTTAGGCAGTTGTTGGACATGGTCTGTCTAAAAGGACAGAGGGGGGAGTAGTATTTTTTACCCTCCTCCTCAGCCTAATGGGGGTTGCTCCTTCTTTATAATGTCACTGACACAAATGTACTTAAAGACGCACATATAAATATAATAGTTTATATTTGTTTAATGAGTGATCTATTCTATTTTCCAAGTAATTAAAGTCAGCATAATATCTATTGTACTCACCTAACACATATGAGTTCATGCTGATAACAGGCTCCAATGTCTGTGCTCAGGAAGAAGGTTCCCTTATTCACTCCAGTTACATCAATACCTGATATCTCTCAGTGCTCTGGCCATGTCTGTAAAAAGTATATTAAATGGTTTAGACAGATAATAATAAATAATGGTTCTGATTAACTGTACGTATGGTATAATTAAAGGCACACATAACAATTTATGTGATACAGATCAGCTGTTTAGGTTATTACATATGTGCTATTGATTCAGCACAAGCATTTAGTACAGTTAGCTCTGTGGGTGTTATAATTGCCCCTTAAATATGAATCTCCCCAGATCTATACAAGATAATGGTAGAAAATCTATTTAAGTGGGGCCATATCACAACTTTACAAATATATTATAATCTTTGTTTTCTATCATTTATATGAAACAATATTTTCTCCTGAAAGAAATGTTAAATATCAGTTGTTTAAAACAGAATTTATGCTTACCTGATAAATTACTTTCTCCAACGGTGTGTCCGGTCCACGGCGTCATCCTTACTTGTGGGATATTCTCCTCCCCAACAGGAAATGGCAAAGAGCCCAGCAAAGCTGGCCATATAGTCCCTCCTAGGCTCCGCCTACCCCAGTCATTCGACCGACGGACAGGAGGAAATATATATAGGAGAAACCATATGGTAACGTGGTGACTGTAGTTAGAGAAAATAATTCATCAGACCTGATTAAAAAACCAGGGCGGGCCGTGGACCGGACACACCGTTGGAGAAAGTAATTTATCAGGTAAGCATAAATTCTGTTTTCTCCAACATAGGTGTGTCCGGTCCACGGCGTCATCCTTACTTGTGGGAACCAATACCAAAGCTATAGGACACGGATGAAGGGAGGGAGCAAATCAGGTCACCTAAACGGAAGGCACCACGGCTTGCAAAACCTTTCTCCCAAAAATAGCCTCCGAAGAAGCAAAAGTATAAAATTTGTACAAGTTGGCAAAAGAGTGCAGTGAAGACCAAGTCGCCGCCTTACATATCTGGTCAACAGGAACCTCATTCTTGAAGTCCCATGTGGAAGCCACAGCCCTAGTGGAGTGAGCTGTGATACTTTCAGGAGGCTGCCGTCCGGCAGTCTCAAAAGCCAATCTGATAATGCTTTTAAGCCAAAAGGAAAGAGAGGTAGAAGTTGCTTTTTACCTCTCCTTTTACCAGAATAAACAACAAACAAAGAAGATGTTTGTCTAAAATCTTCAGTAGCCTCTAAATAGAATTTTAGAGCACGGACTACGTCCAAATTGTGTAACAAACGTTCCTTCTTTGAAACTGGATTCGGACACAAAGAAGGTACAACTATCTCCTGGTTAATATTTTTGTTGGAAACAACCTTCGGAAGAAAACCAGGCTCAGTACGCAAAACCACCTTATCTGCATGGACCAGATAGGGCGGAGAACACTGCAGAGCAGATAACTCAGAAACTCTTCTGGCAGAAGAAATTGCAACCTAAAACAAAACTTTCCAAGATAGTAACTTAATATCTACGGAATGTAAGGGTTCAAACGGAACCCCTTGAAGAACTGAAAGAACTAGATTAAGACTCCAGGGAGGAGTCAAAGGTCTGCAAACAAGCTTGATTCTAACCAGAGCCTGAACAAACGCTAAAACGTCTGGCACCGCTGCCAGCCTTTTGTGAAGTAAAACAGATAAAGCAGAGATCTGTCCCTTCAGAGAACTTGCAGATAATCCTTTCCCCAAACCTTCTTGTAGAAAAGAAAGAATCTTAGGAATTTTTATCTTATTCCATGGGAATCCTTTAGATTCACACCAACAGATATATTTTTTCCATATATTATGGTAAATTTTTCTAGTTACAGGCTTTCTAGCCTGAATAAGAGTATCTATTACAGAATCTGAAAACCCACGCTTTGATAAAATCAAGCGTTCAAACTCCAAGCAGTCAGTTGGAGGAAAACCAGATTCGGATGTTCGAATGGACCCTGAATAAGAAGGTCCTGTCTCAAAGGTAGCTTCCATGGTGGAGCCGATGACATATTCACCAGGTCTGCATACCAAGTCCTGCGTGGCCACACAGGAACTATCAAGATCACCGAAGCCCTCTCCAGATTGATCCTGGCTACCAGCCTGGGAATGAGAGGAAACGGTGGGAATACATAAGCTAGGTTGAAGATCCAAGGTGCTACTATTGTATCCAATAGAGTCGCCTTGGGATCCCTGGATTTGGACCCGTAACAAGGGACCTTGAAGTTCTGACGAGAGGCCATCAGAACCATGTCTGGAATGCCCCATAATTGAGTTATTTGGGCAAAGATTTCCGGATGGAGTTCCCACTCCCCCGGATGCTCCTTCATCGCCAGGGAACTCCTTGTTTCCCCCTGATGGTTGATATATGTAACAGTCGTCATGTTGTCTGATTGAAACCTTATGAATTTGGCCTTTGCTAGTCGAGGCCAAGCCTTGAGAGCATTGAATATCGCTCTCAGTTCCATTATGTTTATCGGGAGAAGAGAGTCTTCCCGAGACCATAGACCCTGAGCTGTCAGGGGTTCCCAGACCGCGCCCCAGCCCACCAGACTGGCGTCGGTCGTGACAATGACCTACTCTGGTCTGCGGAAGCTCATTCCCTGTGACAGGTTGTCCAGGGTCAGCCACCAACGGAGTGAATCTCTGGTTATTTGATCTACTTGTATCGTCGGAGACAAGTCTGTATAATCCCCATTCCACTGTCTGAGCATGCACAGGTGTAATGGTCTTAGATGAATTCGTGCAAAAGGAACTATGTCCATTGCCGCAACCATCAAACCTATTACTTCCATGCACTGCGCTATGGAAGGAAGAAGAACAGAATGAAGTACCTGACAAGAGCTTAGAAGTTTTGATTTTCTGGCCTCTGTCAGAAAAATCTTCATTTCTAAGGAAACTATTATTGTTCCCAAGAAGGGAACTCTTGTTGACGGGGACAGAGAACTTTTTTCTATGTTCACTTTCCACCTGTGAGATCTGAGAAAGGCTAGGACAATGTCCGTATGAGCCCTTGCTTTTGACAGAGACGACACTTGAATCAGGATGTCGTCCAAGTAAAGTACTACTGCAATGCCCCTTGGTCTTAGCACCGCTAGAAGGGACCCTAGTACCTTTGTGAAAATCTTGGAGCAGTGGCTAATCCGAATGGAAGTGCCACAAACTGTTAATGCTTGTCCAGAAAGACGAACCTTAGGAACCGAAAATGTTCCTTGTGGATAGGAATATGTAGATACGCATCCTTTAACTCCACCGTGGTCAGGAATTGACCTTCCTGGATGGTAGGAAGGATCTTTCGAATGGTTTCCATTTTGAACGATGAAACCCTTAGAAACTTGTTTAGAATCTTGAGATCTAAAATTGGTCTGAATGTTCCCTCTTTTTTTGGGAATTATGAACAGGTTGGAGTAAAAACCCATCCCTTGTTCTCCTAATGGAACAGGATGAATCACTCCCATGCTTAACAGGTCTTCTACACAGTGTAAGAATGCCTGTCTTTTTATTTGGTTCGAAGATAATTGAGACCTGTGGAACCTTCCCCTTGGGGGTAGTTCCCTGAATTCCAGGAGATAACCTTGAGAAACTATTTCTAGCGCCCAAGGATCCTGAACATCTCTTGCCCAAGCCTGAGCAAAGAGAGAAAGTCTGCCCCCCACCAGATCCGGTCCCAGATCGGGGGCCAACACTTCATGCTGTTTTGGTAGCAGTGGCAGGTTTCTTGGCCTGCCTACCCTTGTTCCAGCCTTGCATTGGTCTCCAGGCTGGCTTGGTTTGAGAAGTATTACCCTCTTGCTTAGAGGGTGTAGAATTTGAGGCTGGTCCGTTTCTGCGAAAGGGACGAAAATTTGGCCTATTTTTAGCCTTAAAAGACCTATCCAGAGGAAGGGCGTGGCCCTTTCCCCCAGTGATGTCTGAAATAATCTCTTTCAAGTCAGGGCCAAACAGTGTTTTACCCTTGAAAGGGATGTTAAGCAATTTGGTCTGGAGAACACATCCGCTGACCAAGACTTTAGCAAAAGCGATCTGCGCGCCACGATAGCAAACCCTGAATTATTCGCCGCTAATCTAGCTAATTGCAAAGCGGCATCTAAAATAAAAGAGTTAGCCAATTTGAGTGCTTGAACTCTGTCCAAAACCTCCTCGTACGAAGATTCTTTATTGAGCGACTTTTCTAGTTCTTCGAACCAGAAACACGCAGCTGTAGTGACAGGAACAATGCATGAAATTGGTTGTAGAAGGTAACCTTGCTGAACAAACATCTTTTTAAGCAAACCCTCTAACCTTTAATCCATAGGATCTTGAAGGCACAACTATCTTCTATAGGAATAGAAGTGCGTTTGTTTAGAGTAGAAACCGCCCCCTCGACCTTGGGGACTGTCTGCCATAAGTCCCTTCTGGGGTCGACTATAGGAAATAATTTCTTAAATATAGGGGGAGGAACAAAAGGTATGCCGGGCCTTTCCCACTCCTTATTTACTATGTCCGCCACCCGCTTGGGTATAGGAAAAACATCGGGGGCACCGGAACCTCTAGGAACTTGTCCATCTTACCTAATTTCTCTGGAATGACCAAATTGTCACAATCATCCAGAGTAGATAATACCTCCTTAAGTAGTGCGTGGAGATGTTCTAATTTAAATTTAAAAGTTACAATATCAGGTTCTGCTTGTTGAGAAATTTTCCCTGAATCTGAAATTTCTCCCTCAGACAAAACCTCCCTCCTGGCCCCTTCAGATTGGTGTGAGGGTATGTCAGAACAGATATCATCAGCGTCCGCTTGCTCTTCAGTGTTTAAAACAGAGCAATCACGCTTTCTCTGATAAGTAGGCATTTTGGAAAAAATGCATGCAATAGAATTATCCATTACAGCCATTAATTGTTGTATGGTAATAAGTATTGGCGCACTAGATGTACTAGGGGCCTCTTGTGTGGGCACAACTGGTGTAGACACAGAAGGGGATGATGCAGTACCATGCTTACTCCCCTCATTTGAGGAATCATCTTGGGCAATATCATATCTATGGCATTATTATCCCTACTTTGTTTGGACATTATGACACAATTATATCACATATATATAAATGGGGAGACACATTGGCTTTCATACATATAGAACATCGTTATCTGATGGTTCAGACATGTTAAACAGGCTTAAACTTGTCAACAAAGCACAAAAAACGTTTTACAATAAAACCGTTACTGTCCCTTTAAATTTTAAACTGAACACACTTTATTACTGAATATGTGAAAAAGTATGAAGGAATTGTTCAAAATTCACCAAAATTTCACCACAGTAACTTAAAGCCTTAAAAGTATTGCACACCAAATTTGAAAGCTTTAACCCTTAAAATAACGGAACCGGAGCCGTTTTTACATTTAACCCCTATACAGTCCCAGGTATCTGCTTTGCTGAGACCCAACCAAGCCCAGAGGGGAATACGATACCAAATGATGCCTTCTATAAGCTTTTTCAGTGGTTCTTAGCTCCTCACACATGCATCTGCATGCCATGCTTTCCAAAAACAACTGCGCATTAGTGGCGCGAAAATGAGGCTCTGTCTATGACTAGAAAAGGCCCCCAGTGAAAAAGGTGTCCAATACAGTGCCTGGCGTTTTTATTAAAACAATCCCCAAGATTTAACAACTATTAATAGTAATAATCTGCCAAATATACTTAGTAAAGTAATCGTTTTAGCCCAGAAAAATGTCTACCAGTTTTTTAAGCCCTAATGAAGCCCTTTATTCTTTTACTTAAACTAAGAAAATGGCTTACCGGTTCCCATAGGGAAAATGACAGCTTCCAGCATTACCAAGTCTTGTTAGAAATGTGTCATACCTCAAGCAGCAAAGTCTGCCCACTGTTTCCCCCAACTGAAGTTACTCCATCTCAACAGCCCTGTGTGGAAACAGCCATCGATTTTAGTAACGGTTGCTAAAATCATCTTCCTCTTACAAACAGAAATCTTCATCTCTTTTCTGTTTCAGAGTAAATAGTACATACCAGCACTATTTTAAAATAACAAACTCTTGATTGAAGAACAAAAACTACATTTAAACACCAAAAAACTCTAAGCCATCTCCGTGGAGATGTTGCCTGTGCAACGGCAAAGAGAATGACTGGGGTAGGCGGAGCCTAGGAGGGACTATATGGCCAGCTTTGCTGGGCTCTTTGCCATTTCCTGTTGGGGAGGAGAATATCCCACAAGTAAGGATGACGCCGTGGACCGGACACACCTATGTTGGAGAAATATAAGTTACATTGGATACTGCAGTATTAGTATTGTACTTCCTACTAATTCTCACTGTCAGACATTTTGTCATGTGCTCCACCCCCAGTCCTTTAACTTCTCTTGGTCAATACTGAGTTTACTTAAATCACACTGCAATGGCGTGTGGGAGAGATAGGCACTAAAATGTTCATTTCAATTGTTATCTTGGATAGAGTTAAGAAAAACATAATTTATGTAAGAACTTACCTGATAAATTCATTTCTTTCATATTGGCAATAGTCCATAAGCTAGTGACGTATGGGATATACAATTGTACCAGGAGGGGCAAAGTTTCCCAAACCTCAAAGTGCCTATAAATACACCCCTCACCACACCCACAATTCAGTTTTAATGAATAGCCAAGAAGTGGGGTGATAAGAAGGAGTAGAAAGCATCAACAAAGGAATTTGGAATAATTGTGCTTTTTACAAAAAAATCTTAACCACCATAAAAAAGGGGTGGGCCTCATGGACTCTTGCCAATATGAAAGAAATGAAATTTATCAGGTAAGTTCTTACATAAATTATGTTTTCTTTCATGTAATTGGCAAGAGTCCATGAGCTAGTGACGTATGGGATATTCAATACCCAAGATGTGGAGCTCCACGCAAGAGTCACTAGAGAGGGAGGGATAAAAAATAAAATACAGATAATTTTTGCTGAAAAAATAATCCACAACCCAAATAATAAGTTTATTCTTTAATGATAAGAAAAACTTAAAAACATTAGCAGAAGAATCAAACTGAAACAGCTGCCTGAAGAACTTTTCTACCAAAAACTGCTTCTGAAGAAGCAAATACATCAAAACAGTAGAATTTAGTAAATGTATACAAAGAAGACCAAGTTGCTGCTTTGCAAATCTGAGCAACTGAAGCTTCATTCTTAAAAACCCACGAAGTGGAGACTGATCTTAACCACCATAAAAAAGGGGTGGGCCTCATGGACTCTTGCCAATATGAAAGAAATGAAATTTATCAGGTAAGTTCTTACATAAATTATGTTTTCTTTCATGTAATTGGCAAGAGTCCATGAGCTAGTGACGTATGGGATATTCAATACCCAAGATGTGGAGCTCCACGCAAGAGTCACTAGAGAGGGAGGGATAAAAAATAAAATACAGCTAATTTTTGCTGAAAAAATAATCCACAACCCAAATAATAAGTTTATTCTTTAATGATAAGAAAAACTTAAAAACATTAGCAGAAGAATCAAACTGAAACAGCTGCCTGAAGAACTTTTCTACCAAAAACTGCTTCTGAAGAAGCAAATACATCAAAACAGTAGAATTTAGTAAATGTATACAAAGAAGACCAAGTTGCTGCTTTGCAAATCTGAGCAACTGAAGCTTCATTCTTAAAAACCCACGAAGTGGAGACTGATCTAGTAGAATGAGCTGTAAGTCTCTGAGGCGGAGTTTTACCCGACTCAAAATAAGCTTGATGAATCAAAAACTTTAATCAAGAATCCAAGGAAATAGCAGAAGCTTTCTGACCTTTCCTAGGACCAGAAAATAAGACAAATAGACTAGAAGTCTTTCTGAAATCTTTAGTAGCTTCAAAATAATATTTTAAAGCTCTTACCACATCCAAAGAATGTAAGGATCTTTCCAAAGAATTCTTTGGGTTAGGACATAAGGAAGGGACAACAATTTCTCTACTAATGTTGTTTGAATTCACAACTTTAGGCAAAAATTGAAAAGAAGTCCGCAAAACCGCCTTATCCTGATGAAAAATCAGAAAAGGAGATTCACAAGAAAGAGCAGATAGCTCAGAAACTCTTCTGGCAAAAGAGATAGCCAGAAGGAACAACACTTTCCAAGAAAGTAGTTTAATATCCAAAGAATGCATAGGCTCAAATGGAGAAGCCTGTAATGCCTTCAAACCCAAATTGAGACTCCAATGAGGAGAAATTGATTTAATGACAGGCTTGATATGTACTAAAGCCTGAACAAAACAGTGAATATCAGGAAGTTTAGCAATCTTTCTGTGGAATATGACTGAAAGAGCCGAAATTTGTCCTTTCAAGGAACTTGCGGACAAACCTCTATCGAAACCATCCTGAAGAAACTGTAAAATTCTTGGAATTCTAAAAGAATGCCATGAAAAATTATGAGAAGAACACCATGAAATGTAAGTCTTCCACACTCGATAATAAATCTCTCTAGAAACATACAGGGAGTGCAGAATTATTAGGCAAGTTGTATTTTTGAGGATTCATTTTATTATTGAACAACAACCATGTTCTCAGTGAACCCAAAAAACTCATTATATCAAAGCTGAATATTTTTGGAAGTAGTTTTTAGTTTGTTTTTAGTTTTAGCTATTTTAGGGGGATATCTGTGTGTGCAGGTGACTATTACTGTGCATAATTATTAGGCAACTTAACAAAAAACAAATATATACCCATTTCAATTATTTATTTTTACCAGTGAAACCAATATAACATCTCAACATACCCAAATATACATTTCTGACATTCAAAAACAAAACAAAAACAAATCAGTGACCAATATAGCCACCTTTCTTTGCAAGGACACTCAAAAGCCTGCCATCCATGGATTCTGTCAGTGTTTTGATCTGTTCACCATCAACATTGCGTGCAGCAGCAACCACAGCCTCCGAGACACTGTTCAGAGAGGTGTACTGTTTTCCCTCCTTGTAAATCTCACATTTGATGATGGACCACAGGTTCTCAATGGGGTTCAGATCAGGTGAACAAGGAGGCCATGTCATTAGATTTTCCCTCCTTGTAAATCTCACATTTGATGATGGACCACAGGTTCTCAATGGGGTTCAGATCAGGTGAACAAGGAGGCCATGTCATTAGATTTTCTTCTTTTATACCCTTTCTTGCCAGCCACGCTGTGGAGTACTTGGATGCGTGTGATGGAGCATTGTCCTGCATGAAAATCATGTTTTTCTTGAAGGATGCAGACTTCTTCCTGTACCACTGCTTGAAGAAGGTGTCTTCCAGAAACTGGCAGTAGGACTGGGAGTTGAGCTTGACTCCATCCTCAACCCGAAAAGGCCCCACAAGCTCATCTTTGATGATACCAGCCCAAACTAGTACTCCACCTCCACCTTGCTGGCGTCTGAGTCGGACTGGAGCTCTCTGCCCTTTACCAATCCAGCCACGGGCCCATCCATCTGGCCCATCAAGACTCACTCTCATTTCATCAGTCCATAAAACCTTAGAAAAATCAGTCTTGAGATATTTCTTGGCCCAGTCTTGACGTTTCAGCTTGTGTGTCTTGTTCAGTGGTGGTCGTCTTTCAGCCTTTCTTACCTTGGCCATGTCTCTGAGTATTGCACACCTTGTGCTTTTGGGCACTCCAGTGATGTTGCAGCTCTGAAATATGGCCAAACTGGTGGCAAGTGGCATCTTGGCAGCTGCACGCTTGACTTTTCTCAGTTCATGGGCAGTTATTTTGCGCCTTGGTTTTTCCACACGCTTCTTGCGACCCTGTTGACTATTTTGAATGAAACGCTTGATTGTTCGATGATCACGCTTCAGAAGCTTTGCAATTTTAAGAGTGCTGCATCCCTCTGCAAGATATCTCACTATTTTTTACTTTTCTGAGCCTGTCAAGTCCTTCTTTTGACCCATTTTGCCAAAGGAAAGGAAGTTGCCTAATAATTATGCACACCTGATATAGGGTGTTGATGTCATTAGACCACACCCCTTCTCATTACAGAGATGCACATCACCTAATATGCTTAATTGGTAGTAGGCTTTCGAGCCTATACAGCTTGGAGTAAGACAACATGCATAAAGAGGATGATGTGGTCAAAATACTCATTTGCCTAATAATTCTGCACTCCCTGTATTTACGAGCTTGTAACATGGTATTAATCACTGAGTCAGAGAAACCTCTATGACGTAGAACTAGGCGTTCAATTTCCATACCTTCAAATTTAATGATTTGAGATCCTGATGGAAAAATGGACCTTGAGACAGTAGGTCCGGCCTTAACAGAAGTGGCCAAGGTTGGCAACTGAACCTCTGTACCAGATCCGAATACCAAAACCTGTGTGGTCATGCTGGAGCCACCAGCAACACAAACGATTGTTCCTGCATGATTTTGGAAATCACTCTTGGAAGAAGAACTAGAGGCGGAAAGATATAAGCAGGATGATAATTCCATGGAATGGTTAGCGCATCCACTGCTTCCGCATGAACATCCCTGGACCTCGACAGGTATCTGGGAAGTTTCTTGTTTAGATGAGAGGCCATCAGATCTATTTCTGGAAGACCCCACATCTGGACAATCTGAAGAAACACATCTGGATGGAGAGACCACTCCCCTGGATGTAAAGTGTGACGGCTGAGATAATCCGCCTCCCAATTGTCTATACCTGGGATATGAACCACAGAGATTAGACAGGAGCTGGATTCCACCCAAACAAGTATCCGAGATACTTCTTTCATAGCTTGTGGACTGTGAGTCCCATCCTGATGATTGACATATGCCACCGTTGTGATATTGTCTGACTGAAAACAAATGAACGACTCTCTCTTTAACAGAGGCCAAAACTGAAGATCTCTGAAAATTGCACAGAGTTCTAAAATATTGATTGGTAATCTCGCCTCTTGAGATTTCCAAACCCCTTGTGCAGTCAGAGAACCCCAAACAGCTCCCCAACCTAAAAGACTTGCATCTGTTGTGATCACAGTCCAGGTTGGCCAAACAAAAGATGCCCCTTGAACTAAACTTTGGTGATTTAACCACCACGTCAAAGATTATTATTATTATTATTATTATTATAAAAGGTTATTTGTAGAGTGCCAACAGATTCCGCAGCGCTAAGAGAGAGTGTTGAACTTTGGGATTTAAGGATATTAATTGTGATATCTTTGTATAATCGCGGCACCATTGATTCAGCATACAAAGCTGGAGAGGTCTCATGTGAAAACGAGCAAAAGGAATCGCGTCCGATGCTGCAGTCATGAGGCCTAAAACTTCCATGTACAAAGCCACTGAAGGGAATGACAGAGACTGAAGGTTCTGACATGCTGCAATCAATTTCAAATGTCTCTTGTCTGTTAGAAACAGAGTCATGGACACTGAATCTATCTGGAAACCTAAAAAGGTGACCCTTGTCTGAGGAATCAAGAAACTCTTTGGTAAATTGATCCTCCAACCATGTTTTTGAAGAAACAACACTAGTTGATTCATGTGAGATTCTCCAGAACGTAAAGACTGAGCTAGTACCAAGATATTGTCCAAATAAGGAAGCACCACAATACCCTGTTCTCTGATTACAGAGAGTAGGGCACCTAGAACCTTTGAAAAGATTCTTGGAGCTGTTGCTAAGCCAAATGGAAGAGCAACAAATTGGAAATGCTTGTCTAGAAAAGAGAATCTCTGGAACTGGTAATGATCTGGATGAATTGGAATATGAAGGTAAGCATCCTGCAATTCTATTGTAGACATATAGTGTCCTTGCTGAACAAAAGGCAGAATAGTCCTTATAGTCACCATCTTGAAAGTTGGTAGTCTTACATAACGATTCAAAATTTTTAGATCCAGAACTGGTCTGAATTAATTTTTTTCTTTGGAACAATGAATAGATTTGAATAAAACCCCAGACCCTGTTCCTGAAAAGGAACTGGTATGATCACCCCTGAAACTTCCAGGTCTGAAACACACTTCAGAAAAGCCTGAGCTTTTACTGGATTTACTGGGATGCGTGAGAGAAAAAATCTTCTCACAGGAGGTCTTACTCTGAATCCTATTCTCTAACCTTGAGAGACAATGTTCTAAATCCACTGATTTTGGGCTGAATTTGCCCAAACATCCTTGAAAAACTTTAATCTGCCCCCACCAGCTGATTTCGGTTTCTTAAAAGACTTGGATTTATTCCAAGTTGCTGAAGGCTTCCAATTGGAAACAGATTCCTTGGGGGAAGGATTAGATTTTTGTTCCTTATTCTGACGAAAGAAACAAAAACGATTAGAAGCTTTAGATTTACCCTTAGGCTTTCTATCCTGAGGCAAAAAAAAACTCCTTTCCCCCAGTAACAGTTGAAATAATAGAATCCAACTGAGAACCAAATAAATAATTCCCTTGAAAAGAGAGAGATAGCAATCTAGACTTAGAAGTAATATCAGCATTCCACGATTTAAGCCACAAAGCTCTTCTGGCTAAAATAGCTAAAGACATGGATCTTACATCAATTTTGATGATATCAAAAATAGCATCACAAATAAAATGATTAGCATGTTTTAATAAACTAACAATGCTATATACGTCTGGATCCAACTCTTGTTGCACTAAATTCTCCAACCAAAAAGTTGAAGCAGCTGCAACATCAGCCAAAGTAATTGCAAGTCTAAGAAGATGACCTGAATACAAATAAGCTTTCCTTAGAAAGGATTCAAGCTTCCTATCTAAAGGATCTTTAAAAGAAGTACTATCTTCCATAGGAATAGTAGTTCGTTTGGCAAGAGTAGAAATAGCCCCATCAACTTTGGGGATCTTTTCCCAGAACTCTATAGAAACAGTTGATAAAGGATACAATTTCTTAAACCTTGCAGAGGGATTAAAAGGAGTACCCGGCTTATTCCATTCCTTAGAAATCAAATCAGAAATAGCATCAGGAATAGGAAAAACCTCTGGAGTAACTACAGGAGGTTTAAAAACAGAATTCAAATGTTTACTAGATTTGGTATCAAGAGGACTAGTTATCTCAATATCCAAAGTAATTAATACTTCCTTTAATAAAGAGCGCATATATTCCATTTTAAATAAATAAGAAGATTTTTCAGCGTCAATATCTGAAGGAGGATCTTCTGTATCAGATAGATCCTCATCAGAAGAGGATAATTCATTATTTTGTTGGTCATCAGAAACTTCATCAACTTTATGAGAAGTTTTAAAAGACCTTTTACGTTTATTAGAAGGCGGAAATGCAGATAAAGCCTTCAAAATAGAGTCAGAAACAAACTCTTTAAAATTTACAGGTATATCATGTACATTAGAGGTTGAAGAAACTGCAACTGGCAATGTATTAATACTTATGGAAACATTATCTGCATGTAACAATTTATCATGACAGGTATTACAAATGACACTAGGAGATATAATCTCCACAATCTTACAGCAGATACACTTAGCTTTGGAAGACTTGATGTCAGGCAGCATTTTTCCAGTAGAAACTTCTGAGGCAGGATCAGATTGAGACATCTTGCAGAATGTAATAGAAAAAAACAACATATAAAGCAAAATTATCAATTTCCTTATATGACAGTTTCAGGAATGGGAAAGCAAAGGCATAGCCCTCTGATTAAGAAAGCAAGAGGCAAACAGCAAAATGGGGAATAAATAAAAATGTTGGCGCCAAAAATGACGCACAACGTGAGAAAGAACTTTTTTGGTGCCAAGACACATCCGGAAATGACACCCATGCGTCACTAGTGACGCAACCGTGTGTAACAACCCAGCGTTAACTATTACGCCGGAAGTGACGAACTTGCGTCAACAAACTTGCCTTCCCGCGCCAAAAATGACGCAATAAAATAATGCATTTTGCGCACCTGCGAGCCTAATTCAGCCCGCAATTTAAAGTAGTCAATTGAAAAAAGACAAACCCAGGTAAGAAAAAATATTTAAAATATTATACTTTTACCAAATATGAAACTGTCAATCTGCAAAAAAGGAAATACATGAACCTGACTCAAGGCAAATAGAAGTACAATACATATATTTAAAACTTTATATTAAAAGCATAAAGTGCCCAACCATAGCTGAGGTGTCTTAAGTAATTAAAAATATACTTACCAAAAAAGACACCCATCTACATATAGCAGATAGCCAAACCAGTACTAAAACAGTTATCAGTAGAGGTAATGGAATATGAGAGTATATCGTCGATCTGAAAAGGGAGGTAGGAGATGAATCTCTACGACCGATAACAGAGAACCTATTGAAATAGACCCCCGTTAGGAAAATCACTGAATTCAATAGGTAATACTCTCAACGTCCCTCTGACATTCGCTGTACTCTGAGAGGAATCGTGCTTCAACAAAGCTGAGAAGCGCATGTCAACGTAGAAATCTAAGCACAAACTTACTTCACCACCTCCACCGGAGGCAAAGAGTGTAAAAATGAATTGTGGGTGTGGTGAGGGGTGTATTTATAGGCACTTTGAGGTTTGGGAAACTTTGCTCCTCCTGGTAGGATTTTATATCCCATATGTCACTAGCTCATGGACTCTTGCCAATTACATGAAAGAAATAAAGAATGTGTGTTTACATAGAGAGATAATATGAGATGTTCTTTCAGTAAATTCAGTCCATTTAAAAGAACCATAAAATATAGAATTACAAAACCACAGATGCATAATAAAAATACAATGCAATAAAACTTACTATGATTTTTAAAAGAGCAACAGATTGTATTCTGATAAATGTAGTTCTGCACCTGTACCATGTGACAGCTATCAGCCAATAACAGACTCATATCTTTATAAAATTTGAACTCCTGCATATGCTAAGTAGAAGCTGGTGCCTTATAACAGGTCATTAACCCTTTCAGTGCTAACGACGGCTCTGAGCCATCGCAGAGTTTCTCACTCAGGTGCTAACAATGGCACAGAGCCATTGCTAGCACTCTCCCACCTTGAGGGAGATCTGGGGGCTCCCACCCACTTCTACCCCGGCGATCAGGCCTGTATAGTGACAGACATCACCAAGGCTTCACGTTTTGCGCTGTGACGTCACATGCAATGATGTGATGACGTCACTGTGCAACTTTATTAAAAATAGACAATGGCAAGAATAGTGAAAGGAGGCGTGCTGCTTAGAAGCCTGTAACTCAGGCATCTAAGCAGCTACAGACTCCCAAGACCCAACAGTGTAAGTCGTGGGGGTCTGAAAGAAAGAATTAAACAAAAATATTAAAAAAAATAATAATAAAAAAACCCTTAGAACAGCTTAGCACCCAGGTAGGAAAGTGCTTAGCACTCAAAGGGTTAAAAAGGCTGTGTAGAATTTGATAATGAAAATAAATTACAAACAGTATAAAGTGTATGGCAAATTTCACCTTTAGGTTTATTTTTTATGTAAAATAACTGTTTGCTGTTTTATACACCGGTAAAACAAGTCATTAGAAACACATTAAAGGGACAGCAAAGTCAAAATTAATCTTTTATGATTCAAATTTAAATATCTTTCCAATTTCCTTCTATTATCAAATCTGCTTTATTCCCTTGGGGACCTTTGTGACAAAGTTTATAATGCACTATGGTGCGCTAGCTGCTGATTAGTAGCACATACAAGCCTCTTGTCATTGGCTCACCTTATGTGCTCAGCTAGCTCCCAGTTGTGCATTGCAGCTGCTTCAATAAAGGATATCTAGACAATAAAGCAAATATCAAATAGAAGTCAGTTGGAAAGTTGTTGAAAATTGTATGTTCTATTTAAATGATGAACATTTGGGGTTTCTTGTTATTTCACGGGAAAACCAAATTTACAGGACACTGTCCCTTTAAGTCTGTGATCATGTGACATAAACAGCAGCAGCTGAAGGTGCAGAATACACTTACTAAGGTCTTTACTAACAACAAGAATCAGTCACAGATCAGTGGGATAAACGTTCTGATGATAAACAGGTGCAGCTAATAGAAATAAGAAATGTATTATAAAATAACCTCATTAGAAATATAACAATATGCAGATCACAAGATATTTATGTTTAGATCAGTATATGTGATGAGACTGATACAACAGGGCCATAAGCTGAGTGATATTTATTACTGGAGCAAATAGCAGCTTCACACTAATATTAAATGAAAATGGTTAATCTGGGCTCTACAGTTAATTATAAACCTATAGGGCAGTGCTTTCCAAACTGCGTGTCGGGACACACTAGTGTGTCGGCAGCAGTGTGTAGGTGTGTCCCTGCTTCAGCACAAATTTTTTAAAATTTAATTTTTTTAAACATTTTTTTTTGGTTTCTGACTTTCCGTCTACCTGCTACGCATATCACATGGTTGACACGTGATTGATACCTAGGGGGTCACAGATCATCTTATCCTATTGACGCAGATCAGTGGGAACTGAAACTATTGCCATTGGTGGCTTTGGCTGCACATTGGCACCTGACTGCATGTGTAGTCTCCTCAATCGGCTTGTGACTGCATGTATAGTCAGTGAGTGGGACAGCAGTGTGTTTGCAGCATGGGCAGTAGTCAATCGGACTCACCAAGCTCTGAGGGCGGCAGCTTAAACGCTGAGCTGAAGTCCGAAGTCAGTGGGGTTTTTTGCAGCTAGCTCCCAGTAGTGCATTGCTGCTCCTGCTCTTGATATATGGATAGGAAGGGGAAGCTTAAAAATGCTTGATGATAAAATGCGAGTGTCATTATCTAATATTCCACCAAATATTCAGAAATTGTGTCCATCCCATCAATCTTATACATCCTATTAAAATAGTAAGTAGCTTTTGCTGATATTAAACTTTTGTTTAATTCTTGCACATACATACTGTTACTTGTAAATACCTATTATTATTATATAATTTATGTATGTGTCCGTATCTCTTAAAACAAGTTAGTTTAACCTCCTGTTTGCCAGTATAACTGAATTACTGTGTCGCAAAATGATGTAGGTCTAAAAAGTGTGTCACCAACATGAAAAGTTTGGAAAGCTCTGCTATAGGGAAATACATGATTCTAATTGGCTGATACTTAAAAATCTATTGAACATTGGATAACAGGAACAACCCCACAAATGTATTATAGGACAGACCTCCTCAAGCTTGAAAATATGGTTTGGTTCTGCTACAAACATTCATTTTACAAACTGCAGTAAATAATTATGTATTAAATTAGCCTTTTAATGAAATAACTAAACGTTAAATTCATTAACACAGCATGAAAAATATAGAAAACAAATTAAAAAAGTACAGTTGATTTTTTTTATATAAACTCTGTTTCTTATATAAAGTGAAATATTTTATCTTTATTATAACAAAATACAGAACAATATTTTCTCATCATAATATAAAACACAACAGTGTGAGGCTGTTAATAAAGATTTATGTCAGGGTTTGCATATTACCGTTTAGCTGAAGCTCTGTAAGTATGAAGTCTCTGGTTCCTCCTGTGATATCACTGAGTGTTACACAGATATTTATACTAATGTGGGAGTGTCACCTTTCTCTGTGTGACTCACATGAGTACAACTTGTCAGTTGGGAGACAATGAGAGGGTCACACCTGGACTTTTGTTCTCATGTAGATGTCTATTGTCCCCTCTGGTGTCACATGAATACAGAGTCCCTGCCTCCCCCTCAGGATGTGATTATCATATGGATAAGTAAGGAGGAAACAAACTGTTTATTTAAATGTGAGAGATGTTTCTGTTGTGTCCTAAAATTTCTCAGGATACAGCATTATATTATGTTTTTATTGATGGGAATTGTTATTCTAACATAATTTAGTTGCAAACAGACATATAATATTAACATGTTATTAGATAATACAGTATGTGATACAATGCTGAGTATTTCAATATTAATCATTTGACCCTTTTATTGTTTGTTTACTAAATGTAGTTTCTTTTTCTAATCTTTCTAGCATACATTATATTTCTTATATATACTGTGTGTATGTATGTGTGTGTGCGCGTGTATATATATATATATATATATATATATACGCACACACATACATACATATATATATATATAAATCTAATTTCCCAAATATCAGCACTCACTGTTCCCTTGATCAAAGTGTGGGGTGCAATCCAGATAATATCCCAAATAAAGCCCAAGAGATGCACTCGCCGTGATTTTTTCACAGGAGTCTGAAGACGGGGGTCACTCCCCGAAAAGGTTAACTCACTTTTAATAATTTTTTTGTAACATGGCGAGTGCATCTCTTGGGCTTTATTTTTATTATATATATATATATATATATATATATATATATATATATATATAATTCTACACATAAATTGCTGCACTCTGCGACCAATTGTGTGCTTTTGTAATTAGTCACTGTATTACTTTTTGTATTTAAAAGAAGCTCCCGTCAGCTGTGTAACATTTTCCATACATATAATATATACTTCCATACATATAATATATACTTCCATACATATAATATATACTTACACACATATAATATATACGTACATACATATAATATATACTTACATACATATAATATATACGTACATACATATAATATATACTTCCATACATATAATATATACTTACATACATATAATATATACATACATGCATATAATAATATATACTTACATACATATAATATATACATACATACATATAATATATACTTACATACATATAATATATACGTACATACATATAATATATACGTACATACATATAATATATACTTACATATATATAATATATACGTACATACATATATACTTACATACATATAATATATACATACATGCATATAATATATACTTACATACATATAATATATACTTACATACATATAATATATACTTATATCCATGTACACAAAACATATTGCTCTGTCATTTTTTAACATAAATCCATACTTTGCAAGAGCCTAAAATATAAGATTTTACAGGAATTTTCTAAAATAACAGACCTGCAGTATTGTGGGTTTGTTATAATTAGCATCATCTAGCATTTTTTAAAAAATAAGAAAATAGTAAAAACTATATAAATTGTTAAATGTCTGTAAAGCTGCATATATTTAAATTAACCCCTTAGTGACCAGACCATTTTCAATTTTCTTACCGTTGAGGACCAGTGCTATTTTTACTTTTCTGCAGTGTTTGTGTTTAGCAGTAATTTTCCTCCTACACATATACTGTACCCACACATATTATATACCCTTTTCTTGCCATTAAATGGACTTTCTAAGGATATCATTATTTTCATCATATCCTATAATTTACTATAATTTTTTAAATAAAATATGATGAAAAAAAAAATAACTTTTTCTAACTTTGACCACCAAAATCTGTTACACATCTACAACCACCAAAAAACACCCACGCTAAATTGTTTCTAAATTTAAAAATAACCAATGTTTACACGTTCTTTGCTTTTTTTGCAAGTTATAGGCCAATAAATACAAGTAGCACTTTGCTATTTCCAAACCATTTTTTTCAGAATTAGCAATAGTTACATTGTAACACTGATATCTGTCAGAAATACCTGAATATCCCTTCACATGCAGTAGACAACCCAAAATACTGATCTAGGCCCATTTTGGTAAATTTCATGCCACCATTTCACCACCAAATGCGATCAAATAAAAAATGTTTTTAACTTTTTCACAAACTTTAGGTTTCTCACTGAAATTCTTTTGTGCAATAATAATTAAAAGGCCGCCAATTACAGCTGCGCACCACACTTATTCCCAGCAGTGAAGTGGTTAATTAGGTAGATTGCAGTGGCGGCTCGTGGGTTATTTAAATGGGCTTTCACAATACATTACATTATCATATAATGGACCTGCAGGGATAACCATGTCTCTGCCAGCAGCCTGAGAGTATGAAAGCTATTAAACACTCCAAAGGTTTGGAAAACAGCACACTTTTTCTTAGGCCTGTGGGGCACGGAATAAAGGACCTGCCACGTCCAAAAATACAGTCCAAGTAACAAAGGATATCCCAGCCTCCAATATTTAAAAAGAACCTTTATTCTCTTACATGGGGTCCACAGCAATAGAACATACAACGTTTCAAGCCTTAAGTGTACATGATTAAGAGCCTATAGCAGGCTTGAAACATTGTATGTTCTATTGCGGAGGACCCCATGTAAGAGAATGAAGGTTCTTTTTAAATATTGGAGGCTGGAATATCCTTTGTTACTTAGTGTGAAAGCTGTGCCAGCAATGTACTAGCCATGAAGTGCCTAATGATGGTGCAGTGTTAGGATTATTCTGTGAGTTCATATCTAGGACGTGTGGAGATCTATGTGCAGAAACACTAGCACACAGACAGACACACACACAGACTCACAGACATTAACACAAAGACACACACAGGCATACACACACATACAGACACACACAGAGAGATACTAACACACAGTCACACACTAACATAGACAGACAAACACACAGACAGACAAACACACAGACATTAACACAAAGACACACACAGGCATACACACATACAGACACACACAGGGACACTAACACACAGTCACACACCAACACAGACAGACTAACACACACAGGCATACATATACAAAGACACTAACACACACAGTTACACATACATGCATACGCTCAGTCATACACACTAACACACAGGCATAGACAGACACTAACACACACAAAGACACTAACACACACAGGCAGACACACACACACACAGAGACACTAACACACACAGGCATACACTAACACACACAGATACAGACACACACTAACACACACAGGCAAACTCACAAACAGACATTAACACACACAGGCATACAGACACAGAGAGACACTAACACACACAAAGACACTAACACACACAGGCATACACACAGAGACACACACAGGCATACAAACAGAGACACTAACATACAGAGGCATACACGCACGCACGCACGCACACACACACAGTGCTTGTTTATTTTTGGGGTTGTAATAGCAGCTAAGTTTAGCATTATGCTTGGTGATTGTATGGACAGTTTGCTCACACAGTGCTACATACATCAGCAGCCTTCATAAGTTGAGTAGTGCACGAGAATGCTGGTGCCCCAGCAACCAATCAACACCTGACCTGATTTCTGGAAGTAAAGATCTGCCTCTGAGGCAAAAAAACAAGCTTTCTTTAGCAGTGATCTTAGGACTGCAAAATATATTTTTTAAAACAAAATCTAATACATTACTGCTACTCTGACAATATAAAAATAAATAAAAACTTTCTGCATGCAGATCTGCTCACTGCCTAATTTAACTATTTAGGAAACAACTTGCAAGTAAAAAGCAGTGCTCTAGTTGTTCCCTAAATAGTTATGTTAAGCAATTAGCAGATCTGCACAAATTGTGCTTCGTTTCTCCACTATGAGATAAGCAGCAGTTTAGGTGAGATTTTCTTTTAAAACAAAGCTGCTGATATTACCATAGGAAGCAGATTTCACTGCTATCAGATCTGTATACACTCACTGCAGACACGGACTGATAGCAGATCTGTATACACTCACTGCAGACACGGACTGATAGCAGATCTGTATACACTCACTGCAGACACGGACTGATAGCAGATCTGTATACACTCACTGCAGACACGGACTGATAGCAGATCTGTGTACACTCACTGCAGACACGGACTGATAGCAGATCTGTATACACTCACTGCAGACACGGACTGATAGCAGATCTGTATACACTCACTGCAGACACGGACTGATAGCAGATCTGTATACACTCACTGCAGACACGGACTGATAGCAGATCTGTATACACTCACTGCAGACACGGACTGATAGCAGATCTGTATACACTCACTGCAGACACGGACTGATAGCAGATCTGTATACACTCACTGCAGACACAGGACTGATAGCAGATCTGTATACACTCACTGCAGACACGGACCTGATAGCAGATCTGTATACATTCACTGCAGACACGGACTGATAGCAGATCTGTATACACTCACTGCAAGACACGGACTGATAGAAGATCTGTATACACTCACTGCAGACACGACTGATAGCAGATCTGTATACACTCACTGCAGACACGGACTGATAGCAGATCTGTATACACTCACTGCAGACACAGACTGATAGCAGATCTGTATACACTCACTGCAGACACGGACTAATAGCAGATCTGTATATACTCACTGCAGACACAGACTGATAGCAGATCTGTATATACTCACTGCAGACACAGACTGATAGCAGATCTGTATATACTCACTGCGGACACAGACTGATAGCAGATCTGTATACACTCACTGCAGACACAGACTGATAGCAGATCTGTATACACTCACTGCAGACACGGACTGATAGCAGATCTGTATACACTCACTGCAGACACAGACTGATAGCAGATCTGTATACACTCACTGCAGACACAGACTGATAGCAGATCTGTATACACTCACTGCAGACACGGACTGATAGCAGATCTGTATACACTCACTGCAGATACAGACTGATAGCAGATCTGTATACACTCACTGCAGACACAGACTGATAGCAGATCTGTATACACTCACTGCAGACACAGACTGATAGCAGATCTGTATACACTCACTGCAGACACAGACTGATAGCAGATCTGTATACACTCACTGCAGACACTCACTGATATCAGATCTGTATACACTCACTGCAGACACGGCCGGCATTGAACTACGGCGAGGAAGCTTTCTGTTTTGCAAGGCAACCACCAAGCCTCCTCCCCCATCTGCAACTCAGAATGTCTTGCAAAGTGCAAACTGACAACAGGAACATAAAGCAAACTAACAGAGGACTATATTTGTAATAAACTGAACCTGATAGCTTTTGGTTTTCTAAAGCCCCTTTACGGTGATTTTCTTCTGTTTGTGCTCACATTTAGGCTGCTTGACAAGAGAAACGGACGGTTTTCTTACTGAAAAGAAACATTATATTAATAGCTTATTTTCAGTTATTCACATGAATAGGAAGGACGTTTATTATTGCCCTTTAAAAACAGAGGCTTATATCATATGACATATTTATTGCCAGCAGATTATAAATGACAGAAGTAAACAAGCTGTTGTATCAGTACATTTGTATATGATGTGTACTTGTTCCTAACGTGCTGACAGCATGAACGAGTGAGGATCTCCAGAGAATAAAGAGAGGTGAAGCAATCACAACCAGCAATACAAGAAACGTTATGGTGATAATGAAAAGATATATCATCCTCTTACCAGAGTTCAATAAAACACGGCTCCAGCTCCGGCACCATAACAGTCTCATACACGGTGCAGCTCACAGATGACTCACAAGTTGTCACACACTAAGGTTCCTTATCAAGCTCGCACTCCTACTCATGCACACTGACAAGACCTCCTTATATCACATCCGCATTGAGCGCTCTGACTGTGCAGCAGTATTTGCAAATAAAGCACCATTCCTAACATGCACAAGGACCTTTGCCCTTCTTGACCCCATTTCCTCCTCTTATTGGGAGATACCATCACATCTGGAAAGTGTAATTTACTACTAGTTAAACTAGATGTGATGGTGTCTCCTAAAAAGAGGAGTTTAGTACTAACCTTCAGTGGCTTCTGTCACAGCTCAGCCTCAGCAAGCCCTTCCTGTGCTGCAGTACAGCTGATTGCTGTATGAGGATTAAGCTATCTGTCTGACACCCCTCCCCCTTTACAGGCTCCCATGCAAATACACAGTGCCTTCACAGCCTGTAGTTCAACCTTTGCCTTGAATGAGCCTCATCACATGACCTGAGTGGTGAAGTTGACGTCTTACTCGCACAGCATAAACTGTGCGATTAGAGACGTATAGGGGCTGGGTTGGTGTGGCGCCTGCAGGCACTTATGAATAAGTGCAGAGGGATATGCCAGGCATCTAAACTATACCGCACGTGCAGTTTAAAAAAAAAAAAGTGTTTTTTTTAAACACAGTCTGGCTTGGACTTTTTTTGGCTGAGTATTTAAAGGGACAGTCTACACCCGTATTAACCTTTGCTTATATGTTAGAATAAGTGCTGATAGTTCTATCTCACCCCCTTTACCCTACGGAGTTTGCCTCACAAACGGAGATCCCAGAAATAAAAACTTTGTTTTCAGACGTTAAAGATGGCCTACAAAGTCCGCCCATTCCCTTCTTCTGCTACCTTGAACTCCCCTTCTCTTTCGATATCATACTCGTGCACGGTCAACCTCATACATCATTTACGTGTAAACACGCATGCTCCTATATACGGAAGTGACGTAGATGAAGTCCGTCTGTGCTGCACGTCTGAAATCTATCAGATTGTGTTTTAGTTCCTACGCTGCAAGCGTCCATGTTATTGTTCAAACAGTAAGTTACGCTTTTTTAGTTCCGCATAAGGTGCGCATGCGCAAAACGACGAAAGCGTGATCATGATTTTTCATCAGTGAACAAATTTTGATTGGAGCGTTTCAAAGCAGAGAGTGTATAATGTACATACTAGGCGGAGCTGGTACGCCATTTATAATGATTATATACTGAGTTTGGATTAGGAATAATTTGGTTTGTGAAGCAGGATGGTTATGGTATAGGGGGTGAGTTATAACTATCAGCACTTATTCTAACATATAAGCAAAGGTTAATACGGGTGTAGACTGTCCCTTTAAATATAATTTTTCCAATAGGGGGGCTATTGGAAAAATTATATTTATTCAGCCCCCCAAAAAAATCTTCTTTTGTCTTTGGGGGTTCACATGCACCTGTGCACCTATGGAGGAGCCTCCACTGGTAGATTGTTAGGTTAATTTTAGCTTTAGTGTAGAGATCAGCCTCCCACCTGACAATTCTCACCCCTGATCCCTCTCAAACAGCTCTCTTCCCTCCCCCACCCCCAATATTTACCCCCATCTTAAGTACTGGCAGATAGTCTTCCAGAATGCAGATGTATTAGACCTTTTTTTATTTTATTTTTATCTATTTATTTGTTTAAATATAATTATGTTCTTCAGTGTAGGATTACCCCCTTACTTTCCCACTTCCCTGATTCCTCCCAAAAAACATAATTTATGTAAGAACTTACCTGATAAATTAATTTCTTTCATGGTGGCAAGAGTCCATAAACTAGTGACGTATGGGAATATACATTCCTACCAGAAGGGGGCAAAGTTTCCCAAACCTCAAATGACTATAAATACACCTCCCACCTCACTCATACCTCAGTTTAATGTATAGCCAAGTTAGTGAGGTGTAAAAAAAAGGATTAAAAAGCATAAAAAAGAGGAACAGGATAAATAAAGTGCTTTATATATAGAAAAAAAATCATAACCCCAAAAAATATTGGGTGGGTCTGATGGACTCTTGCCACTATGAATTAACTGAATTTATCCGGTAAGTTCTTACATAAATTATGCTTTTCTTCATGTGAGTTGCAAGAGTCCATGAGCTAGTGACGTATGGGAAAATAACCCAAGATGTGGAAGTCCCCGAGTCACTAGAGAGGGAGGGATCAAATAAAACAGCTATTTTCACTGAGAAATTAAATTTGTTTTAAAAATTAAGTTTTCTTAAAAATTAAAAAAAAACTCAAATCATAGGCACTAGAATCAAACTGAGACAGCTGCCTAAAGAACCTTTCTACCAAAGGCTGCTTCCGATGAAGCAAACACAACAAAATGGTAAAATTTTGTAAATGTATGCAAAGAACACCAAGCTGCTGCTTTGCAAATTTGATCAACTGAAGCTTCATTCTTGAAAGCCCAGTATGTGGCGACTGCTCTAGTAGAATGAGCTGTAATATGCTTAGGCAGAGACTGCCCCACCTCCAAAAAGGTTTGTGAATCAAAAGCTGTAACCAAGATGCCAAGAAAATGGCAGATACTTTCTGACCTTTTCTGAAACCAGAAAAAAATAACAAATAGACTAGAAGTCTTTCTGAAACCTTTAGAAGCCTTAACATAATATTTCAAAGCTCTTACCACATCCAAAGAATGTAAAGACCTTTCAAGAGTTTTATTAGGATTAGGACACAAGGAAGTAACAATTTCCCTATTGATGTTATTAGAACTCACAACTTTTGTCAAAAATTTAAACGAAGTCCGCATAACAGCTTTAGCTTGATGGAAAATCAGATAAGGAGACTCGCAAGAAAGAGCAGGCAATTCTAGCAGATGAGATAGCAAAAAGAAATAACACTTTCCAAGAAAATAGTTAAATATTTAAAGAATGCATAGGCTCAAAAGAAGGATCCTGCAAAATCTTTAAAACCAAATTGAGACTCCAAGGAGGAGACATTGATTAAATAACAAGTTTGATATGAATCGAAGCCTGAACAAAACAATGAATATCAGGAAGCTTAGCAATCTTTCTATGAAATAAGACAGAAAGAGCAGATATTTGTCCTTTTAAAGTATTTGCAGACAAACCTTTATCCAAACCATCCTGAAGAAACTGTAAAATCCTAGGAATTCTAAATGAATGCCAAGAATAATCATGAGTGGAACACCATGAAATATAGGTTTTCCAACCCCTATGATAAATCTTACTTGAAACAGACTTACAAGCCTGTATCATTGTGTCAATTACTGAGTCAGAGAAACGTCTATGATTAAGAACTAAGTATTCAATTTCCATGGGCCTTGAGACAGAAGGTTTAGTCTTATAGGAAGTGACCAAGGCTGGCTACTGGACAAGGTTCGCATACCAGAACCTGTGAGGTAATGCTGGTGCTATCAGAAACACATAAGATTGCTTATTTGAGATCACTCCTGGAGGTGAAAAAATGTAAGCAGGTTGGTAAAACCATGAAACTGCTAGAGCATTCATCAATTCCGCCTGAGGATCCCTGGACCTGGAAAGGTATCTGGGAAGTTTCTTGTTTAGATGAGAGGCCATCAGATCTATGTAGGGAGGACCCCACATCTGCACAATCTTATAGAATACATCTGGATGGAGAGACTACTCCCCGGATGTAGAATCTGATGGCTGAGATAATCTGCTTCCAAATTGTCTACACCAGGTATATGAATCACAGCGATTAGACAAGAATTTGATTCTGCCTAAGAAAGTATTAGAGATACTTCTTTTATTGCTAGGGGACTGCGAGTCCCCTTTTGATGATTGACAAATGCCACTGTCTATATGAAACCGAATATAGGATTTTCTCTTTAATAGAGGCCAGGCCTGAAGAGCTCTGAAAATAGCACGGAGTTCTAAGATATAGATTTGGTAACCTCGTCTTTTGAGGATTACAAACTCCTTGTGCTGTCAGAGACCCCCAAACAGCTCCCCAACTGGAGAGACATGCATCTGTTGTGATCACAGTCAAGGTAGGACAAACAAATGAGAGGCCCCTTAAACAATAAGGTGATGGTATAAACAAACAGCTTGTACAATCATGGCACAAATGGTTGTAAAGGCTTCTCTGGGATCCCTTTTATTCAGAAATAGCAGACATATATGGCTTTGGCATTGCTTTTTGGCAATTAGAAGGCCGCTGAGCACCACACTTGCATTATGCCCAGCAGTTAAGGGGTTAATTAGTTAGCTAGTAGGGTTAATTTTAGCTTTAGTGTAGTGATCAGCCTCCCGCCTGATAGCTCTCATCCCTCCCACACCTCACAATTGTCACAGCCATCTTAAGTACTGGCAGAAAGTCTGCCAGTATTAAAATAAAAGCCTTTTTTTTATTTATTTTTTCTAGCTATTCTGCAGTGTTAGATCCCCCCTTAGCCCCCAACCTCCTTGTTCCCCCCCCAAAAAAAAAACATCTCTCTAACCCTCCTTCCTCTACTACCTAGTTGCCGCCATCTTGGGTACTGGCAGCTGACTAAAGTTAGAAGTTTAGATTTCCACTGGCGCTTATATATTAAGCTAGGATTTATGCTACCATTATATGTGTAACTTATCTAAGTGAGATATTCTAAGTGATGCTGATTCTTATCAGGTGAGAAAACAATAGTGTCTAAGTGTATCCGACAGCGGATATTTAGGATTTAAATCCTGTGTGTTGACTGGTATACAATATTCTCTTAATATTTTATGTTGTAAAAAATAATAATATTACTAATCTGTAATTACAGATGATGTGGATAGTGTTCGTGAATAGGTTATGAAGAGTAAATAAGTGTAAGTGAAGCTATTGACGATCCTATTAGCAGTGTTTAGAAATGGATATAACTATATCCAAATAATATAGAAAGTTGTAGAAGTGTTAAAACTGTTTTATTAAACTAAATTTACTGTCAACAATAAAACTTTAGAATAAACTAAAAATATACAGGCAAATAAAACAAATAAAAGCAAATAAAACAAGGGACATCTCCCTATGTGTTTTTTCTCAGTAAGTCGAGTGACTTGACAATATATGGTCTCTGAATATGACTTGATAAACAAAAAATGCCACCTTGGGATTAAAGCAAGCTGTAAGGTACCTTACAAATGTCTGTTGGGAATCGTATTAGTGCCGATGTTCTGTGAGCTTCCTTCTCAATTTTGTTCCTTCGCGGCTTAACGTGAGATAACAAACAAGCCTCCGTTCCTGATTGGTGGTTAAGGGTCACACCTCTCTTAGGATAGGCTGTGACTGTGCACGCTGGATGTTTAGCGTGTTCCGATGTAAGTAATCTTTTGCAAGATGTTTGAACTGCAGCTGTGAAAAACTTGTTTCTTCTGCACTTTGGTGTGCGGTGTTGGGGATCCACTGTTAGAAAGAAAAGCTGTACTCCACTTTCTCGCTGTTCAGATCCTTGGTCCTCCTTGTGGTTTTGGCTCCTAAATCATCAAAATTAGAGAGTCCACTTGAGGGGCTGGATCGCAGCTTGTTGGAGTTTGTAAAACTTTCTTTAGACGTGGTTGTAGAAAAGTGGTGGTAGAAAAGTCTGGAGTAAGATCTACGTGTTTCACCCTCTGGGGGCTTTATCAAGATACTCCAGACAGGTTGAGTGCTTCCTTATAAAGGTGTTTCTTGTGATATTATTGGTTAGGTAATTAAGGTAGGTTCCACAGAGACACACCTTCTTAGGTTTAAGGTGGAATTGCAGGTTAACAGTTTTTTTTTTGTTTTGTTTTTTTTTTATATAAAGGTGGTAATAAAGTTCACTTTATGCTTTTAACAAAATTAGATATTCATTTATGGAATCTTATACACATAATAAATTAAATATTATCACATATGATATTTATAACAGGGAACACAATAATGTGAATTTATAAAAATAGGCAAAAAGACAAAAAGGAAAATAATGATTATAAAGATAGACAAAAAGACATTATATATAAATTGGGAGAACTTAGAAAAGACCTATTAAACACAAAATGGGGAAAATTAAAAAGAGATCAAAATGACTATCTAGAACAAACTATAGAATTAATAAATATAGACACAGAGCCAACAACACCTAAACCATCAACAAGTAAGAATAATGAAACTATTACTGAAAACAAACAAAATGAACATTTGAAACATTATAGAGGTCAATATGCCCCTCAACATATAAACAATAGATCCAACAGGGATGATAACTATAGAAGAGATTCCCACCATTACCACACTAATGATACTAATGATAATTATAATAGAAGGGAGGGGAATCAATTCCACTATAATAGAGAAAGAAGGCAAAATTCTGGTAATACATACAATAGACAAAACTGGAATAAGACCAATTTTTTTAGAGAAAGAAGAAATGAGATGGATAATGCCCACACTAGATCTAATACGTATTATAATGAACCAAGAAATTATTATGACAACACACACCCACAGAGAAACTATAACTATAGAAATAATGATTTTAATCATTACCAAACACGATACAATGACAACTATGACAGGTATGATAATAAACAGGAGAGAAACGAAAATTATTGGACCTATCCTAAACGTAGAAATCACAATTACATTGAAGATAAACCACATTGGCAAATACCAACTAGGAACAGATTTGCAGCAATTGAAACTCTAAGATCAGATGAAATTACTTTACAAAACCATCATCATTATTTTTTATCCCAAGGTCCAGTAGATCCAAAATCACCAAGATTAAGACCAAGAATAGAAACAGAAAAAGATATACAAAGACCCCAAAAAAGTCCAAGAAAAAGATTAAGAGAGGTTGTAGAGGAAGAGGAAGAGACAAAAATAAGAGATTACAAAAGGACGAAGTAGTAGCTAAGGGTATTTTTAATTTAAGCAGTGTCAAGCTGAATAAAGATGAATTAAAAGTCCTAAACAGAGGTCTATCTTTTGCACCCTCTACAAGAATGAACAAATTTCAAACACACATACATATAAGTCAATTCGTCAGAAAACTGACTTTGAAAAAATATTTCATAAAAAATCCCATTGAAAGAAACTTCCAGACACCACTTAATCACACTACTAATGCTAATAATTCTCCAAAATATATACATACTGACTTAAAAGAAAAATCTAAATTTTATCCAAGACATGAACGTGGAAGTAATCTCGAGTTATTCGAACAACTAGTTCAAAAAGATATACAAAATACAAAATCAAAAAACCATACTAAATACAATCTTTCATTAAAAGAAAAACAAGCATTGCAAAGTTTACAAAAGAACAAAAACATAGTAATAAAACAAGCTGACAAAGGAGGGGGGGTTGTAATTCTGGATAAAACAGAATATTTGAAAGAATCAAATAGATTACTTGAAGATCAGACCACTTATACCATACTTAAATCAGATCCAACTAATACATACTCTAACAGATTGAATGCATTACTAGATGAAGCCAAACAGAAAGGCATTATTAATACTAAAGAATTTAGATATTTATCACCAACATTCCCAAAAATACCCATTTTCTATTACCTCCCCAAAATACATAAAGATATACAAAATCCACCCGGCAGACCAATCATTTCAGGTATTGGATCAATAACATGGAACCTTTCAGAATACATAGATAAATTTTTACAGAAATATGTTAAAACTCTCCCATCATATCTGAAAGACACGACAGACGTACTACAAACTTTAGATAAAATTACATGGCAAGACAATTATTACCTCATCACTAGTGATGTTTCATCACTCTACACAAGTATCAAGCATAATTACGGTATAAAAGCAGTGGAAAATTATCTATCTAATGACAAAGAACTTGAGAAAGATCAGGCCAAATTCTTATTGGAGGGAATCTCTTTTATTTTAAATCAAAACTATTTTTCTTTCAATGGGAAATTTTACCTTCAGATAACAGGTACAGCTATGGGCACGAGGTTTGCGCCAAGCTACGCTAACCTATTCATGGGCAACTGGGAACAAGAATTTATGCAGAGCCATGAGCTTGGCGCAAACCTTGTGCTATACAAACGGTACATAGATGAAATCCTGATGATTTGGAGAGGGGATATTGTCCATTTAGAAAAGTTTCTTGATGATATAAATCACAACACAATAGGTCTGCAATTCACAAACAATATAAGTAGAACAAAAATAATTTTTCTGGATTTAGAAATTGAAATTATTGACAATTCAATAAACACAAAGACACATTTTAAGACAGTAGACGCCAACAATTTAATACATTCAGAAAGTAGTCATCTAAAAAGATGTATTCGATTACGTCGAAACTGTTCTAAAACAATAGATTATTTGGAACAAGCGGACTTTCTAGAAAGAAAATTTCTAGAGAAAGGCTATAAAAAAGAGATAGTAACAAAAGCAAAAAAAGATGTGGAAGCAACTGATAGAAATGAATATTTAAAATATAAAGACAAATCTAAAGTAAACACTTCAGAAAATTCTATTATTAATGTACCACTAATCACCAATTATAATGATGACTTCAAAACCTTGAAAAAGATTGTCAATAAACATTGGCATTTGGTACAAAATGATCCAATAATAGGCAATAAAGTATCTCCATATCCCAATATTCTATACAGAAAGGCAAAAAACTTAAAAAATATCCTATCCCCTAGTGAGTTTAAAACTGAACATCGAAACATTAAACAAACCAGCCTATCAGGTAACGATATTAAAGGTTTTTTTTCCCTGTTTTGGATGTAAGTCCTGCCAACATAGTTGTAAAACAAAAAATTACAAGTCCACACAAACTGGAAAAATATACGACATAGACTGCACAATTAGATGTCAAGATAAAGGGGTAATATATATGATCCAATGTACATGTAATAAACAATACATCGGAGAAACGACTAGGACCCTCAGGGAAAGAATCCGAGAACATCTATGGACAATTGAGAAAGGCAAAAAAGAAACCTACTTGTATCAACATTTTAAAGAACACCATAACAATAATTTATCAGATTTTAAATATTGGGGGATTAAAAAGATCACTCCGAATTGGAGGGGAGGTAACTTAGAAGTTGAAATCCTTAGAATGGAATCAGAAACCATATATACATTACAGACCCTCCAGCCACTAGGACTAAATTCAGAACTAGAGATATCCATTTTTCTTTGAAATTTCTATATTGCATGTTTTTTATATTTGCATTATGTACCCCTGATACTTTATATTTAGAAGCAAACTACAAAATGTAGGTACACTCATAATTGATATTGATATACATAACCGTTAATATCGCAATTAACTCTATGTGTCGAATTATAAGCAATCCAATCCCACAAATGGATTTAGAATTAGAAAACCTTTATATATGCAATATTTGGATATAATTCCAAATCCTAACATATGATAGACTCACTTCCTCCTTGTACACTATTCCATCAAGCCAACCTTTAGTGATGTCACTTATGTAGGTATAACGTCATTAATTCTGTATGATAATATTTACACCAACAATTCATCCTTAACACTAATCTATTGCCTCAGAGATCGCTTTAAAACTAGCATAATGATATGTGTAACACCTCACTGCATAAGGTATTATTTCCAATGCAACACCCTTTTTTTAGTTAGAAAATACAAATTGCCTATTTTTATAAATTCACATTATTGTGTTCCCTGTTATAAATATCATATGTGATAATATTTAATTTATTATGTGTATAAGATTCCATAAATGAATATCTAATTTTGTTAAAAGCATAAAGTGAACTTTATTACCACCTTTATATAAAAAAAAACAAAAAAAAAAACTGTTAACCTGCAATTCCACCTTAAACCTAAGAAGGTGTGTCTCTGTGGAACCTACCTTAATTACCTAACCAATAATATCACAAGAAACACCTTTATAAGGAAGCACTCAACCTGTCTGGAGTATCTTGATAAAGCCCCCAGAGGGTGAAACGCGTAGATCTTACTCCAGACTTTTCTACCACCACTCTTCTACAACCACGTCTAAAGAAAGTTTTACAAACTCCAACAAGCTGCGATCCAGCCCCTCAAGTGGACTCTCTAATTTTGATGATTTAGGAGCCAAAACCACAAGGAGGACCAAGGATCTGAACAGCGAGAAAGTGGAGCACAGCTTTTCTTTCTAACAGTGGATCCCCAACACCGCACACCAAAGTGCAGAAGAAACAAAGTTTTTCACAGCTGCAGTTCAAACATCTTGCAAAAGATTACTTACATCGGAACACGCTAAACATCCAGCGTGCACAGTCACAGCCTATCCTAAGAGAGGTGTGACCCTTAACCACCAATCAGGAACGGAGGCTTGTTTGTTATCTCACGTTAAGCCGCGATAGTTATATCCATTTCTAAACCCTGCTAATAGGATCGTCAATAGCTTCACTTACACTTATTTACTCTTCATAACCTATTCACGAACACTATCCACATCATCTGTAATTACAGATTAGTAATATTATTATTTTTTACAACATAAAATATTAAGAGAATATTGTATACCAGTCAACACACAGGATTTAAATCCTAAATATCCGCTGTCGGATACACTTAGACATTATTGTTTTCTCACCTGATAAGAATCAGCATCACTTAGAATATCTCACTTACATAAGTTACACATATAATGGTAGCATAAATCCTAGCTTAATATATAAGCGCCAGTGGAAATCTAAACTTCTAACTTTGTTCTCTACCCAAACTACTGAGGAGGAGTAGTTTCCCCCATCCACCAGGCATACAGGATTTTTAGTAAGCGCCAACCCTCTATCCACTCTATCACTACTGGCAGCTGACTGTCAGTTAGGGTTGCCACCTTAGCGATGTTTTCCTGGACACTTATGAGTTAAACATGCTGCAGGGTAAGCAGAGGGGAACATGCATTGCAAACTTAAACAGCACATGAATAGTGACCATGGACAGCACTATTTATGTTCCTCCCTGCATATCCTGCAGCATGTGTAACGCATAAGCGTCCAGAAAAACATGGCCGAGGTGGCAACCCTACTGTCAGTACCCAGTTTGTTAAAAAAAAACAACCTTATTTATAAATAAAAACCCAATTTTCTGTAGTGTAGCTGCCCCCCCTCATGTACCTACCCCCTCCCAGATTCCTTTCAAAATATTTATTTGCCCCCTCTCCCTCCATCCGTTAGACTTTTCTGTAGTGTAGTGGTCCCACCCGCTCCCATGCACTCCCACCCACCTGCGTGCGCTCTCGTGCACCTGCCCAATATCAAGGCATCATGGCAATATCTTGAAAATGGCTGGAAACGATCAGGATTGCATCCAGCCGCTTTAAACCCTAACGTCATACAGGGTACATCGCTGGTCTTTAAAGACCAGTTTGTTTGTGACGTACCCTGTACGATATGAGTCATTAAGGGTAGTTTTTTTGTAGGACGTACCTGGTACATCCTCGGTCATTAAGTGGATAATATAACACTTTAGCTGTTGTCTGGTTTACAAATGAATAAACTACACCTGTGTGATGACACGTGAGCTGCACATTATACACATTACATGATAGTGTCTAATACTGATTTATATAACGTTTTATCTTATTCCCCTGCCCTGTGTGTAGCTGCTGTAAATGACTAGCTCATAAACATAACTTGTGCTACAGTTGTGCTTCTGTGTGTATTAACCCTTCACTAGCACAAAGAGCAACACAGTGTGTATTAAAGGGATACTAACCCCACATTTTTTCTTTCATGATTCAGATAGAGCATGCAATTTTAAGCAACTTTCGAATTTACTCGTATTATCAATTTTTCTTTGTTCTCATGTTATCTTGATTTGAAAAAGCAGTAATAAAAGGTTAGGAGCCGGCCCATTTTTTAGTTCAGCACCTTGGTAGAGCTGCTGATTGGTTTGCTACATTTAGCCACAAATCAGCAAGTGCTACCCATGTGCTGAACAAAAAATGGTCTGGCTCTAAAGCTTACAGTACTGCTTTTTCAAATCAAGATAGCATGAGAACAAAGAAAAATTGATAATAGGAGTAAATTAGAAAGGTGCTTAAAATATCATGCTCTATCTGAATCATGAAAGAAATAAATTGGGTTTAGTATCCCTTTAACCCTTCACTAGCAGAGAGAGCAGCACAGTGTGAATTAACCCTTCACTAGCAGAGAGAGCAAAACATTGTGTAATAACCCTTCACTAGCACAAAGAGCAACACAGTGTGTATTAACCCTTCACTGGCACAGAGAGCACCCCAGTGTGGATTAAACCTTCACTGGCACAGAGAGCAGCACAGTGTGTATTAACCCTTCACTAGCACAGAGAGCAGCACATGTGTATTAACCCTTCACTAGCACAGAGAGCAGCACAGTGTGTATTAACCCTTCACTAGCACAGAGAGCAGCACATGTGTATTAACCCTTCACTAGCACAGAGAGCAGCACATGTGTATTAACCCTTCACTAGAACAGAGAGCAACACATTGTGTATTAACCCTTCACTTGATAAAGGCTCAGGCCGAAACGCATAGATTTGCCCCTAGTGTGCACTCCAACAACTCAAGTCTGCATCTAAGACTACCCAGGACTGAATAAGAAAAACCCACTAACCATACCTGAAGCTCCAGCAAACCTTGAAAAAGGTAAACAGCTCCAGCAACTGTCAAGAAAATATCTTTTTAATTACCAGTTGATCTGAAACTCCTGCAAACCACTTTAAGGTAAACAGTTTCACTATAGATCAACTACCAGCAACTGAAACTCCAGCAAACCCTGGGAGGGTATATAGTTTCAGCAACAACAGACGCCTACAAAAAGAATTGTTCAAACGGTTCTAAACAACAATACAGAGAACACCCCACGCAACTAGACAACTAGAAACTCCAGCAAACCAATACAAGGTAAACAGTTTCTATAACCAAGTTATACCAACAACTGAAACTCCTGCAAACCCAGTATAGGTAAACAGTTTCTATAACCAAGTTATACCAACAACTGAAACTCCTACAAACCCAGTATAGGTAAACAGTTTCAGCATCTTTACCATCAAGTATGTGTTATCCTCATCTCGACAGGGAGAAATACAATGCAGAGAACCAACGTCTTCTCGACGACCAAAAAACATATCTAAAGCTTAGGAATAATCCTGTGAAACAATTTCAAGAAGAACTCAAGGAACTTCTCAAAACAGCTAAAAATTCCGGCATTTTGAACGAAAAAGAGCATAGATATCTAGACATAAAACATCCGATGACACCTATAATATACCATTTACCCAAGATACATAAAACCCTGATAGACCCTCCGGGACGTCCGATTATTTCTGGAATCGGGTCACTCACAAGTAACTTGTCCGAATACGTCGACCAACATCTTCAGAAGTACGTAAAGGCCCTCCCATCATACTTGAAAGATTCCACACAGGTTCTAAACATCCTGGAAGAGATCCCGTGGGAAGAAGGCTACATCATGGCCACCTGTGATGTAGCCGCCTTATATACCAGCATACCCCACAAAGAGGGACTTGAAGCAATAAAATGGTTCTTGGATAAAGATCCCTTGATGTTGGAAGATCAGGCCAAGTTTATATTGAACAGTATTCAACACATTCTACAGCACAACTACTTCTGCAATGAAGGAATATACTACCAACAAATCTGCGGTACAGCTATGGGGACCAGGTTCGCGCCCAGCTATGCCAACTTATATATGGGCAAATGGGAGAGTATATTCTGGGACTCCTGCCCAGCGAGCGCGGACCTGGTCCTCTACCGCAGATATATCGATGATATTCTTATCATCTGGAAAGGTACAACACAAGACCTCATATATACTATTGAGATTATGAACAAAAATGTTCTAAATCTAAAGTTTACCCATATTTGGAGCCCAAAAGAAATAGTCTTCCTGGACTTAAAAATAGAAGTCCACAATAGCAAATGGGAAACGTCCACGCACTTCAAAACAGTTGATAGTAACAACTATGTGCATTATAATAGTTGCCATCATGAAAAATGGATAAACAACATCCCCAAAAGTCAATTTTTAAGAGTTCGAAAAAACTGTTCGAACATCCAAACTTGGGAGAAACAAGTGACTCGTCTAAAAGAAAAGTTTGTAGAACGAGGCTATAAGGAAGAAGATCTAAACCTCAAGATAGAGGAAGTAAGAAAGGTGGAAAGGAAAGATCTAACAAAGTACAAAGAAAAGAAAGGATACGGGACAGAAGGAAGACTCAATGTACCAATGATCACAGAGTACAGCAGTAACAGATATATTATGGAAATTTTTTTTAAAAAACACTGGCATCTGCTGAAGGACGACGAGATCATTGGGAACTTACTCCCTGATCAACCCAGCTTTGTATATAAAAAAACAAATAACCTAAAAAACGTATTAGCTCCAAGATTGCCTCGAAAGAAAAAAACAAAAACACACGACTTACAGGGAAAACCACTGAAAGGGTATTTCCCATGCCACTCTTGTAAAGCTTGCAAGAGAGGGATTAAGACTAAACAAGTCCATTCATTCCAAACTGGAGAAGAATTTACAATTAAAGACCTTATCAGATGCAAAGACACAGGGGTCATCTATCTTATCGAGTGTTCCTGTGGCCTCCAGTATGTCGGCCAGACTTCAAGAAGCCTCAGAGATAGGCTGAGAGAGCATATATTACTGATCGAAAAACAAAATAAGGACACCATACTATATAAACATTTTTCAGATAAACACAATGGCAGAATACAGGAGATGAGATTCATGGGCATACAAAAAATAATGAAGAATTGGAGGGGAGGGGACTTTGAAAAAATCCTTCTCAGGGCAGAGTCGAAATGGATTTTCCTTCTGGACTGCCTACACCCAAAAGGTCTAAACAATAAAGAGGACCTGGCCCACCTCTTTAATCAGTAATGAGAATCCACTCCTATGCCCACCTATGATTCAAATCAAACGTTAGGTCTCACCTACTTTCCTCCCACATACATGAAAACATCTTATTTAAACTCATCTGAACCTTAGATAGTTAGTTAGAAACACCTTTCCTCCTAAAAGAATTACTACACGCATTTCTAGATATAACAGGACTAATGGTATATTACCCTACGATTACATAATAGAAGTTCCCTCTACATAAATGCTATGTATACAAATACCCTCGTCGGGTCCAATGTTAAAACGTTGGGTTCATCAATCCCTGCTCATACACATTCATCAGTTCTCCTTACATGTAAGTGACACCCGATATTATGCTCGACTTCGAAAAGACAATCAAAAAACCTCTCATTAAAGTAACAACTAAATATAGAATAACCCCAATTTTGACCTCAAAGTCTAGTCTGCTCCTATTTCTCTAAGTTATTGCCTCTTGATTGATAATATATCACAAAAATATATCGCTAAGATACACCTAAAATTAACCTCACACTTAACAAATACTAAAATAATATATTTGAGTACCCATATTAGGATAACATTGCCAACCCTAATTGTTATTTTCTAAAGTAAATGCTATATCACATCCAATAGATTTCTGTTCAGTAGCGAACAACGTTTCCTCAATATTACGAACATTAGCAATCTGATCATAGGCACCACCTATGAACGATTGGTCTCTATACCGTACAAAAATTATAGCAAAACCACTGCTGGTACCAGTTCACGATAACCCAAGGCACCATATCAATCCACTCTTCAAAACGTGGATAACAAGATGTACTGTTATTTGACCAAAATACCCTGCCTAATAAGAAATTGGGCCATATTATGATAATGTCATATACTGTACACATGTATGAATATATATCAAGACCCGTTGAGTCCAAAATAGGGCACTCGAAACTTCCAATATACAAAGATGGTCTAAACAGTGACCGTGCTCTGTATTATATTTTATTTTCAGTTACTTTCGATTACCATAAGTGTTGCAAAATACACTTAAGAGATACCTATGGCATCTCCAACTGACAATTGTGTTTCTTTTTGCAAGTACCCAAAAGGCAGGGGGTCTGGGGTTATCGCCGCTAATTGGTTAGCATGCTGCAACAGTTGTTTAATTTGGATGTACTGAATATCAGGTGAGGATACAGAGGCATGCTAGTCTGGTCCGTAAACCGGAAGTGAAGTCACGACTTTCGCTTTCCGCTTTTCATCCAAATACATGCAATAATGTTGCCATAAGCATGTTCACTGAAATACCCCTTATATGACATGAAATATATTGACAAATAATCCATATATCTGACAAATTAAAGCAATCTATTTCCAAAAACCGAGCGGAACCGGAAGTGGAATGTTCTGCAAGCCACATCCGGGTATTCCAGTAAACCCCTATTTAAAGATGCTTTGCTTACCACTGGATCAGTCTTGAAAAAGGTCTTTTGAGGACCGAAACGAGTAGACCCTCTGGTAAGCATCTTTTCAACTCGATTATTACTATTTCTTACTGTATTACGCTATGTTGTTATTTTGGGTTGCAGGAATCTACTAGGGACGACAATACTGAGCCGCTGATTGCCTAAAGTTCATTGGGATCCCTGGAATTTATCTTGTCTCACCCATTACACTTTGTTTTATATTTCCTTTTTTTCACCTTTTTTTCACCTGGTTTTGTTGTGATTAGACTTTAATTTTTTATCACCACTGCGATATATTTGGATCACCTATTGGTCACAATTTGGATAACAAATGGATTAACTCTTTATGCCTGCTTTTTTCGTCTTTTTCCACCGATTTTTGCACTGACTTTGTTCTCCATCCCCCCTTTGTTGAGCATCAATTTTTGGATTTTTCATTGACTATTTATTTGACTTTTAATTTTCATCCTATTTGTTTTTTTAGTTCCCATTCGATATTTATTCATGTGTATTTTTTATTTGTGATTTTACATCCAGTTTCATTATTTTGACTGTGTTGCACTCTCTTACATTCCACCTGTAACCATTTTTACTGTGTTGTATTTTGCTACATTGTATTCGTTCTCTGGTAGCTTTCAAGCATCCACATCCAGGTCTACTCTTAAAAGGGTTATTCTCACAATTTTGCACAACTTTGCACGCACCTCCCACACTTCACCACAGTGTACACTATATATGGATCCATAACCTATTCCACGAACCCACCACATCACACCCATTGAATTCTCAGACAGCGTTATCAACCTTTTTATGTACCCTAGACTTCTACTTTAATTACATGAATGCCAAGTTATTTCTGATTTTAAAGTCTTTTAAATCCACTAACCGTCCTATGGTTTTATATATGTTTTAATACTTGTTTGGCAATTTTTTTGCCACTACTCCACTTGGTTTTATCTTATTGTACAATTTATTATTTTATCTGATTGTAATAAATCCACATTTTTAAACGTATCGGCAGTTTTGTATATTTGTCCCTTGGCCTTCTGGCGCTGTACCGATCCCTGTTTCTCAGTTAAACCTTCACTGGCACAGAGAGCAGCACAGTGTGTATTAACCCTTCACTAGCACAGAGAGCAGCACAGTGTGTATTAACCCTTCACTAGCACAGAGAGCAGCACAGTGTGTATTAACCCTTCACTAGCACAGAGAGCAGCACAGTGTGTATTAACCCTTCACTAGCACAGAGAGCAGCACATGTGCATTAACCCTTCACTAGCACAGAGAGCAGCACATGTGTATTAACCCTTCACTAGCACAGAGAGCAACACATTGTGTATTAACCCTTCACTTGATAAAGGCTCAGGCCGAAACGCATAGATTTGCCCCTAGTGTGCACTCCAACAACTCAAGTCTGCATCTAAGACTACCCAGGACTGAATAAGAAAAACCCACTAACCATACCTGAAGATCCAGCAAACCTTGAAAAAGGTAAACAGCTCCAGCAACTGTCAAGAAAATTTCTTTTTAATTACCAGTTGATCTGAAACTCCTGCAAACCACTTTAAGGTAAACAGTTTCACTATAGATCAACTACCAGCAACTGAAACTCCAGCAAACCCTGGGAGGGTATATAGTTTCAGCAACAACAGACGCCTACAAAAAGAATTGTTCAAACGGTTCTAAACAACAATACAGAGAACACCCCACGCAACTAGACAACTAGAAACTCCAGCAAACCAATACAAGGTAAACAGTTTCTATAACCAAGTTATACCAACAACTGAAACTCCTGCAAACCCAGTATAGGTAAACAGTCTCTATAACCAAGTTATACCAACAACTGAAACTCCTACAAACCCAGTATAGGTAAACAGTTTCAGCATCTTTACCATCAAGTATGTGTTATCCTCATCTACAATCTTGATCTACAAGTTTTAAAGAATTTTAGTCAAAATTACAGCGGAATATATTATCTTATTCACATAAAGGCTTGTCTGTTCCAACCAATCAGACACCTTGGAAATTTTTTCATGCAAACTGTGAGTAATTACTTTTCCACTTAAAGTCACATCAAAAGATACATGCAAATCATCAGATGAACATTTATTTCCACCTTCCACGATAATTATTTTTACCTTTATTTTTGTTCTTATCAAATGCTTTGAATACTATAGTATGAATGTAATGTCATTTTAACTATACTATTTTCCTCACGGTAATAGAGCTCTTTACCACTAACTTAATCAAGTCAGAACTTATAATCCAGTCAAATAGTGTGTTTTTTATTGCAACAATTAAATATTCTGTTTTTTAACCTCTTATAGTCTTACCTCCATTATTTTTCACCTATTTGTTCACCCATTTCTTAGTGCAATATATATTGCAGAAAAATAAAAAATGAACACGAGAAGCTCATCTATAGGTCACGATCACACACATATATATGTATTGAAATACACACAGCTCCCCTCACCTGTTTTTTTTACCCCATCGATCCCTCACAGTTGTTTGCAGGAACAACTGTATATTAGGGTTGAGCTGTCTCATTCCAATAGGTGCACTCACTCTTAATTGTTTTTCACTATTAACCCTTCACTAGCACAGAGAGCAGCACAGGATGTGTTAGCCCTTCACTTGCATAAAAGAGAAGAATATGTCTTAGTATCCCATTGCCTGGCATGAGCAGATGAGTAACAAGCATTAAAAGGACAACAACATTTATAACAATGATAAACTTTTTATCACACAATACACACAGCCTGACTCACTCACCCAGCAACAGCAGCACAGGAAGTAAATGGGAGGGGAACAAAGAGCAGTTCAATACTGAACTACATTTCCCAGAACACATGCAGAGAAGTCACATGTTAAGCAGCAGCCAATCAGACAAAATAAAATGTGCAACCATTTCAAAGACAAATTGGATGCTTTTTAACGTTTAAATGCTGCAAAATCATAAAATTAGTAACTGAGCCCATTGTCACTGTCATATCTTCTACTAGTGCATTACAGCTACACTATATACATAAAGTTACACTATATACATTACAGCTACACTATATACATAAAGCTACACTATATACATACAGCTACACTATATACATAAAGCTACACTATATACATAAAGTTACACTATATACATTACAGCTACACTATATACATAAAGCTACACTATATACATACAGCTACACTATATACATAAAGCTACACTATATACATAAAGCTACACTATATACATTACAGCTACACTATATATATATAAAGCTACACTATATACATTACAGCTACACTATATACATTACAGCTACACTATATACATAAAGCTACACTATATACATTACAGCTACACTATATATATAAAGCTACACTATATACATTACAGCTACACTATATACATTACAGCTACACAATATATATTAGCACTTTCACTAGCACTGAGATCTGCACTTTGTATTAACCCTTCACTAGCACATAGAGCAGCACAGTGTGAATTAACACTTCACTAGCACAGAGCGCTGCAGATTGTGTATTAACCCCTTAACTAGCACAGAGATCAGCACAGTGTGTATTAACCCCTTAACTAGCACAGAGATCAGCACAGTGTGTATTAACCCTTCACTAGCACAAAGAGCAGCATAGAGAACTGCACAGTGTGTATTAACCCTTCACTAGCACAGAGAGCTGCACAGTGTGTATTAACCCTTCACTAGCACAGAGAGCAGCAGAGTGTGTATTAACCCTTCACTAGCACAGAGAGCAGCATAGTGTGTATTAACCCTTCACTAGCACAGAGAGCAGCACAGTGTGTATTAACCTTTCACTAGCAGACAGTAGCACAGTGTGTATTAACCCTTCACTAGCACAGAGAGCAGCAGTGTGTATTAACCCTTCACTAGCAGACAGTAGCACAGTGTGTATTAACCCTTCACTAGCACAAAGAGCAGCATAGAGAACTGCACAGTGTGTATTAACCCTTCACTAGCAGAGAGAGCAGCAGTGTGTATTAACCCTTCACTAGCACAGAGAGCAGCACACTGTGTATTAACCCTTCACTAGCACAGAGAGCAGCACACTGTGTATTAACCCTTCACTAGCACAGAGAGCAGCACATTGTGTATTAACCCCTTTACTAAGACAAAAAAGCTGCACAGTGTGCATTAAAGGGACAGTCAACACCTGATACTTCATACAATACCTTACCATACCTTAGATCAGTAATAGAAGATGCAGCTGCACCGCATCGCATGTTGATGAGCTCTAAGTGTATGGAGTGATCACCCAAAATACAAACGTTTATTTCAGGTAGATATGGCCGACAAACTCCTCCCCCTTCTTCGTCCACTTCTCTAATCTTTTCCCTGCTCGTTCCTGTTGAAAGGGTGACGTTGCTGTTTTGATAATGCGCATGCACATTATCTTCTACCCGCTCGCAAACTCAAGCCGAAATCGTAAGTGCTATCCATTGAGCATGCGTGATTCTCAGTGAACGCGTATTAACCTCAACCGAGGATTGGATTATGATTGGAAGATTCAATCAAAAAGAAAGTTATTACGTAACAGTGGGGGGAGTTTGACGGCCATATCTAAATGGAAAAAGCATATGTATTTTGGGTGATCGCTCCATACCCTTAGAGCTCATCAACATGCGATGCAGGGTAGCTGCATCTTCTATTACTGATCTAAGGTATGAAGTTATGAAGTATCGGGTGTTTACTGTCCCTTTAACCCTTCACTAGCAAAGAGAGCAGCACAGTGTGTGTTAACCCTTCACTAGCAGACAGTAGCACAGTGTGTATTAACCCTTCACTAGCACAGAGAGCAGCACAGTGTGTATTAACCTTTCACTAGCAGACAGTAGCACAGTGTGTATTAACCCTTCACTAGCACAGAGAGCAGCAGTGTGTATTAACCCTTCACTAGCAGACAGTAGCACAGTGTGTATTAACCCTTCACTAGCAGACAGTAGCACAGTGTGTATTAACCCTTCACTAGCACAGAGAGCAGCACAGTGTGTATTAACCCTTCACTAGCACAGACAGCTACATAGTGTGTAATAAACCTTCATTAACACAAAGAGTTGAACAGCACTTAGTATCCCATTGCCTGGGACAAGTAGATGAGTAACATGCATTAATAGAACAACACTTATAACAATTATAAACTTTTTAAGAAGACCAGAAAGTGACTAAAACGTTTTATCACACAATACACACAGCCTGACTCACTCACCCAGCTATGGCTACTGCACAGTCAAGAAGTAAATGGGAGGGGAACAAAGAGCAGTTCAATACTGAACTACATCTCCCAGAATACATGCAGAGAAGTCACATGTTAAGCAGCAGCCAATCAAACAAAATAAAATCTGCAACCATTTCAAAGACAAATTGGATGCTTTTTAACGTCTAAATGCTGCAAATTCATAAAATTAGTAACTGAGCACATAGTTGCCAACAGTCCCTAATTTCCAGGGACAGTCCCTAGATTTTGTTGTATGTCCCTAGATTTTTTTTGTCCCTGGAAATGTCCCTGAAAATCTCTTTTGTACAACATTTGTTGTTTGTATATATATATATACATACACACATATATACATATATACAGATAGAAGATAGATGCTAAATAGATATAGTGTATTATTTAACCCCTTAATGACAGAGGACGTACCAGGTACGTCATAGCAAATACTTCCCTTAATGACAATTGACGTACCTGGTACGTCCTCTGTTTTTTGAAGTGCTGGAAGCGATCATGATCGCTTCCAGGGGATTGTAGTGATGCCTCAATATTGAGACATTACTGCAATCCCCTATTTTACCCACCGATGCAGAAAGGGCCACTCTGTAGCCCTCTCTGCATCGGCCATTGACACTAAAACAATCCTTTCACGTTGGTGGGTGGGAGCAGCTTCCGTGATGATGTTACACTCTGTAATATTTTCTAATCACTCAGTAGTATCCGATCCGGCATTGCGGTTGCGGCCAGGGGGGGGCGGTTGCGGCGAGGGGGGCGTGGGAGGCGTGTGTGCGCGCGTGCGCGTGCACGCAAAATATGCATCACAGTATAAAAAAAGAACGATGCAGATGCAGAGGGGGATCTTTGTTGTTTAGTAAGGGATCTGGGAGGGGTGTAGATTGTTGAGGGGGGCCAGCTACACTACAGAAAAGAAATGTTTTATATAAAAAATTAAAAAAAAAACAATTTTTGGGGGCAAATTGGGTACTGGCAGACAGCTGCCAGTACCCAAGATGGCGGCAAATAGGTAGAGGGGGGTCCAGGGGAGGGTTAGAGAGATGTATGGGGGGATCAGGGAGGTTGTGGGGTAAGAGGGGATCCATCACTGCAGACTGTATGAAGAAAAAAATAAATAAAAAAAAAAATGTTTTTTATTTCAGTACTGGCAGACTTTCTGCCAGTACTTAAGATGGCGGTGACAATTGTGAGGTGGGGGAGGGAAGAGAGCTGTTTGAGGGGGGGTCAGGGGGGATCAGGGGGTGGGATGTGTCAGGTGGGAGGCTGATCTCTACACTAAAGCTAAAAATTAACCCTACAAACTATCTAATTAACCCCTTAACTGATGGGCATATTAAAGTGTGGTGCGCAGCATTTAACGGCCTTATTATTACCAAAAAGCAACGCCAAAGCCATATATGTCTGCTATTTCTGAACAAAGGGGATCCTAGAGAAGCATTTACAACCATTTGTGCCATAATTGCACAAGCTGTTTGTAAATAATTTCAGTGAGAAACCTAAAATTGTGAAAAATTTAACATTTTTTTTTTATTTGATCGTATTTGGCGGTGAAATAGTGGCATGAAATATACCAAAATGGGCCTAGATCAATAATTTGGGTTGTCTACTACACTACACTAAAGCTAAAATTAAACCTAAAAGCTCCTTACAAGCTCCCTAATTAACCCCTTCACTGCTGGGCATAATATACATGTGGTGTGCAGCGGCATTTAGCTGCCTTCTAATTACCAAAAAGCAACGCCAAAGCCATATATGTCTGCTATTTCTGAACAAAGGGGATCCCAGAGAAGTATTTACAACCATTTATGCCATAATTGCATAAGTTGTTTGTAAATAAATTCAGCGAGAAACCTAAAGTTTGTGAAAAAATTTGTGAAAAGTCAACAATTTCTTTTATTTGATTGCATTTGGCGGTGAAATGGTGGCATGAAATATACCAAAATGGGCCTAGATCAATACTTTGGGATGTCTTCTAATTAAAAATATATACATGTCAAGGGATATTGAGGGTTTCCTGAGAGATATCAGTGTTCCAATGTAGCTAGCGCTAATTTTGAAAAAAAGTGGTTTGGAAATAGCAAAGTGCTACTTGTATTTATTGCCCTATAACTTGCAAAAAAAGCAAAGAACATGTAAACATTGGGTATTTCTAAACTCGGGACAAAATTTAAAAACTATTTAGAATAGGTGTTTTTTGGTGGTTGTAGATGTGTAACAGATTTTGGGGGTCAAAGTAAGAAAAAGTGTGTTTTTTTCAATTTTTTCCTCATATTTTATATATTTTTTTATAGTAAATTATAAGATATGAGGAAAATAATTGTATCTTTAGAAAGTACATTTAATGGCGAGAAAAACGGTATATAATATGTGTGGGTACAGTAAATGAGTAAAAGGAAAATTACAGCTAAACACAAACACTGCAGAAATGTAAAAATAGCCATTGTCATTAAGGGTAAGAAAATTTAAAAATGGTCCGGTCATTAAGGGGTTAAATATAATTCATTCCTAATGGAATATTGTTATTATTGAATGGGTTCACATATTATTTGTCTTTCTAATTTTGATGCTGTGTTGTAAAAATAACCATATGCCCAGAATGTGTTCCAGAGACTGGGTAGGTGTAAGAGCTTGGTGCTGTAATCTGTATAATAAACTATGGATAAGGCTAAATTATACTATTGCTTTCAAATGGGTGTGTTTTGATTGCAGAACTGAGGGGGCGGAGCAGTTGAACAGTAGGTCGTCAATACTCCAGTAATCCGCTTGCTTACTCTGCTGCAAAGTGTCCCTGGAATTTTTTTTTTAAATGTTGGCAACTATGTGAGCACATTGTCACTGTCATATCCTCTACTAGTGCATTACAGCTACACTATATACATAAAGCTACACTATATACATAAAGCTACACTATATACATTACAGCTACACTATATAAATAAAGCTACACTATATACATAAAGCTACACAATATACATACAGCTACACTATATACATTACAGCTACACTATATACATAAAGCTACACAATATACATAAAGCTACACAATATACATAAAGCTACACTATATATATAAAGCTACACTATATACATTACAGCTACACTATATACATTACAGCTACACTATATACATAAAGCTACACTATATACATAAAGCTACACAATATACATACAGCTACACTATATACATAAAGCTACACAATATACATAAAGCTACACTATATACATAAAGCTACACTATATACATTACAGCTACACTATATACATTACAGCTACACTATATACATTACAGCTACACAATATACATAAAGCTACACTATATACATAAAGCTACACTATATACATTACAGCTACACTATATACATTACAGCTACACTATATACATTACAGCTACACAATATACATAAAGCTACACTATATACATTACAGCTAAACTATATACATTACAGCTACACTATATACATAAAGCTACACTATATACATAAAGATACACTATATACATTACAGCTACACTATATACATAAAACTACACAATATATATTAGCACTTTCACTAGCACTGAGAAGAGCTGCACTTTGTATTAACCCCTTCACCAGCACAGAGAGCAGTACAGGGTGTGATTAAGGGACACTAAACTGAAATTTCTTCTTTCGTGATTCAGATAGAGCAGCAATTTTAAGCAACTTTCTAATTTACTCCTATTATAAATATTTCTTTGTTCTCTTGCTATCTTTATTTGAAACAACAGGAATGTAGCTGGACCATTTTTGGTTCAGCATCTGGGTAGCTCTTGCTGATTGGTGGCTAAATGTAGCAAACCAATGAGCAAGCACTACCCAGGTGCTGAACTAAAAATAGGCCAGCTCTTAAAGGGACATTAAACACCTGATGAAAATTGCTGAAACCTACTTTTTCTTATTAATAAAAAATAAAGAAACCACTGCTGCCTAATTTTATCTGTTCCTCTTAGCTCAAACTTTTGAAGGAGATTGTTTTAAAATACAATGTTGATCCAGTGCTTTATATCCTATGTAAGCTGCCATATTGTAGTGTACTTTACAGGGGCACAGTAGTCACATGGTCAAGATGCAGTCATGTGACACACACACACCATATTGTCTATACATATACAGTACTTAGAGGAATCACATCTCTGCCTGCATCGTGTGAGCTGCAGTTAGGGTTGCCACCTTTTCCTTAAAAAAATACCGGCCATGTGTGGGCAGGGCCACAAAAGGGCGTGACCACAAAAAGGCAGGGCCAAAAAAGAGGCAGATTCTCTCAAAGTATTATATATGTTTAACTAATATTTTCAGATATACAAGGTTGCTGTTTTTCAATAAAGTGCTTCAATTGCAATGTGTGTGCTGGTTTTTAAGAGGTTCTGATAAAACTTTATTTTTAACATAAAACTTTGATGAGAACGGCTTCAAGGCAAATAAAGGTGTGTGTCAGCCTACACAGAAAGCAAGGGCTTGCATGAACATAAAAAAGTAAAATTAAAGGTAACGGCCCAATAGCATAACAAAAAGTCAGTCCACAAAACTTACAAAAACTAAAACATTCAGAAACTTTCTGTGTATAATAAATGACCAGAAGTCTTAAGGTCACAGTGTTCAGGCTAAAGTTATTTTAATTACAATAGAATATTAGCAGCTGTTAGTCACATTTTCTTTCCCTCATTATTTATGGATATGTGCAACAGAGTTATTGTTTCTTGAAGGTATATTTAGTGTTTGACTTAGCTGCTTTCATCACTTGGGTATTTTTTAATGCCATGTCATAAAACTCTGAGCAAGAATAAAGTAAATGATAGCGAATGCAAAGTTCGCTCTTGACTATCTGCGTACCTAACCTGTTTTCCCTTGTGTGCCCCTCTTGTATCTTGCCCCCCACATCTCCTCTTGGGGGGGGGGGGGGGCAATGGAAAAAACCTGATTTAATGGTGTTTTTTCCACAGAATGTGCTTCTGTTACTGTGCTTTCTGATAATTTCTCCTTACTTTGTAAATTATACTTGGAATAAGAATGGGGCTAGGCATTTTTTAAAATAGGGTTTAAATGAACACTCCCATCATTGGGCCTAACTGCTTGTGGTGTTTGTGTAGTGACCAGTTGTTCTTGTAATGTATTACTGCTGAGGGGGTATGGAGTATAGTTACTGTCTGTATCCTCCCCTCCTGATGCTGAACTGACACCCTGGGAGTCAATCTCACTTTCTGAGAGCTGTATTCTCCTGTGTCCCCTTTTGCCTCTGCCCCTACTTCTATTTCTATTGCCTCTCCTCTGATTACCTGAGCCTCTTCTGTTATCAAACTCTTTTCTCCTAAAGAAACAATCTTTTGTATTCCAAATGTATACTAGATTGCTATTGAAATCAGTTTGGTCTCTCAAATATTTATTATGTTTAATCTCCAATAACATTTCTTTCGCCTCTGCCACAGTGTTTTTCAATATCTGATCTAGGGCTGGGCAATCCTTATCTACACTGCGTGTATTCAATTCCTCCTGAATTAGGCATATCTTGTCTGTTATTATCTTAAGTTGCGTTGTTTTGTATTGTAATAAAACCATCATTAATTTAGCTGAACTTTCAGAAAGGGTATCATTCCATAATTGTATAAATTCCTTATCTTCAGTTGCAAAAGTGGGGAATTTGTTTATATGTAAACCCCTTGGAATCAGTCCCAAATCATTTTATTTGTTAAGAGTCAGAATGTCCCATTTTAATCTTTTTACCTTAATTAGTAGTTGTTCCATGTCCTCAAAGAGAGCCGTCAAGGTAAATTTTGTGGGATCAGTTGTGAAAATATCCTCTATTTATATGGTATGTTCATCTCTTTCTGAGGCTGTCTTTAAAGAATAAAAACTGTGTACTTGCATCTGTGGGTTGCTGTCAGTTTCTGACATCCTTAGATAAGTCCTCTTAACCTTCTCTGTATTCCGGAATAACACTGAGTAAGTATGTGTAAAGAATGGGATTCCATATTCTTGATATTAATAAACCAAACTGCAAAAGTTCACATACTCCTCAAAGTGTAAGATACTGGTCAAAATGTCAATTGACTGTGTATATCGTCACTTGTGACTAGCTGCAAAGGCTAGCAACAGGGCAACGTAGTGTGTGAGTGGCTCTGTGTTCAATAACCAAGTTCAGAAAGTAGCTGTACTTGCTGTCTTACTGCGTCCAGTCCTGGGGTGTGATCGTATAAAATCTTGCTAGTCAATCCTACAGCACTTATCAGTCCCAATAACCCAAAAGTTTACAAGATATCCTCCATACCTTGAGCCCAGGTACATCTACTGGGTGGGTTGCGACTTTCTCCATTGGTGACTTCTTATAAACGTATCCAACAAGATCATTCCAAAAACAACTAAGAGACCTAATTGATGATGGTCTAGAGTTGGGGTTCTTTGACAAAGAGACAAGTCAGTTTCTATATGTCAGTCATCCTAAAATACCAATATTCAATCACCTCCCCAAGGTGCATAAATCTCTTATTGAGGTCAAGGGGAGACCCATTGTCAGCGGAATCGGGTCACTACTAGAATATATATCGGAATGGCTGGACACTTTGCTACAGCCTATGATTAGGCCATTGGCAAGCTTTGTTTTGGACACAAAACATGTTCTCAACCTGACCTCCAACATTGAATGGTGTGTAAATTATATATGGGTTACAGTAGATGTTAAATCATTGTACTCATCCATTCCACATGACCAAGGCCTGAAAGCTATTGAATACTTATTGCACAAATATTCCACTTATGAAAATATCCTGTGTGAATTTGTGATGAGAGTTACTAACTTTATTTTGACCCATAACTTTTTTGAATTCAATGGCCAATTCTTTCTCCAAATGTGTGGTACAGCAATGGGGGCTAAGTTTGTCTCCTCCTACACCAACCTTTTCATGGGTTGATGGGAGGAGGACCACATATTTGGAAAAAAGAATCCACACAAACAGAGCATTGTTTTTTACAAGAGTTTTATCGATGATCTCCTGTTTGTATGGAAGGGGGACACTTTAAAGATTCCAAACTTCATTAATTCATTATTTGAACAAGAATGACAAGGGCATTGCATTCACTTTTGAACAGAATAAAACCAATATCAATCACCTTGATGTTACACTTACAGGGACACCAGGAACAAAAGTGTCCTCTACTATCTATTGTAAGCCTATCACAGGCAATACATTACTGAATGCTGAAAGCTGTCATCCCCAAGGTAGCCAAGGGGCAGTTCATACGTGTTAAAAGGAACTGCACTCACAACAAACAGTATGTAGTGGAAAGCAAAGAATTGGAGGCCAGACTCAGAGACAGAGGTTAAGGACCTAGGATCATTGGCAAAGCTAGGGAAACTGTGAATACAATAGACAGGAGAGAATTGGTATTGCCTAAAAAGGATACAGCACACAAGAGCAATGCTTCTAACAAAGGATTATTATGTGCAACAGATTATTCAGGAGAGTATCCTCAGATTTGCAGCATCCATAAGAAACATTTTGCATTATTATCAGCCGATGTTGACCTAACTGATCTATCCAAGAACGGGTGCCAATTCTCTTACAAGAAAAATAAAACGATTGGCAACATGGTGTCACCTACTAAATTGAAGTAACACAGCAAGGAGGATCAGCTTGGTTAATGGTCAAAGGCATGCATAACTGCAACTTCAAAGATTGTGTTGCTTTTGAGAAAGTTGTATGTGGAAGCACGTTCAAATCTTCAGCCACAGGGCAGCAGTTTGACATAAATACTTGTATTAACTGCATGTCAAAATACGTAATTGATCTTATCACCTGTAATCTATGTGAGGTACAGTATGTAGGTTTAACTACTAGGGAAGTGCGGTCCCGAATCAGGGAACATTTGTCTACCATTAGAACTAGGGATGTGTATCAATTGGTCATTAAATCCAATAAAATAGATGTGAATGCGGAGGCGGAGCTAACTGCCTAACTGAGAAGAAGCAGAAAATAAGAGCTCCGTACTACAGTTAGAAAATTTAACTATTATCTCGATAAAAAAACTCTGAGCTAAGACTTTTAATACTTTTTGTGATCAGCAGTACATGCCCGGATTTGAATGACATTAATTTCCAGAGGAATTCTGCCAAAAACGGGTTCTCCTACGATCGCCTATGTTACTGCCTTCCCCGGACACTAACCGTTGCTGAGGACATTTTAGGCTACTACCCGCCTGCAGTTAAAGGAATCATCATAAGATAAAGTCTGGGTGGCCGGCGGCTCCGGAGGGTCGGGGCTCCGCTCCGGAGCTTCGGCTAGGTGAGCAGCAAAACGGATTACAAGAGAGAACTTTAGCCGACACTCCACCGAGATCCCGTCTATACTAACAGACTTATACTAGGGACCCGCTCATTACCCCGAAGCCTTCTGGCTAACTGAGGCTACACTTGTTATAGCGGACATTTTGCCTACATACCCTTACAGATTGAGCTCTTTTTCTTTCCCTTTTGCTGGGGCGGTGGGCGAAGTGGCGCGAACGGCGGCCATCTTGCCTCCTTCTCTAAGCCTGCAGTTTGTCCATCTTTCAGGCCCTGTCCTTAGGCCATAGTTGGGGATTGATCTCACAGTCTCCCTGCTCCGCTCATTGCGGTTACACTGGAGAAAGAAGACAACGGACAGCAGCGGGCTCCCACATCCGCCTTGATCAGCTGGGTAAGATAAGCCACAGTAATCATAACAGCTCCACTGCACAGCCCATAACATACAGCTCTCACAGAGGGGCTACTAGTTGTTCCAGAGACCTCTGCCTCACTGACTTTTATACTTGGGATTACAGCAGCAGCATACTCTAAGTACTTCTCCCTCTCCATTTCCCACTGCGGCCTCCCCAGTGGGCCATATCCATGGCCCCTGCCCGGTCTCGTCCAAAGGTGACACTTTCCCCAGAGGGAGGGGATTTACTTTAATTTACACTCAGGCTGGAGACAATGTAGGTACTTTTCCAGGCCCTAACCCACTCGCCCTAAGTGAGAATCGACGAGGTGCCGGTTTTGCTAGCTGAGGGGACCTGCTAGACATATTATCTGTAACCCTTAATACACCTGGCTATCCCTAAAAAGTACTCTAAGTGTTAATATTGTGTCTGTATAAAAGAATAGCCATTAAGCTGCTGCAACAACATCAGGGTCTTTAATATTGCACACAGAGTGGAGCCCTTGGAGAGATGTTTATTGGACTAATTCTTCTGTGCATTTAACCCGGCACTATCCCAGGGCTTCATGAAGTGAAAGTTTTCACATGAGAGATATTCAGCCTCTTTGTTCCATTGTGAGGAAATGAGATGTGATTCCTGTCTTAGACCCTTGGTGAAATACTACAGGACCTGAGATACAAGTGGGCATCCACTTGCTGAATATCCAAATCAAAGTAATTGGGAGTCTGTGGGTCGAAGATCAAATATGCTATCAAGAAAAATGTCCCCATAGGCTCTAAATGTTGTACCACAAGGTGTCAAATATGCTCTGAAACACAGAGGTCTGCATAGGTTTCGATGAATCTCTTCTAGCTAATGCTTGGAGTGTGCCTAGTTGGGGTTCTACATCTGGCGGAGCTTTCTACTTACTATACTTTTCTCTTCAGACAATGAAAGGCAAAAACCAATCAGTCAGAGACTGTTTATCCAAAGCACAAGCAAAAAAGAAGGCCATGCTTCAAGACAAAACAGCTTCCCCAGAAGGGGATGTTTCAGACAGCATGCTAGACAGTGGCACAGAAGATCAATTACAACCCCCGACTAATAATTTAGTCCAGCAGATAAAGGAAGTATTCAAAATTGAATTGAAGGCAGCAATACAGGACATAAGAGCTGACATAAAAGAAATAAGCCAAAGAACTTCTGATCTGGAAGATAAAGTAGGGGAAATTATAGAAGAAATCCCAAACATCCATGGCTCTTTGCAAACTCAAACTGACAAGATAGAACAATTAGAGTCACAGCTGGAGGACCTGGAAAATAGGTCTAGGAGATCTAACGTCAGGCTAAGAAACCTTCCTGAGACATACGAAAACCTTACTGAGGTCCTCTTTCGAATTTTGAGACACCTATTACCGAAAGTTGAAGAGAATTTTTTTCTGATTGACAGAATACACAGAGCCCTCAACAAACCAAAAACCCCGAACATACCTAGGGATGTTATCCTTAAGTTTCACTATTACACTACCAAGGAACAACTCCTACAGGTAACCAGAACAAAGCCAGATGTGGAATTTGAAGGTCATAAACTCCAATTTTTCGCTGATCTTTCCCCTATAACTTTACGAAAAAGAAGAGAACTTAAACCGGTCACTATGGCCCTCATGAAGGCACAGATTAGATACCGCTGGTCTTTCCCTTTTAGACTTGTTTTTCTCTACAACAAAACTACATACTCCTGTACGTCTATTGGGGAAGGTACAGAATTACTAAGGCGTCTACAATTGCTAGATGGGGACATCCCTACGCCATTACCACCTAGACTGCCTAGGAAACAAATACACCAGATGTGGAGTAAAGTTTCTAGAGGTCCAAATTCTCATGAGAGACTTAAAACAACTCCAGGAGCAGAATCAGCTAAGCAGTCCGAGGATGAGACTGCTAGATGAAGAGACTTATTCTACAAGTATCCTAAATATCCAGTCGAACATTTCTGTGAGAACTTTGTCTCTAATGAGAACCAAGAATACTAGGTTAACTGTTTATCAAACAAGTTTGTCTTTTCCTTTTTTCTTTCTAGAGAGTCTGCGATCTGTTTGTAGCATGCTAGATTTAATGTCTTACATCCATTGTTGCTATGAACAAGATTGTTGCATTATGTGATTAACGTATGCTAGATATAAATTTGTTCTCTCTTATAACCAATGTTAGCCGTTTAGGAAAGGATCCTAGAATTCTGATCCTGGTTTGAGAATAATATCCGGTTTCTTTGCTTTTATTACGCATATAACCTATGTTAGCCATAACACTCATACACCGTGTGGTCAACATGCTTATTATATAGGAATATTAGGTATCTCATACCGATACTACTGTTGATAATTGTTATTATGTTTACTGTCTATGTTTCTCTTTTTCTAACTTTTCTTTTCTCTCTCCTGAGCACTCGTGGGACTCTAATAGAGGTAAATTGGAGGTTGATTCTGGGGAGCAGGAACAGGATGATCCGAAAATATAAATACTTCCGATACGGAGTGGTGAGGGGTTGGAACAACAGTGGAAGGGGGTTATTCGCTTAACAAAAGGTACTTAGTATGTTGTTTAAAATAATTACACATAATGTGAGGGGGCTCCATTCACATGTTAAACGAAAGAAAGCTATCGCAGAGTATAAAAGTAAACAGGCCCATGTCATAATGCTACAGGAGACCCACTTTACTTCTACACAATTTCCAAAATACTGGGATTCAGCATTTCCGATCCAGTATCATTCTTTTGGTCACAAGAAAAAGAGAGGGGTCTCTATTATTTTACACGCTTCACTGAACTTCCAAGAGGAGGAGGTAATTAGAGACTCTGAGGGTAGGTTTATAATACTTAGGGGAAAAATACATGGCAATTCGGTTGTTCTAGGGAACATATATGCTCCAAATGAAAACCAGGGACATTTTTTGGCCAAGATTAGTAAGATATTGACTTCTTGGAAAAGATATAAAATTATTTTGGGAGGAGATTTTAATCTGACACTTAATGACAAAACTGACAGATCCCCCCCCCCCCCCGCCAATACCTCACCCAAAAATTTTTTAAGCGACTTTATATTGGACCATAACCTATTGGATGTTTGGAGAATACACAATCTGGGAGTTAAAAACTACACGTACTACTCTGCAGCACATAACTCCTTTTCCAGAATAGATTATCTTTTTGTTAGCCAGATTCTTTGCCCACTAACAACGCACGCCAACATAACACAAACTAGTTGGTCTGACCACTCTATTGTTGAGGTGTCGATGAAGGGATTTTTCGACCCATCTAGAGATAGATCCTGGTCCTTAGACGCATCCCTTTTAAGAGATGAGTTAATATGTCAGAAACTGACTCAGCAAATTCGTCACTTTTGGTCGGATAATAAAAACTCAACCCCCAACCCCCTATTTATCTGGGGAGCATTTAAAGCCTTTATGAGGGGATTCTTAATCCAAGAGAAAGCAAACCTTAACAAACAAAAGAAAAAGTTGATGGAGGAAAAGAAGCAAGAGATTGAACATCTCAATAGGCTATTCATAGAGACTAGGGGCCCCAATCTAAGCAGACTAATAACAAAAAAAAAAAGGGAATTAGATAAATTATTGGACGAAGAGGCGTTGGCGTCTCTAAGGATTATTGATGCACAATATTTTATTTATGCCAATAAGCCTGATCGCATGCTTGCCAGGAAGATTAGGAACATTACTAGATCCTCTTCTATACCACAGATTCAAAATGCAGCTGGTTCCACAACTAATGACCCCTTGCAGATTGCTAATTCTTTTGCAGAATTCTACCAGTCCCTATATGGCTTGACAAGACACCAGTCAGAATCTAGATTAAGTAAAATACAGGAGTTTTTAACAGACTGCCATCTCCCTAAGCTAGAGCACGCCGCGTTGGATCAATTAAACGCCCCAATTACAGCTCAGGAAATAGTCACTGCAATTAAACAACTTAAAAGCAATAAGGCACCGGGGCCTGACGGGTATTCGGGTAGTTTCTATAAAAAATTCATGGTTGACCTGGTTCCCCACTTGGTGGAATCATTCAATTATATAATGGAGGGAGGTAGTATTCCCACTGAACTATTAATGGCTCGCATATGTGTAGTTCCTAAGCCAGGAAAAGATAAGTTTCACTGTAAAAACTATAGGCCAATATCTCTTATAAACTTAGATCTTAAGCTTCTCACAAAAATAATGGCCACTAGGTTAAACACACATATACCTAAACTCATTTCTAATGACCAGGTAGGGTTTGTCACTGGGAGAGAAGCCCCTGATAATGTGCGTAAGATTACTGACTTGATCGACTTCGCATCTAAGGAAAAAGTGCCTTCTCTGTTCCTATCTTTGGACGCAGAGAAGGCATTTGACCGAATTCACTGGGATTATATGTTTGAAACTTTAGCACAGTTTGGGATTTCAGGTTCCTTTATAAAAGCACTACAAGCCATCTATAGTACTCCATCAGCTTATCTAAGAGTAGCGGGTTACCAATCCAAGAGAATTCTCATTCGTAATGGCACCCGGCAGGGGTGCCCATTGTCGCCCCTTTTATTTGCTATATGCATTGAACCCCTAGCCGCTAGCATTAGGAACCAAAGGGACATTTCGGGTATAACAGTAGGTAAAACAGAACACAAACTTTCATTATTCGCTGATGACATCATACTCACGATTAGCAAACCACTATTGTCTTTACCAATCTTATATGAGCTTTTGTCAAGGTTTAGCACCCTATCGGGTTATAAAATTAATAACGATAAATGTGAGGCGATCGAGGTCCATCTCCCCAACCATACCAAAAAATTGTTAGAAATTAACTTTAACTTTAAGTGGGCCGCCCAAGCAATTAAGTACCTTGGTGTATTAATACCATACAATTTAAAGGAGCTCTACAAACTTAATTACCCCCCGCTATATAAATATCTGTACAACGAAATGAAAACCTGGAGCACGTATAAAATTTCATTTTATGGCAAAATGGTGGTTAGTAAGATGGTGATACTTCCAAAACTATTATACTTATTTAGATCGTTGCCTATTGATATCCCTCCCAGGGATCTTAAAAAGGTCCAAAGAAACATCTTTGAATTCATTTGGGCTAATAAAAAAGCGAGAATAAATAGAAGCACCCTCCTGAAACCCAAATCAGAGGGCGGATTGGGAGTGCCTGATATCATATTCTACTTTAATGCAGCTAGATTAGCTCAGATGGCGCTCCTGCATAACTCTGTTAGCGAATTAGCATGGGTTCATCTAGAGAGAGATATGTTGGAACTCAACCCAATATACCAGATCTTTTGGACACTTAAAAAGGATAGACCAGGTCTTTGGACGAAATACATTTCAATAGCACACACTTTGGGTACCTGGGATAATCTACAAAAAAGATATAAACTAATCCCATTGGGTTCACCTCTGACACCACTGTGGACATTCTCGGACAGTGACAACAACCAAGTTAAGGTGATATGGGCCAACAAAGGTTTATACAGAATAGCTGATACCCTGCGAAACTCTGAGACCATCACGTTCCAACACTATAACGATATCTTGCCCCTCACGCCACACTCCTGGTTTCATTACCTCCAATTAAAATCTAGAATAGACGAAGTCCGCAAGCAGAGAACCTCAAACAGCCCTACGCTATTTGAGAAAGTTTGTAGCTCCAACTCTAGAACTAGGGGCACAATTTCTAGCTTATACAAATTTCTTTTCACAAAACAAAAGTCGGAGAAGCTATACTTTATTAAAAAATGGGAAAATGAGATTAACATTACTAGAGACGCAGGAGAATGGGCCACTATGATCCAAAAGGGCCTGGCTTGCTCAATAAGTGCAAACTTAAAAGAAAACTACATTAAAACAACATATAGGTGGTATAATTATCCAAATAGATTTAAATATCATCAACTAGATACCAATATAGTAGGCTCAGTACAATGTTACAGAGGTTGCCACTCAGAAGGTACCTATGTTCATATGTGGTGGGAATGCCACGATAGTAAGAGAATATGGGAGTCCACCTCTGAGCTACTTAGTAAGATTTTTGATAGACAAATTACATTAACTATTGAGCAGGCTCTTTTACATTTTCCTATTGAAGGTCTCAATCGACAATCATTAAAATTAGTGGGTATAATATGTACCGCTGTTAGAACAGTGATAGCGAAATTCTGGAAAACCACAGTGCCCGACTACGACATTATAATAAACAAAATTAGATATTATCATCAAATGGAATCCATAGCATCTTCCTTGTTAGACAAAAGACAGGAATTTCTCAAAATATGGGAGGAATGGATAGTTTGGGAAGATTCTATGAGAATGCAAGCGAGGAGGGCGTTGGGAGATAAAGTAGGTCAGGAAGGCGGACATGTTAGATAGGACCCCCACGAGTGCTCCATCCACTCTTCTCTTTACCTCTCTTCTTTTTTCCATTCCTCTCTGCCTTAAAAATGGAAAAATGTTCTTTCTATTCTTTTTCTTCTATTACTACTTTAAGAATTATAGGTAATATAATAGAAGCCTCCCTCTAATTCAACATATATGGTAACTGTAAGATTCATTTATACAATTTCTAAGTTAAAGAGAAATAAGCTAGAACATGACTGCCTGCAGTTTGTATTATGGATTAATATTACTCTCTGAACTGCCCTGTAATGCAATGTTTGTTACCATTCATGTATTGGTTTGGAAGGTTTCAATAAAAATATTTTCAAAAAAAAAAAATAGATGTGAATGCATATGAGTAAATTATCTTAATATTTAATTTCTCAAAACAATACGTACATATGCATATTAGTAATATATATAAAAACAATCAATATATAAAAAAACAATCAAAATAAAATCAAAGTAAAAGCATTTATAGATTGGATCATTCAGAAAAATCAAAGTAAAAGCATTTATAGATTGGATCAATCAGAAAAATATTTTAAATAACTTCCTAGGTAGATACACAGAGGAGAGGACGTCTCCACCTCCTCAAACAAAATCTCCAAAGAGCAATGTGTTATGCTTGGGAATAGTAGCGTTCCACCTTTATGTAATTGCAAGTCACTTCTTTGTAGTATACTTTACAATGTTGCACAAAAATGTTGCAAAAAAATATGAAAAAGGTGCTTCATGTGCTTGAAAGAGAGTTATTGGTTGTTATTTTCACAGTCTCTGGTGACTAGCAGGTTAATGTGTAGCAAATAAATAAATATGTAGCTCCAAGAAACACTTTGATCGTTGTTCCGTGTATAAATAGTTGCCTTTATATACACTCTTAGTGCTGTAAAGTTCAGTGCAGAATAAGTAATTACAGGCAGGTATACTTTACCGGTCACCCTTGGTTTGCGATCTCTGACGTGGATGTTTTTTGGCGTCCTTTTGGCCCTGTGTCGACCTGTCGGATAACGCTCTCACCTCTGACCTTGATATAGTGATGTCAGCACTTTTCATCAGTGACGGGTACTGCCACTCCGGTCTCTCCAGGTATCCACTTCGCTATAGGTGTGCCGGTAACCTGCTTGTATACCTCTTTCTTTAGATGCCAGTAGTAATCATCCGGATTTTTAAAACTCTGCGCAGAGTATTGGATTGCCTGCTCGGCTGGTAGCTGATCCGGGTTCTTTCTTGCAATAGCTCCTTCGAGGATACGTCTACGCGTTTCACCGTAGTGTAGGCTTTGTCAAGACTGATCTTTCGAGGAGCTGTTTGTCAGGTTTAAATACCCCGCCTTTCGTTTTCATTGGTTGGTGCTTTTTTTGTTGAAGGAGTGTATATAGGAAGTCGTGATCATCCACAGTGTTTCTTATTTTTTGTTGTTGCTACATATCGTTATTCCTTCTTCTCTCTTCGTAGGTGGAGTGTATATTTAAGTTTGAATTGTGCTTAAGCATACAAATAGACTGCAATATTAATAGGTGGAGATATAGTTCATAGTAGATCTCATTTGTTAGATTAATACTAATATTGGAGATAATAAATATATTAAATATCAAAATGAAAGAAAGAGGTTAAAGACTGAAAAATTACAAAATATAAATTAGAGAAATAAAAAGAAATGAAAGAGTAAAAAGTAATAAAATTAGAAGATAAACATTCGAAAATAAAATATAAGAAAATAAAAATTAGGAAATAAAAAATAATAAAAATCAACACATGGTAAATGACTATATAATGGGATCAGCTTTATCCTATTTGTGTTTATGCTAGGGATATAGTATATTCTAACTATTTGTATTAGATTGGATATGGATATATATATATATATATATATATATACAGAGACACCTCCAAGCTTATATGCAGCTTTGTGAGGGTCTCCGCATACATATACATAGATGCGGAGGAGTTAATACATTTATCATATCTCTATGTGAGAGATTTCTTCTATTTTAATTCTATTTTTAATTGGAGATGTTATAGTTTGCTGGTTCAATTATAATCATATTTTTTGATATCCACCTATTTTGGTCTACACTCATTTAAGATCAGATCTATTGGTCACCTAGATATCTTTATTCTACCATAAAAGGATTTGTATCTAATTCTGAATTTAGCCCTTTTGGGTGCAAAGTGTCCATATTGTAAATGTATTCGGCTTCTTTCTTTAGTATAACTTTTTCAAAATTCCCTCCCCGCCATGGTTTCTTTACTTTTTTAATGCCCCAGTATAATAGACCTTTGGTGCTGTTATTGTGTACTGTCCTAAAATGTTCGTAGAGGTGTGTATCTAGATGTCCTTTCTCTATGTTCCATATATGTTCTCGAATCCTTGTGCGGAGGCATCTAGTTGTCTCGCCTAAGTATTGCAGTTTACAACTACATTGAAGTACATATATAATGTTATGGTCACTACATCTAATAGTCTAGTTGATTTTAGCTATATAGTCATTGTTTGTTGCTTTCACTTCTTTGGTCTTGTTACTGTACTTGCATGCTTTGCAACTGTAGCATGGAAAGAATCCTGTTATTCGTTTCCCTTTTAGATCTCTATCTCCCTTTGTGTTTCCTTGTGTGAACTCACTGGGGGCTAGTACACTTTTCATATTTTTCGCCTTCCTATATATGAAGTTTGGGTTCGATGTTAATTTCTCTCCTAAGATAGGATCATCCTGCAATAAATGCCAATGCTTTCTTACAATTTTTTCTATGGATTTGTGGTCACTATTATAGTCCGTAATAAATGGGATTTTGAGTTTCTCTCCCTCATCTTTCTTCCTTGCTGCACTGCTAGTTGATTGTGTGTTTGGTTCATACTGTTCCCTCCCAGATTGTATTGCTAATTTCACTATATCTTGATTGTAACCCCTTTCTAAAAACCTCTCTTCTAAAATTTTTATTTGTGTGTCATAATCTGTTACTCTTGAGCAATTTCTACTGATTCTTAGACACTGGCTTTTGGGGATATTAGTTATCCACCTAGAAAGGTGGCAGCTTTCAGAATGGATATACCCATTTGCATCCACTTTCTTGAAGTGGTTTTTTGTATATAAAGTTTTGTTATCGATGAAGATGTCTAAATCTAGAAACGTTATAGTTTGATCATTTGTTTCATATGTAAATTTCAATCCATCATTATTTAGATTCATATCATTAAACATTTTCACTAGACCTTGTTCATCTCCCTGCCATACTATCAATACATCATCTATATAGCGTTTGAAGAGCACGAGATTCGCACCCAGATCATGTGTCCCTAGGAATCTTTGTTCCCAGAGCCCCATGAAAAGATTTGCGTAACTGGGTGCGAATCTCGTGCCCATCGCTGTGCCCTTTGTTTGTGTGAATATTTTATTGTTGAAAACGAATATGTTGTTATTTAATATAAATTCTATCCCTTTTAGTATAAAGGTTTTTTGATTTTCGGGCATGGTATTATCAGTATCCAGAAAATGCCTTACTGCTTCGAGGCCTTTATTATGTGCAATGCTCGTATATAGAGCTGTGACGTCACAGGTTGCTAACCTGTAGTTGTCACACCATTCTAAACTGTTCAGAAGGGTTAGTGCATCACTTGTATCTTTCAGGTAGGTAGGTAGCGTTTTTACATATTTTTGTAACTGGATATCGATGTATTGGGACAGGTTCGCTGTCAGCGAAACTATCCCAGATATAATAGGTCTGCCGGGGGGAGCTGTTAGATGCTTGTGGATTTTTGGCAAGAAGTAGAAGATTGCCATTTTTGGGTATTCTTGATTTATGAAATTAAATTCTTTAGTTGTTAGTATATTGTCATTTTTTGCCTCAGTTAATAATAGTTTTAGCTTCTCTGCTGTCTTATTCAAAGGGTTAAGTTTTAATTCCTGATATGTGGTTTTATCATTAAGTATCCTATTCGCTTCCTCCAAATAGTATTCAGTGTCCATTACCACAATTCCCCCGCCCTTGTCGGCGGGTTTTATTGTTATATTTTTATTATTTTTCAGATTATCCAGTGTTTGTTTTTCATCTTTATTTAAATTATATTTTGTTTTCACTTGGTTGTGTTTAAACTTAGCTAAGTCTTTCTGTAACATCTTTTCAAAGATTTCAATATGGCTTCCTTTTTCGTGAGTTGGATAAAATGAAGATTTGGGTTTCAAAGTGGTATGTATAACACTTGGTATTGTCTCTGCACTTTCTGTGGTCATACAATTGATTCTTGTCTCTATTATATTTCTTTCTACGGGATTTTTTAAGAAATACCTTTTTAGGGTTAGTCTACGGATAAATTGATTTATGTGAATGTGTGTTTCGAATTTATTTAATCTCTGTGTGGGTGCAAAAGTTAAACCTTTTTTGAGGACCTTTTTTTCATTCCTAGACAGTTCTATTTTGCTAATATTGAAAATTCCCTTCTCATCTATCTCCATCTTTTTTGTTCTTGTTCGTATTCCTCCCCTGGTTCCTCTATGTTTCTTTTTCTCTCTAATCGAGGGGTCTTGGACACTGGGCCTAACCCTAAAAAATCAGCTGATGATCCCTGGAGTGGGGAGTTAGGAATATCATTGGTTGTATCTACTACTTTCTGTCCTTGATCATTTTGATGTGTGCGTCTATTACTAGAGGGCACTCTCCAATCTTTATCGTAGTTATTTTGTCTGAACCTCCCTCTTGGTTCCCTATTGTCTCTTGCTTGATTTGAAATGTATTGTTCTCTGTTGTACCCATTTCTATAGTCATTTCTATAGTCATTAGGATGTGTATTCCAATTTTGTGAATCGTAATTATTCCTATACTCATTGGAATACGTGTTCCAATTAGATGTACCATAATGGCTATTATAATTTCTTCTGTATCCATTCCCATTTTGTTCATAGTTACTTCTGAAATTATTTCTAGAGAAATAATAATTATTATTATTTCTTCTATAATTTGGTCTGGATTCATTCCAATTGGAATTATCTCCATTGTAATTCCTATTAAAATCCCTTATTTTTATATTCTTTTCTCTGTGCCAGTTAGTGTTATGATGTGTATAATATTGTTCTCGATGTGATTCTGGATAGTGATTTAGTCCTCCACCTCCTGATTGTGTAGTGTTGTTTATATTCTTCTTTTTTTGTTTATGTTTTCTTGATACAATAGTCCATGTGCTATCAGTAGTGTTTGTATTTTCTTCTCCTATAATTGTATTAGTGACCTCTATCATTTCTTTATAATCATTTTGATCTCTAGCCATTTTCTTACTTTTTATGGAGATCAATTCAGTTTTTTTGTGTTTGAGTGTTTCTATAATTTCTATTTGCCTGTCTTTACAGAATTTACTTTCCTGGTGATTCTCTAGTGCATTCTTAATTTCAGTGATTCTGGTTTCAAAAGTGTCTAGTGAGATGTTACGTGCTTTTTTAATTATATTGATTAATACAAAGGATGTGTTGTCTAAAGCTGTTTGCCACTCTTTTTTAAGATCATCATTTAATTCAAAGGTACATTCTTTATCTAATCTTAATCCTCGCGGTATTATTTGTAAACTGACATATCTATCTAGATATGCCAATTCCATCTTCTGTTTTAATTCTTTGATCAGTATATTTTCCAATTCATGCATTATTTCTGTTAAATTAGTATTTTCACCAACTATGGGAGTGTTATTACAAGTGTGTATTTCTGTCAGTAGATTTTGTCTTACTTTGAAAACTTCCATTATAATTACTCAAAGGTATGACTCAATAGATATGTGAGGCTGCTCGCTTAAATGTGAGAAAAGGATAGATATAGAAAGTGTATTTATAAGTAGCGCCTTACTTACACCCTATTAGCTGTTTATTGGAATAATCTCACAAATATTCTGAGGTTGAGGATAAAGGAAAAAAATATAAACAGCGCTTCACCTATATATAAATATAGGATAGCTAGGGATGTGTATCAATTGGTCATTAAATCCAATAAAATAGATGTGAATGCATATGAGTAAATTATCTTAATATTTAATTTCTCAAAACAATACGTACATATGCATATTAGTAATATATATAAAAACAATCAATATATAAAAAAACAATCAAAATAAAATCAAAGTAAAAGCATTTATAGATTGGATCATTCAGAAAAATCAAAGTAAAAGCATTTATAGATTGGATCAATCAGAAAAATATTTTAAATAACTTCCTAGGTAGATACACAGAGGAGAGGACGTCTCCACCTCCTCAAACAAAACCTTTTTCATATTTTTTTGCAACATTTTTGTGCAACATTGTTAAGTATACTACAAAGAAGTGACTTGCAATTACATAAAGGTGGAACGCTACTATTCCCAAGCATAACACATTGCTCTTTGGAGATTTTGTTTGAGGAGGTGGAGACGTCCTCTCCTCTGTGTATCTACCTAGGAAGTTATTTAAAATATTTTTCTGATTGATCCAATCTATAAATGCTTTTACTTTGATTTTTCTGAATGATTCAATCTATAAATGCTTTTACTTTGATTTTATTTTGATTGTTTTTTATATATTGATTGTTTTTATATATATTACTAATATGCATATGTACGTATTGTTTTGAGAAATTAAATATTAAGATAATTTACTCATATGCATTCACATCTATTTTATTGGATTTAATGACCAATTGATACACATCCCTAGCTATCCTATATTTATATATAGGTGAAGCGCTGTTTATATTTTTTTCCTTTATCCTCAACCTCAGAATATTTGTGAGATTATTCCAATAAACAGCTAATAGGGTGTAAGTAAGGCGCTACTTATAAATACACTTTCTATATCTATCCTTTTCTCACATTTAAGCGAGCAGCCTCACATATCTATTGAGTCATACCTTTGAGTAATTATAATGGAAGTTTTCAAAGTAAGACAAAATCTACTGACAGAAATACACACTTGTAATAACACTCCCATAGTTGGTGAAAATACTAATTTAACAGAAATAATGCATGAATTGGAAAATATACTGATCAAAGAATTAAAACAGAAGATGGAATTGGCATATCTAGATAGATATATCAGTTTACAAATAATACCGCGAGGATTAAGATTAGATAAAGAATGTACCTTTGAATTAAATGATGATCTTAAAAAAGAGTGGCAAACAGCTTTAGACAACACATCCTTTGTATTAATCAATATAATTAAAAAAGCACGTAACATCTCACTAGACACTTTTGAAACCAGAATCACTGAAATTAAGAATGCACTAGAGAATCACCAGGAAAGTAAATTCTGTAAAGACAGGCAAATAGAAATTATAGAAACACTCAAACACAAAAAAACTGAATTGATCTCCATAAAAAGTAAGAAAATGGCTAGAGATCAAAATGATTATAAAGAAATGATAGAGGTCACTAATACAATTATAGGAGAAGAAAATACAAACACTACTGATAGCACATGGACTATTGTATCAAGAAAACATAAACAAAAAAAGAAGAATATAAACAACACTACACAATCAGGAGGTGGAGGACTAAATCACTATCCAGAATCACATCAAGAACAATATTATACACATCATAACACTAACTGGCACAGAGAAAAGAATATAAAAATAAGGGATTTTAATAGGAATTACAATGGAGATAATTCCAATTGGAATGAATCCAGACCAAATTATAGAAGAAATAATAATAATTATTATTTCTCTAGAAATAATTTCAGAAGTAACTATGAACAAAATGGGAATGGATACAGAAGAAATTATAATAGCCATTATGGTACATCTAATTGGAACACGTATTCCAATGAGTATAGGAATAATTACGATTCACAAAATTGGAATACACATCCTAATGACTATAGAAATGACTATAGAAATGGGTACAACAGAGAACAATACATTTCAAATCAAGCAAGAGACAATAGGGAACCAAGAGGGAGGTTCAGACAAAATAACTACGATAAAGATTGGAGAGTGCCCTCTAGTAATAGACGCACACATCAAAATGATCAAGGACAGAAAGTAGTAGATACAACCAATGATATTCCTAACTCCCCACTCCAGGGATCATCAGCTGATTTTTTAGGGTTAGGCCCAGTGTCCAAGACCCCTCGATTAGAGAGAAAAAGAAACATAGAGGAACCAGGGGAGGAATACGAACAAGAACAAAAAAGATGGAGATAGATGAGAAGGGAATTTTCAATATTAGCAAAATAGAACTGTCTAGGAATGAAAAAAAGGTCCTCAAAAAAGGTTTAACTTTTGCACCCACACAGAGATTAAATAAATTCGAAACACACATTCACATAAATCAATTTATCCGTAGACTAACCCTAAAAAGGTATTTCTTAAAAAATCCCGTAGAAAGAAATATAATAGAGACAAGAATCAATTGTATGACCACAGAAAGTGCAGAGACAATACCAAGTGTTATACATACCACTTTGAAACCCAAATCTTCATTTTATCCAACTCACGAAAAAGGAAGCCATATTGAAATCTTTGAAAAGATGTTACAGAAAGACTTAGCTAAGTTTAAACACAACCAAGTGAAAACAAAATATAATTTAAATAAAGATGAAAAACAAACACTGGATAATCTGAAAAATAATAAAAATATAACAATAAAACCCGCCGACAAGGGCGGGGGAATTGTGGTAATGGACACTGAATACTATTTGGAGGAAGCGAATAGGATACTTAATGATAAAACCACATATCAGGAATTAAAACTTAACCCTTTGAATAAGACAGCAGAGAAGCTAAAACTATTATTAACTGAGGCAAAAAATGACAATATACTAACAACTAAAGAATTTAATTTCATAAATCAAGAATACCCAAAAATGGCAATCTTCTACTTCTTGCCAAAAATCCACAAGCATCTAACAGCTCCCCCCGGCAGACCTATTATATCTGGGATAGGTTCGCTGACAGCGAACCTGTCCCAATACATCGATATCCAGTTACAAAAATATGTAAAAACGCTACCTACCTACCTGAAAGATACAAGTGATGCACTAACCCTTCTGAACAGTTTAGAATGGTGTGACAACTACAGGTTAGCAACCTGTGACGTCACAGCTCTATATACGAGCATTGCACATAATAAAGGCCTCGAAGCAGTAAGGCATTTTCTGGATACTGATAATACCATGCCCGAAAATCAAAAAAGCTTTATACTAAAAGGGATAGAATTTATATTAAATAACAACATATTCGTTTTCAACAATAAAATATTCACACAAACAAAGGGCACAGCGATGGGCACGAGATTCGCACCCAGTTACGCAAATCTTTTCATGGGGCTCTGGGAACAAAGATTCCTAGGGACACATGATCTGGGTGCGAATCTCGTGCTCTTCAAACGCTATATAGATGATGTATTGATAGTATGGCAGGGAGATGAACAAGGTCTAGTGAAAATGTTTAATGATATGAATCTAAATAATGATGGATTGAAATTTACATATGAAACAAATGATCAAACTATAACGTTTCTAGATTTAGACATCTTCATCGATAACAAAACTTTATATACAAAAAACCACTTCAAGAAAGTGGATGCAAATGGGTATATCCATTCTGAAAGCTGCCACCTTTCTAGGTGGATAACTAATATCCCCAAAAGCCAGTGTCTAAGAATCAGTAGAAATTGCTCAAGAGTAACAGATTATGACACACAAATAAAAATTTTAGAAGAGAGGTTTTTAGAAAGGGGTTACAATCAAGATATAGTGAAATTAGCAATACAATCTGGGAGGGAACAGTATGAACCAAACACACAATCAACTAGCAGTGCAGCAAGGAAGAAAGATGAGGGAGAGAAACTCAAAATCCCATTTATTACGGATTATAATAGTGACCACAAATCCATAGAAAAAATTGTAAGAAAGCATTGGCATTTATTGCAGGATGATCCTATCTTAGGAGAGAAATTAACATCGAACCCAAACTTCATATATAGGAAGGCGAAAAATATGAAAAGTGTACTAGCCCCCAGTGAGTTCACACAAGGAAACACAAAGGGAGATAGAGATCTAAAAGGGAAACGAATAACAGGATTCTTTCCATGCTACAGTTGCAAAGCATGCAAGTACAGTAACAAGACCAAAGAAGTGAAAGCAACAAACAATGACTATATAGCTAAAATCAACGAGACTATTAGATGTAGTGACCATAACATTATATATGTACTTCAATGTAGTTGTAAACTGCAATACTTAGGCGAGACAACTAGATGCCTCCGCACAAGGATTCGAGAACATATATGGAACATAGAGAAAGGACATCTAGATACACACCTCTACGAACATTTTAGGACAGTACACAATAACAGCACCAAAGGTCTATTATACTGGGGCATTAAAAAAGTAAAGAAACCATGGCGGGGAGGGAATTTTGAAAAAGTTATACTAAAGAAAGAAGCCGAATACATTTACAATATGGACACTTTGCACCCAAAAGGGCTAAATTCAGAATTAGATACAAATCCTTTTATGGTAGAATAAAGATATCTAGGTGACCAATAGATCTGATCTTAAATGAGTGTAGACCAAAATAGGTGGATATCAAAAAATATGATTATAATTGAACCAGCAAACTATAACATCTCCAATTAAAAATAGAATTAAAATAGAAGAAATCTCTCACATAGAGATATGATAAATGTATTAACTCCTCCGCATCTATGTATATGTATGCGGAGACCCTCACAAAGCTGCATATAAGCTTGGAGGTGTCTCTGTATATATATATATATATATATATATATATATCCATATCCAATCTAATACAAATAGTTGGAATATACTATATCCCTAGCATAAACACAAATAGGATAAAGCTGATCCCATTATATAGTCATTTACCATGTGTTGATTTTTATTATTTTTTATTTCCTAATTTTTATTTTCTTATATTTATTTTCGAATGTTTATCTTCTAATTTTATTACTTTTTACTCTTTAATTTCTTTTTATTTCTCTAATTTATATTTTGTAATTTTTCAGTCTTTAACCTCTTTCTTTCATTTTGATATTTAATATATTTATTATCTCCAATATTAGTATTAATCTAACAAATGAGATCTACTATGAACTATATCTCCACCTATTAATATTGCAGTCTATTTGTATGCTTAAGCACAATTCAAACTTAAATATACACTCCACCTACGAAGAGAGAAGAAGGAATAACGATATGTAGCAACAACAAAAAATAAGAAACACTGTGGATGATCACGACTTCCTATATACACTCCTTCAACAAAAAAAGCACCAACCAATGAAAACGAAAGGCGGGGTATTTAAACCTGACAAACAGCTCCTCGAAAGATCAGTCTTGACAAAGCCTACACTACGGTGAAACGCGTAGACGTATCCTCGAAGGAGCTATTGCAAGAAAGAACCCGGATCAGCTACCAGCCGAGCAGGCAATCCAATACTCTGCGCAGAGTTTTAAAAATCCGGATGATTACTACTGGCATCTAAAGAAAGAGGTATACAAGCAGGTTACCGGCACACCTATAGCGAAGTGGATACCTGGAGAGACCGGAGTGGCAGTACCCGTCACTGATGAAAAGTGCTGACATCACTATATCAAGGTCAGAGGTGAGAGCGTTATCCGACAGGTCGACACAGGGCCAAAAGGACGCCAAAAAACATCCACGTCAGAGATCGCAAACCAAGGGTGACCGGTAAAGTATACCTGCCTGTAATTACTTATTCTGCACTGAACTTTACAGCACTAAGAGTGTATATAAAGGCAACTATTTATACACGGAACAACGATCAAAGTGTTTCTTGGAGCTACATATTTATTTATTTGCTACACATTAACCTGCTAGTCACCAGAGACTGTGAAAATAACAACCAATAACTCTCTTTCAAGCACATGAAGCACCTTTTTCATATTTTTTTGCAACATTTTTGTGCAACATTGTAAAGTATACTACAAAGAAGTGACTTGCAATTACATAAAGGTGGAACGCTACTATTCCCAAGCATAACACATTGCTCTTTGGAGATTTTGTTTGAGGAGGTGGAGACGTCCTCTCCTCTGTGTATCTACCTAGGAAGTTATTTAAAATATTTTTCTGATTGATCCAATCTATAAATGCTTTTACTTTGATTTTTCTGAATGATCCAATCTATAAATGCTTTTACTTTGATTTTATTTTGATTGTTTTTTTATATATTGATTGTTTTTATATATATTACTAATATGCATATGTATGTATTGTTTTGAGAAATTAAATATTAAGATAATTTACTCATATGCATTCACATCTATTTTATTGGATTTAATGACCAATTGATACACATCCCTAGCTATCCTATATTTATATATAGGTGAAGCGCTGTTTATATTTTTTTCCTTTATCCTCAACCTCAGAATATTTGTGAGATTATTCCAATAAACAGCTAATAGGGTGTAAGTAAGGCGCTACTTATAAATACACTTTCTATATCTACCATTAGAACTGGCAGATCAAGTACCCCCATAGTACAACATTTTGTGCAGGTTCACGATAAAAACACAGAAAGCTTCAAATGGACAGCCATTAAAAGGCTAACTACACCTTCGAGGGGAGGAGAAAGAGAAAAGTCCTGGGCAAACAGGAGGTTTTCTGGATCTTCAAACTAAAAACCAGAACACCGTTTGAACTCCACATATGATTTAATAAACTACTGGCAGTAGTGACACTAATCCTCTATCACACAAGCATGCGCCCACAGCATATGATAGACAGCGCATAACTACTAACCAGGTCAGTAATGCAGCGAATATCCCTAAATTGCATTACTGTTATCATTTTAGAAAGTATAGTATGAATAGAATTGCAAACTTAACAGTAGTGAGATTATGAGTTTGTTTATGTTGAGAAAATGTAAGCTCTTGAATAAACTAGCATCCAATGTTGTCTAAAAGGGCACATATGATATATATTTTTTGAACTTAAATGTTTAAGTGATAAGACATTCATGTAGACCATACATGCTAAAACAAATTTGTAAAGTGACAACGATTATTATTTCTATGTAAATTGGTATAAGTGGTGCTACCAACTGTCTGGATGTTAAAGTGTATTGCATTGTGTACATGTGATTTGATTTTATAGGTTAACCAATGGGTAACATGAAGACCCTACAAAAAGGGCCAATCGGAATTAAGGTAGGAAAAATCTGATTGGCTGATCCAATCAGATTGAGTTTGCATTCTATTGGCTGATCGGAACAGCCAATAGAATGCAAGCTCAATCTGATTGGCTGATTGGATCAGCCAATCGGATTGAACTTGAATCTGATTGGCTGATTGCATCAGCCAATCAGATTTTTCCTACCTTAATTCCCGATTGGCTGATAGAATCCTATCAGCCAATCAGGAATTCGAGGGACGCCATCTTGGATGACGTCACTTAAAGGAATATCTATTCGTCAGGTAGGCGTCGTTGGAAGAGGATGGCTCCGCGTCGGCTCGTTTGAAGAAGGCTCCGCTTCGCTCCGGATGGATGAAGATTGAAGACGCCGCATGGATGAAGACTTCTATTGGATGGAAGACCTCTTCAGCGCCCCTTGGATGATGACTTCGGCCGCTGCGGATGTCCTCTTCTGTTCCATCGGTGGTCGGCTGGCTGAAGACGGCTAAAGGTAGGATGATCTTCAGGGGGTTAGTGTTAGGTTTTTTAAGGGGGGTTTGGGTGGGTTAGAGTAGGGGTATGTGGGTGGTGGGTTTTAATGTTGGGGGGGTTGTATTTTTTTGTACATGCAAAAGAGCCGATTACTTTGGGGCATGCCCCGCAAAAGGCCCTTTTAAGGGCTGGTAAGGTAATAGAGCTGTTAACTTTTGTAATTTAGAATAGGGTAGGGCATTTTTGTATTTTGGGGGGCTTTGTTATTTTATTAGGGGGCTTAGATTAGGTGTAATTAGCTTAAAAATCTTGTAATATTCTTTTATTTTTTGTAACTTAGTTTTTTTTTATTTTTTGTACGTTAGGTAGTTTATTTAATTGTATTTAATTGTAGGTATTTGTAGTTAATTAATTTAATTTATTTAATAGTAGTGTAGTATTAGGTTTAATTGTAACTTAGGTTAGGATTTATTTTACAGGTAATTTTGTATTTCTTTTAGCTAGGTAGCTATTAAATAGTTAATAACTATTTAATAACTATTCTACCTAGTTAAAATAAATACAAAGTTACCTGTACAATAAATATAAATCCTAAAATAGCTACAATATAATTATTAATTACATTGTAGCTATCTTAGGGTTTATTTTACAGCTAAGTATTTAGTTTTAAATAGGAATAATTTAGTTAATGATAGTGTAGTGTTAGGTGTAATTGTAACTTAGGTTAGTTTTTATTTTACAGGTAAATTTGTCTTTATTTGAACTAGGTAGCTATTAAATAGTTAATAACTATTTAATAGCTATTGTACCTAGTTAAAATAAATTGAAATTTGCCTGTAAAATAAAAATAAATCCTAAAATAGCTACAATATAATTATTAGTAATATTGTAGCTATATTAGGGTTTATTTTAAAGGTAAGTATTTAGTTTTAAATAGGATTAATTTAGTTAATAAGAGTAATTTTTATTTAGATTTATTAAAATAATATTTAAGTTAGGGGGGGTGTTAGGGTTAGTGTTAGACTTATGTTTAGGGGTTAATTAGTTTAATATAGATGGCGGTGGTATAGGGGGGCAGGATAGGGGTTAATAAATTTATTATAGGTGGCGGCAGTATGGGGGGGCAGGATAGGGGTTAATAGGTATTATGTAGGTGGCGGCAGGGTCCGTGAGCGGCGGTTTAGGGGTTAATCAGTTTATTAGAGTGGCGGTGGACTCCAGGAGCGGCAGTTTAGGGGGTAATACATTTATTATAGTTGCAGCGGTGTAGGGGGGCAGATTAGGGGTGTTTAGACTCGGGGTACATGTTAGGGTGTTAGGTGTAGACAGCTCCCACAGGAATCAATGGGATGTCGGGCAGCAGCGAACATGAACTTTCGCTATGGTCAGACTCCCATTGATTCCTATGGGATCCGCCGCCTCCAGGGCGTTGGATTGTAAACCAGGTACGCTGGGCCGGAAAAGTGCCGAGCGTACCTGGTAGTCATTTGATAACTTCCAAAAGTAGTCAGATTGTGCCGAACTTGCGTTCGGAACATCTGGAGTGACGTAAGAATCGATCTGTGTCGGACTGAGTCCAGCGGATCGGAGCTTACGTCACAAAATTCTACTTTTGCCGGGCAGCAGAGCTTGATAACTTAGGCGAATCAGCCTCGCCACAAATACGCTGCGGAATTCCAACGTATTTGAGGTTGACGGCTTGATAACTAAAGGCCTTTGAGTAGTATGTGAACTTTTGCAATTTGCCTAGATGCAGCCCAGATCATGATGTTATCAGTGGGCTGAGCTTGGCAGCCATTTAAAAGTGGCCAGAGACAATATTCATTTTAAAATAACTTTTTTACTGTTCTTGCTGAACGATATATAAAAGGTGCAGGAGGCTATTTGCAGCTTAATCTAAGGTAAGACTTTAAGATGACTAAGGTGTAGACTGTCCCTTTAACTCCTGCAAAGTCAGCTATATAGAGCAGCAATTAACTACTGGGAGCTAGCTGAGCATATCTGGTGAGCCAATGATGAGACATGTGTGTAGCCACCAGTCAGCTCTCAGTAGTACATAAGTTTGATAACAGAAGTGAAATTAAAAGTATCATAAAATTCCACATTCTATCTGAATCATGAAAGTGTAATTTCCTATCCCTTTAAGTATGAGCTAAGTAACAGAAAATGTCTGTGTATAAAGTCTTGCTGGTGATAAATAATCTGGGTTGGTGTAGGTGGGGGGTTAATTTGATATTGTTTTATGTACTGTTATAGGGACAGTAACATCAAAATTAAACTTAAATGGATTGGATAGAACATGACATTTCAAACAACTTTCCAATTTTCTTATATTATCCATTGTGCTTAGTTCTCTTAGGCCTAGATTTGGAGTTTGGCGGTAGCCGTGAAAACCAGCGTTAGAGGCTCCTAACGCTGGTTTTAGGCTACCTCCGGTATTTGGAGTCACTCAAAAAAGGGTCTAACGCTCACTTTTCAGCCGCGACTTTTCCATACCGCAGATTTCCTTACGTAAATTGCGTATCCTATCTTTTCAATGGGATTTTTCTAACTCCGGTATTTAGAGTCTTGTCTGAAGTGAGCGTTAGAAATCTAACGACAAAACTCCAGCCGCAGAAAAAAGTCAGTAGTTAAGAGCTTTCTGGGCTAACGCCGGTTCATAAAGCTCTTAACTACTGTGCTCTACAGTACACTAACACCCATAAACTACCTATGTACCCCTAAACCGAGGCCCCCACATCGCCGCCACTCGATTTAATTTTTTTAACCCCTAATCTGCCGACCGCCACCTACGTTATCCTTATGTACCCCTAATCTGCTGCCCCTAACACTGCCGACCCCTATATTATATTTATTAACCCCTAATCTGCCCCCCACAACGTCGCCGCCAGCTACCTACACTTATTAACCCCTAATCTGCCATCCGCACGCCGCCGCCAGCTACATTATCCCTATGTACCCCTAATCTGCTGCCCTAACATCGCCGACCCCTATATTATATTTATTAACCCCTAACCTGCCCCCCACAACGTCGCCGCCACCTACCTACAATAATTAACCCCTAATCTGCCGACCGCAAAGAGCCGCCAGCTACATTATAGCTATGTACCCCTAACACCGCCGACCCCTATATTATATTTATTAACCCCTAACCTGCCCTCCCTAACATCGCCGACACCTAACTTCAATTATTAACCCCTAATCTGCCGACCGAATCTCGCCGCTATTCTAATAAATGTATTAACCCCTAAAGCTAAGTCTAACCCTAACACTAACACCCCCCTAAATTAAATATAATTTTAATCTAACAAAATTAATTAACTCTTATTAAATAAATTATTCCTATTTAAGATAAAATAATTTTTATTATTTTGTAGCAAAGGCATAATAACAACAAAGAAAAAAAGGGGGGGGGTGTAAAAGGAAAACAAATCAAGAGAACAGAACACCTGGTTCACTAAAGATACATAGTAAACAGGGTGATTCAATTTACAAAACATTAGAACATTCAGTTACTAAGTCATAACTAATAGAGCCACTGTTACATGAAGGGCCTGATACCCTCCTTCATTGTGATACAAGAGTCCAAGTAATGAAGAATCTCCTGCTTGGAGTTAAATGCAAAATAAGTATGTGTACCATATAGTATGAACTGGCCCTAACAAACAACAAATTTCCAGGAAAAGAATCAACATAATATAAAGATAGTAAAGGGGGGAAAGAGTTAGGTGAAGCAAAGAGAGAAAAGGGGGACAAGATACAGACAAGGGGATACCTCCTGACCTCACCTCTCAAATTTCTAGTCCTTATTATGTATAGGATTAAAATGTCTCCTTTTAATCACTGTTTTACCTGTCTTGTCTAAGGACTCTAGATTCCGTAGGGAAGAGCCTTCTAAGTTGGAGGTTCTATTGGATTAGACTAGTGTGTTAGGACACATTGTGTAGTATCCAGTAATACCAGACCTTCTGAAATGTTTCTTGGGTGTCTAGGAGAAATGCTGCCTGTTCTGACATGCTGTATAGAATTTCATTTTAATTTTGATTTCTTCCCAGGATGGGGCCCCCTCCCTCTAATGGCGGGCTATACAAATCCTTGTGGCTGTGCATGTTATCTTAATAAACAAGTTTATATATTTGTTAAATTCTTTAAGTCTGGTGTGGAGTAAAGCTTGGTCCATGGTGAGCTTAATAGGGCTGTCTAGAATAGAACTAAGAAACCTGGATAGTTGGTTCCACACCCTATGTGTATGTGAGCAGTCCCACCACATGTGTTTATAGTCCCCCACTTCCCCGCAGCCTCTATAACAGAGTCTAGAACTATCTTTGGTGGAGTGTGAGGTTATCAGTGGAGTTAGGTACCAACGAAAGTTGGTCTTAATACAATTTTCCCACATATCTGCGCTCAGCAGTCCCCTCCCCGCACTAGAGAGAGTTATATGCCAGTCCTGAATCTCCATTACCTTGTTAATATCTTGTTCCCATTTGGTTTGTAGGTTGGATTTGGAGTTCTCTAATGCTAGTTGGATTGCTTGATAAAGCTTGGAGATAGTGTTTTTGGGCCTGGATGAGGAGCTACATATGTTCTCTAATATGGAGGGCAGGTTTTTAGTCATGGATGGCAAGAGAGGGTGAATGATGGAGGAAAGCTGCAGGTATAGGAACCATTCTAATTTAACTGGTTGTAATTTTTCTTGTAGTTGTGAGTAGCTCATCATTTTCCCTCCTACTATAAGGTCAGCTATTCTATAGAGTCCTCTGTTTTCCCATTTTTTAATAATAATGGGAGCCAGTTCATAACTAACCAGACTAGTGAGTGTAGCTTTAATGGAGTGTAGAGGAAGTAGGGCCAAGGAGGTAGTCAGCCTGGACCATTGCATGATCATAAAATCTATCACAGGGTATTCTTGTTGTTTCCTACCAAGGCACCGTTTAGGGTCCCAGAGAATTATGTCGCGTGGGATAAGTCCTGCAATGTCTGATTCCAGATGAGTCCAGATTATGTCTTTGTCAGGGTCGTTGAGAAGGGCAGTCTGCACCAATCTAGCTGCTTGATAGTAATGTTTGAGGTTTGGAGCCCCCACCCCCCCCAACTGCCTGTTTCTAGTGAGGACTGACGCTGGGATTCTAGCCTTTTTGTTTCCTCTTATAAAACTAATAATATGCTTTTGGAGGTCGTCCAAGTCTGGGGTCGGTATTCTAATCGGGAGGGAGCGAAATAGATATAGGATCCTTGGTAAAATCATCATTTTGACTGCCGACAGTCTACCAAACCATGAGAATCTGAGTTTACTCCAATTATTTAAATCTTGTTTAATAGATTTGTACATAGGGGGGTAATTTGCCTTATATAGTGTCGTTGAGCTTGTGGTTAGGTTGATCCCTAGGTATCTGAGGAGGCGTTTGGACCATTTAAATTCAAAGTTAGCCTCTATCAGCTTTTTGGTGTGGTTCTGGGAGGTGTATGGGAAGTGCTTCACAATTTCTCTAGATTAATTTTATAGCCTGATATAGAGGAGAAGGAGTCGAGGGTGTGGTAGAGGTTCGCAGCGTTATCAATGGCCTTGATAGGGAGAGGAGGACATCGACCCGCGAAGAGTGTGAGTTTGTATTCCGTCTGCTTTATTTTAATGCCTGTTAAGTCTGGGGATCTTCTAATCTGCTGGGCGGTAAGGGTTCTATACACAGTGCGAACAGCAAAGGGGACAAGGGGCATCCCTGACGGGTCCCATTGAGAACAGCAAATCTGTCGGATTGGAAACCTCATGGCTCTCACGCTCAGCTGTGAGGGGTGGAATAGATACTTTGGATTGCGCTCATATATTCCCCGAGATGCCTATCTTGGCCAACACTGCCTGCATATATGTCCAATCAACTCTGTCAAACGCCTTCTCCGCATCCAAAGATAGGAGCAGAGAAGGCGTTTTCGTTGCATGCATATAATCAATTAAGGACACCATTCTCCTGATATTATCTGGGGCTTCTCTATTTTGGATAAAGCCTACCTGGTCGGGGTGGACTAGTCTGGGAAGTATAGGTTTGAGACGAATTGGCCAGATCTTTGTGGAAAACTTTTGAGATCCTGATTTTATTAGGGATATAGGCCTTATAGTTGTGTCACATCGTCTATCTTTGCCTGGTTTAGGGAGTACTATAATTTTAGCGTCTAGCAGTTCAGATGGGATCATATGGCCTTTTAGGATGGAGTTGCAAAATTGGACTATTTTTTGGTGAGAGATGGTTTTAAAGTTGTTTTGTAGTAGTCTCCTGGGAAACCGTCAGGGCCCGCTGCCTTGCCTGGTTTTAAAATCTTTAAGTACCCCTAAGACCTCCCTATCTGTATTGTCAGCATTTAATGATTCTAGTTCTTGTTTGTTAATTTTTGGGTAAAGCTGCCTCATCTAGAAGGTGTTTAGGGAGTTACGTTTCATTTCTGTTTTAGTGACCTTCTGTCCGTCGTATAAAGATCCATAGTATGTCGCAAATGAGTCGACTTATATCTTTGGGGTTTGATGTCAGGACCCCTTGGAGAGTTTGTAGAGAGAGTGGATAGACATGTCTCTAGTTCTATTCCTAATCTTATAGGCCATGAATTTATCAGGTTTATTTGCATAGAGAAAGTATTTAGATTGAAGTCTAAGCCCTGCTCTGGACGATTTGTCAGAAAGTAATTTGGTCGAGTGTTTGTCGTTTGTCCTGTAATGATTTATATATACTAGTTGATCCAGTCAGTTTGTGACGTTTCTCTAGACTAGCTATATCTCGTTGGAGAGAGTCGAAAAGAAGTTTTCCGCTTTAACGCTTAGGCGTGTGACCTTCATTTGAATCAGTAACCCTCTTATAACTGCTTTGTGAGCAGCCCACACCTGTATGGGGTTATGTACAGTGTTGTTGTTGAGATTCCAGTAATTCCTCCATGTGTCTGAGTATCGTCTCTCTATGGTTTGGGTATTTTAGGGTTAAGGGGTCAAATGTCCAGCTTTTGGTGTTATTGTGTGGGAGAATCCCTTTCGTCTTAAGTGAGACAATTGAGTGATCAGACCACACACATGGTAGACAGCGAAGACACTGAATTGGCTATCAGGATCTGACTTGAGAAAATATAATCTAAACGGAAGTATTTGCGATGTGCTGTAGAGTAAGAGTAGAATGTATGGTCGGTTTGTAGTGCCATAGAGGGCCTTCCATGTATCCAGTAGGTTGTGACCTGCCATAGTCTTGAAAATTGAGGAGGACCTTTTTATTCAATCTATGGTTCGAGGCGGCTGTGGAGGGGGGTGTTTGAGGTTTGGGACTGCGTGTATAGAGAGATATTAAAGTCCCCTGCTAGGAAAATCATAGTTGTATCCCAGATAGTGAGGAGATATGACAAATTAGTAAAAAACTGCTCTTGATGCTCATTTGGGGCGTATACATTACAAAAGACTATTTCAACCTCATTAATAGTGCCTTTAATGATGAGGTATCTACCTTCCTTGTCTATGATGGAGTCAGTGTGATGAAAGTTTAGGGAGGAGTGAAGGAGTATAGACACCCCCCTTTTTTTCTGGTTAACCGTCGAGTGGTAGTGTAAAGGGAATTGTTTCTCCCAGTACTTCGGGACTTGGGAAGACATAAAATGGGTCTCTTGCATAAAAATGACGCTGGCCCCAAGGAGTTTATACTGTGACATAGCCTTCCTTCTTTTTAAGTCTGAGTTAAGGCCTCTCACATTATGTGAGACTAGTGTAATGTCGGTGCTAGCCATCTAAATTTTTAATAGGTGTCTTGAAGTCATTATGTACGTGTGTAATCTTGGTTACCTGACCCCTTGTATTGGATCCATCTGAGTTTGTTGAACCTGAGGTTCCCTTGTGTGTGTCAGTCCAGCTTCTACATGACAGGAGCATTTGTGGTCGTTTTGAGGGTGAGGAGGAGGAGAAGAATAGAGAGGTAGAGGGGGATACATTCTGATAGGGAAAGAAGAGAAGAAAACAAAACAGGTTAATCATGTTATACATCACATTATCAACCCATACAACTGAACCTGGTATAAATAACAAAAAATTATTACAAGAATAAACATAACAGCTTCAAGGGGGACTTTCAAGGTCCGAGGAGGTGTCACCTATCTCCCCGCTTAGTGCTTAAGGCTAACATGTTGGGAGAGTACCTTCTAAGGGAACTGTATTAATAAAGTAAACGTTAAGTAACTAGAAAGGGGAGTAGCCCCTGCTAACTGAGTAATACCTTAAACTAACAATATATATGGTAGTTATCTAAAAACGTAACATTATTGTTGAGGCACTGCTTCTAAATTTGGATTAGGAGCTCGTGAGGTTAGTCTATATGTCATATTGTCCAGGTAACCTCGTGTGAGACAGAAAGGAATCTAGATCAAAAAGGTTCAGATTGATCCAATCAAGTGTTCTTAGATTTCTTCGCAGGGATCTTCGCCCATTGTGATCTCTGTGACTTCAGGGATATCCTCTGAGGTTTCGGTGTCTCCGTGTGTGCTGAGGGACCTTGAATAGGGG